>NC_139938.1:16120512-16618012 GCF_963514095.1 Eutrigla gurnardus | reverse complement strand
AGATGTGATCTCCTCTTACAGCCACTTCAGAGGGGAGATCTCTCACCCTCTCCCTTTCTGTCTCTCTGACCTCTCCCCTCCTTCATCGTCTCAAACGAGCCGTTTCCCGTTTCAGGTTCGTCTCTTTTCTTTAAAGATAACTTGTATCATCCGTCTCTTTCAATGCTTCTCTCTTTCTGCCATGAACCAGGATCTCTACCCTCAATTATCTCTCCTCCGTGTGTGTGTGTGTGTGTGTGTGTGTGTGTCTGTGTGTGTGTGTGTGTGTGTGTGTGTGCGAGACGATACACACCTCCCGACTAGGGATGACATCATCTTTTTACTTCGCAGCCAATCAGATGCAAGCGCATGGAGCTCTGCCTCCAGAGGAGTGTTATGTACACAAGAGAGATAGAAATAGACAGACGGGGGGAGAGAGAGAGAGAGAGAGAGCGGCAGAGAGAGAGAGAGAAATAGACAGACGGAGAGAGAGAGAGAGAGCGAGAGAGAGATAGACACAGAGAGAGAGAGAGAGCGAGCGAGAGAGAGGGAGAGAGAGATAGATAGAAAAAGACAGATGGAAGAGAGAGAGAGAGAGAGGGAGAGATAGAAATAGACAGACGGGGGGAGAGAGAGGCAGAGGGAGAGAGAGAGAGAGCGGCAGAGAGAGAAATAGAGATAGAAATAGACAGACAGAGGGAGAGAGGAATATAAAGAGAGATATAGAAATAAAGAGAGATAGAAATATAGGAAAAATGAGAAAGAGACACAAAGATAGAGAAAGGGATAAAATGAGATAGAAATAGAGAATGAGGTAGAAATATAGATCGAGAGATAAAGAAACAGAAAAACAAAGATAAACAGAGACAGATAGAGAGATAATTATAAAGAGGAATATAAATATATTGAGAGATAGAAAGACAGGGCAATAGAAATAGAGAAAAAAGAGATAGTCCTATAGAGCTATTGATAGAAATAGAGAATACAGAGATTGAAATAGAAAGAGAGGCAGAAATAGAGAGAGATATAAATAGAGAAGGATATAGATCCAGAGAGAGATAAAGATAGAGAGAGATAGAAATGGAGCAGAGAGAGAGAAAAATAGACATAGAAATAGAGCGTGATAGAAGTGGGGAGTGAAAGTACGGATGTTAGTGGGTTCAGGCGAGTGTGAACTAACTGCAGTATCTCCATGTTGCATACTTGTGTGTGCAGCACTACATCATCGTTTAGCCGACCCCCCGCCGGTCTGCAGTGAGGAGAAGTCCCAACTCTGCTGCTCTCAACACAAATCAGACGATTAAATATTTAGAGAAACGCCGGCTTTATTGGGAACCATTGATTGAGTTACAAAGCAAAACTTTGTGCATACGAGTGGATGTCGGACTCAGTGTTTGCTGGAACACTTGAACCAGCCGGTCCTGTTTGGATTAAGATTGTATTCCTTGAACTTTAAGACTCGGAAATCGGTGAATCGGTAAACCAGCCATTCCAAAGAGATATAAACGTTCCATAAATCACAACTTTGTTTTGTGCAAACTTAAAAAAACATATACACACTTTATAAACATACCAAATAAATGCATTTAGGTGGAGTTAACGCTAGCACTGAAACCATAAATTACAGATCTAATAAATAGCTACACTCATCAGAATACGAAGATTAAGGCTCCCTCGTGTGGCTCAAAGGTGAACTGCAGATATAAATGGAAGAAATTCTGCCGACGTGTTTTACATTTCAGGGCGTTTCAACAGCGTTACGTTTGAGAAACGTAAGTACTTGTTTTTCTTTGGGATACAAAGCGATCAGTCGGACGTTGTTAAGGAACTATAAGCAATGACCAACGTCGACGTATATCCTGACGGTTTGAGGATTTGGCGACCTGGTCATAATCAATCAAAGGGAAACATAAGAAGACAACATTCAAACAGAGAGAAGAGACAAAAGGAGCCAAAAAAAAAGACAGGATGGAGTTAATGTACCACATAAAGGGAAATATCACTCTGCATCTCTGAACTGTAGCAGTGGAGAAGCATCTTAGGTTTTACACTCATGATGATCAGAGTTCTGCATCTGCAGCAGCAGCACCCACAATGCATCTGATCACGCGTTGAAACCGAGAAAGCAGAGACACACGAAGCAGGAAAAACGTCACGCAGGAAACACTTCCTGGAACAGCGCGTCGGCGGCCGGGAGCGCTTGTGGCGGGTTCAGTCAGATGACTGTGGTCGAATGAAAAGAGGCGAGAAAGTCGGAAAGGAAGACATTTAAGAGAGAGGGGGAAAAACAGAACTTAAAGGGACAGTTCACCATGAAATTCATGGTGTTGATTTTTCTTCTGCTGCTTTGAGCACCGATATCACCAGACCTACAGGCTCACTCACAGCAAGACAAGCTGGTTGGGTGTTTGAGAGGTTGAACTGTCCCTTTAAATATAAAATGTTAGAAAATGGTCGATGTTTTGTGAAAACTCGAGGAATTCAGGACAGACAGACAGGAAATGTAACGGCAGGCTGTCAGACGGACAGACAGACGCCCACACATCAGACAGTCTGCGATGACTAGACATACGTGTAGCATCCTGTGTGTGTGTGTGTGTGTGTGTGTGTGTGTGTGTGTGTGTGTGTGTGTGTGTGTGTGTGTGTGTGTGTGTTGCTCACTGAGGCGTGACATGGCAGTGATTTCAGAGAAGGTCTCGTCTCTCGGCGTGTTACCCGGACAATTGCCCCCCTGGGACACCAAACACACTAATTTGTATGCCTTCACATGCTTAGACAACGTGGTCAACTGCAATGTGTGTGTGTGTGTGTGTGTGTGTGTGTGTGTGTGTGTGGCTACTGCTTACAGCTAATCAGTTCTGCCAGGCTAATTAAAAAGAGTCGGCTGACTAAAGCCCCTGTAGGTCTGTAACACACACACACACACACACACACACACACACACACACACACACACACACACACACACACACACACACACACACACACACACACACACACACACACACACACACACAGAAGTGCTGAGTTTGGTGGCTGTACTTTCCTACGGAGAGTCACAAAGACATTGAGTCTCTTTTATAACACGTCTAATGAGGAAACGTTTCAGTTACAGAACAGACAGTAAATATTATTTTCATTACTTTTTAATCTGGAGATTATTTCCCAGAGGTCCTCCAAGAATTTCACTGAGCTGGATTCACCGTGAATAGGTTGACTGTTCACGGCTGGTTTCATATAGCTATAGGAACCCCAAATAAAGAATTTTGATGTGATTAAATGGCAATAAATGGATGAAAATGATGCCGAAATAACTACATAATGACGTCAATTTGTAAAAAGTCTGATGTCATGGTTTGTTGGGTCCGTCTGCAAGACGATAAGGAAACAACTTTTAAAACACCTGTTTTCTGAATGGAGTTCGATCACTGTTCACCAAAGCTGTTTCGGAAAAACTCAGAAACTGTTTCGAGGTTTGGTTTGCTCTAAATGTGTCGCAAACTACTGAAATTGAGGGTGAGGTTTAGTTGTATGAGAACGTCATGTTGTTAAAAAGATCACTATTAAACGTCTCCTTGCCTTCTGTTAGAAATATAACGTAGCCTCACTACAGGACATGATTTCCTGCCCAAGCAAAAACACACATAGACCAACGTTCATGCAACCTCCACAAAGAGACGATTGTGAGCTGCCACCATGTGATCACATATTTGTGTGTGCACACTCAGTGAGTGTTTGTGTATTTGTATGTGTGTGTGTGTGTGTGTGTGTGTGTGTGTGTGTGTGTGTGTGTGTGTGTGTGTGTGTGTGTGTGTTTCTAAAGGACAAGACAGGAATTCCTGCTATTTAAACTGGCCCTTCCCTTCCCGACTACAGATGGACAGATTCAAGCCCAGAGGAGCTGCAACATGAAACAGGCAGTGAAAAAGTACTTTTTTAAATAATTAACTGCCAAGCTGATGAAAGTGTGTATCTGGATATAATAGTCTGTTTTCCCCCCAGAATGAATGTCAGATGTGTCATTTACCAGTTCTGAAAAGTGAAGCCAACCCTGAAGTGCCTTAAGCTTGCATTCTCTCTACTGGCCTTCAGGGAGGGCGGGCGGGCGGGGGGGGTGACATCACCATGACTACGTCCACGTCTCACATACCGTCTATTGAGGCGATACGTACGAAACGACGGACAAACAAACGGATGAAAGCAAATTCATCGTCTTCCCTCCGTCGTAGTGAACTCGTTAAAATGAGAGAACGAGACATCGAAAGTGAAGAAGAGGAGACGGTGAGTCGGAGACACGAAGGAGAAATGAAAAGTTAACGTGAGAGGAGCAGATACACTTGAATGAAAAATTTAAACAAACAAGGAAGAGGAGAGGCTTTGTTTTCATCAGGATGTAGGTTTGTTTTTTTTCACTTCCACCGTCGGGATATACTTTCTGATCTTCTGATTGTAGAGTATAATGTATCATGAAAAATATTATATTTGATCAAAAACAGGGAAGCTGGCGGTTAGATGGAGGGAGATAGCAGGGGGAGGAGGTACGGGGGGAGAGAGGAAGCAGAGGGGAGTATACAGAGAGGGGAGTTCAACAAGGTTGTCATCTCAGTGCCGATGCTGATGTAATCCCTAAAATTAGCAGCAAACAGCGGATAGCCCTGACACGCTGTACTCACACACACACACACACACACACACAAACACACACACACACACACAAAAACACACACACACACACACACACACACACACACACACACACACACACACACACACACACACAAACACACACACACACACACACACACAAAAACACACACACACACACAAACACACACACAAACACACACACACCAGGATGACAGTTTAAAAGAAAGCTGTCATTGCACGTTAAAAATACCACCTTAAAGGTTCTGTCAGATCATTTTATTTAAAGATCTTCTCTTCTCTATTTAGAGAAAGTGTGTTTGTGCTTTGAGCGTGGAGGATGAATGAGCAGGAGTCCAGCAGGAGTCCAGCAGGAGTCCAGCAGGAGTCCAGCAGGAGTCCAGCAGGAGTCCAGCAGGAGTCCAGCAGGAGTCCAGGAGCGACTGAGGTCTGAGGTTTTGTCGGTCGTTTGACAGCGTTACGATTTCCCTTCATATTTGGAGCCATAAAATGAAAATAGCAATAATGCCATTAAGTTGATCATATATTTTGTTTGGCAACAAACTGAACTCTCTATGGGTTTCACCTTCGGTTCCACCTCAGTGATGGAACAATTAAAATAATACGACATGTCACACCTCCCTCACTCTCCTGACTTAACCCCACTTTGAATCGGCCTCTCTCACCCCACCCCTTCCTGCCTCCCATTAGATCCCCATCTGACCTTCCCACAACCTTCACCTTTCCATCCTCCCCCACCCCAATGCCTCACGAGCCCACTCATCTTTTTCATTACCCGTCAACCCCATTATGGTCCAGTCGTCATACCACCTCCTTTCTCCTCCTTCAACCCCCTCCCTCAGAGCTTTTCTTCAGTCAACTTTGCACACCACTCACACCCGCTGCTACTCATCTTCTCCTTCCTCTCATCCTTCACTCAGATCTTCTCCCTGCCGCCTTCCTTCCTTCCTCCCCCGTTTGATTTTTTTTTAAAGGCTACTCTGTTGGCAACTCTGCTGCACTCGACATCGGAGAAAAAACAGGAAAGAGGAAGTCGAGACAAAAATAGAAAGTGTCACTTTTCTTTGGCTGCTGAGTCACCTGAATGCCGATGGGATCGTCCTTTAAACGTGTTGATCACGTGGTACTGACTTTAAACATTCACACAATTGAATCATGAACACTATGCGGCCCTTCTTACAGTTGCACCATTTCTCTGAGCTGTTCCTGGATCCCCGTCAGTCCCTGGGGGCCCTGCTTGGTCTAGCAGTGGCAGAGCTGGCTGGAGGCCCTTGGGGGTTTAGCTGGCCCCACCTGCATTCTGATAGAATGAGACCAGATGAGCTCAGGAACCGACTGGGTTCATTAAAAGCAGCAAGGGGGCTTTAACAAGAGTCCAAGGAAAACCAACAGACCTACAGAAAAGCTGCATACTGTGTCCGCATTTAAACCCACAGCTGAAAAGCAGTATTTCTAAAAAAAAAATAATAATAAAGTACTAAATAGCCTGACACGCCCAAACACTGTGAAAGAGCCACACGGCGTAATGTGCAGATGTTCAAAAAAGCATGAACTCCAGCGCACGCTAAGGGCCGTGAAAGTGAAGCCAGGAATATTACGGGAATGTCAACAACTTCATTATATCACACGATGCCAAGCAAAACTCTGTAAAACTGACCGGCGGCGGTGAGCTCATTCCAACACAATCGGCACAGGAAATGGACTAAAAAATAGAAGCTCTACAGATTTCCCAGATGTCCCCGTGTTTGCTGCGTAAAACTGCCTTTTGAACACGAGCAGGCTTGGAACAACAAGTTCTACCGGCCGAAATTGGCCAAAATTGTTCCGATAGGGAGAAAAGTGCGGTCTTCCAGTCACGCCACCCGGACGACCTTCACACCGAGGGATAGAAGAGTCATATTTCCAATACTGTCCACTCTCTTGACACAACTATGACAAAGCATTCGTATGAGTCACAGCTGCGTCTTGTCCACTCAAACGCCACCCATCGATTTGAGCCGACTGTAAGAAGGTGACTTAAGTGTAACTAGAGTAATGTCACTGCAGGATGAGCAACAAGCTCATCCGATGGAGCTAATGTGAGGTCATCAGTCATCGAGGGGAAGTTAGTCATCTAGCAACAACGTTGCTACATAAACATGAAGAGGATTTAGGGCAAAGTTTTGAGATTGAGAGTTAATGTTCACGCCAAGGAGCTTTCTTTTGACACAATCTTAGACTCTTCCACACAAAAGAAGGATGGAATGGAGGGGGTTTTTTTGGCATCACTTTTTAAAATGACCTGTTGTGACCTCTAGGATAATCCCAGCCTCACAAAACAGGAGACCAAGGGCATTCAGAGGACTTTCTTAGGCTATATTGACAATAAGAAGAGAGGTTATCGCCATTCCAATTGCTAAAAATCTATAAATCTACAAATGTCAAAAGATCACTACATGGGTTTTTTCCTATAGTGGTCCTAAAGGTCTTGGTGTCGTAATGTGGTATTTTAGAGGGATACCAACGAATGGTATCAACCCAAAATTAGCTTCAACAACTTTTTATTCATCATATACTCTTTCTGATTTATGACCAGAACAGAAATGTGATTTGTTGGTTGTGTGTGGATATGTCTAATCAGTGACCTTCCTACATGTGGTCAAGCATGTCGACAGTAAAGAGACACTTGACTCGCATGTGTCTCGGGTCGGGGGGGGGGGAAACAAAGCAGACGCCAGTCGTCGGTTTGAGTTGTGACACAGGAAGTTTGCTAAACCGCAGATGTTGAAAGAGACGTGGATGTTTCCGGTGTCGATTGCTTCAAAGCGGCAGAGGGGATGCTGCTTCATGCTTTCACGCACTCTTTCTCCACAAGCGAGACAAATCTAGCTGCTTGTAACACGAAGGGCCTCACGGAGCAGCTAACGAACCGTAGATACAGCGTAGAGTCGGCCGTTCTAGTACTGAACGATCCGGTGCAGATATGGACCAGCTTCATGTTAAATTAATGATCCAGGGTTGGTGTGGAGGAGCCTGGCTGTAAAAGCCCTGGGAGCAGGTTTCCCTTGCAGGGCGATCTATCCATCAATGTATCCGGTGAGAAAGACCCAGATCTTAACGTCTTAATGAAGTGACTTTCTCTGCGTTCACGTGTCTAGTTTCTGCGCGGTGTGTCCGTCTACGAGTCACGAGTCATTAAGAGAATCCCAGCGGCCCGTTGCGGCGGCGAGAGAATGCACGCCGTCATCTGGCGGGGAGAGGAATCGGGTTACCGGATCAATGGGGATCAATCCGAACTCCGTCACCGCAGAGAACAAGATGAACACGTAGAAATAAAACAAAGCTTGATTGAATCAGCAGGTTTGTGTCCGTGTTTTCTGACCCGTAGGCCAACCTGACCTCCTCCCCACGCAGCCCTCCATGGACTCGTTTGAGACGCATTCTCGATACATCGGAAGCGAAATAAGCATCTGTCGAAAACTGAATCCGCAACGCCGTTTTGTCGCGTGGGAAGGTGACGTTCAAGGGACGAAGCTGCCCTCAAGGAAGACACTTTTCCTTTATTCGCTGCTAAAGACACCAGAGATGCTACGTTTTCTTCCTCTTCCTGCACCATTTTACTTCTTGAACTCTTCTTGATTCACGGCTTCGGGAGCTTCCATTGAGTCCAGAGCGAGCCATTAAGAGCGAGGGGAGACACACCAGACGCTGGTGCACGGCAGCGATAATGGATTACTGATGTTATTATAGTTCAATAAGGCCTCTGAACGACGACCTCTGATCCACCGCCAGAAAAACTGCTCTCCTTGAGTGTGTGTGTGAAGACTTTATATGTGTAGCCTGTGTAGCATCAACCCATTACCATGACATCATCACAAATGGGTGATCCCAAGAAAATCAAGTCCGTCTCTACAAACACAATGGCAGTTTTTTTTTAAAAACGCTCCGTTGCTTCATTAATACAGAGATAAAGCATGTAACTGCTCATATTATCAATCAATTCTCTTGGTAAAGCATTTAAACGAACAGACGCACCTTTGTCCAAACAGCAGCAGACTCAACACTTCAACCTGAAAAACAGTTAAACGTCTGCACAACCCGAGCTCTAATTCAGAGACGTGTTTAAGCAGGAAAATACCTCGGCATGAAAACGTTCACACGCATGGACTTAAAGGATCACCAGATGTTTTTAAAAGTCACACATTTTACTACACGGCTACGTCAGTGTTGCCTGATCAGAAAAATCCTAAATTTAGTCCTTTGCTGTCAGAAGGTGCAAAGACAGATCTGGCACTTAGCAAGTACAGGTTTGATTAAAAAAACATTTCTCAGTTCAGAGCCACAATGTAAAAAATGTACTTTGAATTTCTTCAATTTGCTCCTGATGAAGGTTTTTTTTTTCCTATTGCAATCTCATGACAAGGTAGTATTCACACTGTGAAGATTGACTTGAATTATTTTTGTATTGCTTTGTGATGGCTCTCTCTGCAAACACAGTGAATGTAGAAGAATCGGCGCTTGGCCAACCAAACCACAGAGAGTGCGCTAGATGGTTAGACCGATAGCGTCATGGTGTCTCACACGTCGCACGGCAGAGAACTATAAGAATCTATAAGAAAAGAAAAACCGCCGAGTCATCTCAACCGCCGTCTCTCTGCCTCGTCAGGTTTAAATGTCAAAAAAACAAAGACGGCCCGTTGTTGCACTCAGCATGGGTCTTGTTTATCCGAGCTCGCCTCATCCCGTCGCCACCCACGGCGTCGGGAGGCGGCGTGCATGCGTGTGACCCGTTCAAACAGCAGAAGTGACTCACGTCCACGTTCGTGCACACAAACACACACAGACGTACACAGAGCGGAGAAAGGCCGATTCATTGTTCCTACCTGGTTGTTGACATAATCCTGAAGACATCGGCAGAGACATGAAAGAGAAGAGAAAGGAGTCATGACGGGAGTGTAATAATAATAACAATAACAATAACAATATAATAATAATAATAATAATGGGAGTGTGTGTCACCTGTGTGTGCTGATACATGCCTCTAATCTATATTCTCATGAAACAACAGAACAGGGGAGCATGTCAGGCCCCCATTCAGCCACAATGCATGTCATAGGATCTCTTATCATCTCCCCCAGGAGGATCATGCGACCTGGTCATGTGTTTATGTGAGTGAGTGAGTGAGTGAGTGAGTGAGTGAGTGAGTGAGTGTGCACCTCCTGTGTCTGTCCGCGGCTGATCTCACATTCTGCGGCAGCTAACTCCAGAATATTTTGGGTGACCAGTAATCAAACTTTATTTATCAAACTTATTGCGTAATGACTGTGTTTAACGCTGCTAACGACCGCCTGCTGACTCAGCTAAAAGATCTACCACGACACACTTTGACTTTTTGCTTTACGTCGCTGGAACTCGGCCACCGTTCCGTGGTTTTATAGCTCGTTGAGTTTCAGATTGTATAAAATGTCTTAAACGATGAATTCCAGCAGATTTCTTGTCGTGAGTTTGAATTTTACGACGCTTTATAGCCCATTGGTTGCGTTCAGATTCGAACCACCGGCACAAACATGGCTGTACCAACTCTGCTCCGCGAGCAGCTTCGTGAGTTTAATTTTGTTTTTGGCAAGAACGGACGACGCATCTAACGTGACGACTTGGAGACGACTGTCCGCATGCATGGCTGCTTGTTTTAGAGTTTGAATGAAGTGTGTTTTACGACACCTTCAGGCCCGCTGGCGTCTCGGCGATCCGTTGGCCAATCATGGGTTTGTATTCATCCAATCACACAATGCAGCGGTGGTCGTTTCAGACACATCTGGCTGGGAGATCTCGCTCAAATTAACCTACTAACGTAATTGTTAATATTTCCAGGACATTCACGCTGTTCCACTTGTTTTCGTCCTGCTTCTCTGTGCTGCGTTGGCACATCAGAGCGGTTAACCCTTAAATAAATGCACAACAATAATGCAGTGGGACTCGACGATGCTGAAGGTAAGAAATGAACATTAGAAAAGTGGAACAATCGTCTCTGAGGGTCGCAGAGGAAACGTGAAGCTCTCCATTATGCCCTGTTGTAACACCCAAGGGAGCTGAGGCGAGTGTGTGTGTGTGTGTGTCATTGTGACAGTGTGTGTGGCAAAGTGTGGCTTCCAGCGATTAGTCAAAACTGTAACTGACAACACGGCTGGCTCTAGTGATGCTATCAGAGGGAGGGAAACTCAACACACACACACACACACACACACACACACACACACACACACACACACACACACACACACACACACACACACACACACACACACACACACACACACACACACACACACACACACACAGTTTCAATACTTTTCTGACACATGCAGTCTCCAGAGAGACCCAGTTGGGTTTTTACCTACAAATATCCCCTTTTTTTTTAATCAAAAACGTTTTCTCTAGGTTTACGGTCTCTGTGAGCACTCAAGGACAATAGTTTAGAACCATCAGGCAACAAATATAAACTGGCAAAAAGCTTTTTTCCAACTGTGCTTTTAAATCTTCTCCAAAACCGTTGACAAGAGGACCATTACCACACTGTTCTAGCAGTCCGTATTAAAGCTGAGGACACTCATGTTCTTCATGTGAAAGTGAACATGCCGAGTAGAGAGAGTCATGCTTCTTCCTACCGTGCTGTAGCCGGCGGGCTCCTGGCCGTCCGTGATGAGTTCCCGCTCCCCCCTGGGGTTGACCCTCCTGAAGCGCCGTCTGGACCGCCGCTGGGAACCGTCCCTCTGCAGAAAGCCGTCGTCCCCCTCGCTGCCGTTATCCACCTGCAATAAACAGTCGACACCCTCCTCAGAATAGAAGCTTCTACGGGATTCGCACCCACAACTCTCAGGTTTGTGGGGACAGCTGGAGGACACCTGGGAGCCGAGCTCAGACGCGCTACGTTTTAGGAGGTCGGACTTTTGGATCTCGGGAACCAGTTTTGTACATTCCAAGTTCTGGCTCCCGACGGTCTGGTCTTTATAATCCAACGTTTGGGTGTTGAGTCCCGTCAAGTCCTGAGAGTCTGCATCGCGACCCTGGAGGGTGTTGCCTTCCTTCCTCTGTGGGTCCGCTTCAGGGATCTGGCCCGGCTCTTCTGCTGGCTCCTGGTTGAACATCCAGTTCTTCCAGAGCGCAGAGAGCCGGTGCCAGCGGAGCACACTCATCCGGACGCGAGGCCGCTGTCAGAACAACGCATAAAAGCAGGAAATACCAAAAAACAGCAGGGAAACCCTTCTAGACAAAAGATGAAAAAAAAGGTCCAAAATCCCTCAACATAACATCCTTCAGGTCGAGCGTCCACAACAACGAAAAATCATGAAAATGGATTCACGACGAGGCCAAAAACAAGCTTCTCTTCTGGTCTTTGGTGAGCGTTGTCGTCTCGGAGTTCAAGTCGGAGTTCAGCTGCTCAACACGTTGCATACTGACAGACTCACATGCTCTCTCTCCCTCCCTCTCTCTCGCCGTCTGAGACACGCGCTCAGAGCATACACTGAGGCCACAGTTTCCTCCAGGAAACCGTAAATACACAAATATCCTCGCCAGGCAGAAGAGAGAAAAAACAAAAACAGCACAGCACACAGATTCCAGCCATACAGCTCATTCCCTGCAGGCTTCTGTTGTTTAAGGGAGGAATTTGTTTTCTGAGCGAGTCGTTTGAGCCCCGTTATGTCAGAGATGATGACATTAAAAAAAAAAAATCTAAATATGTTGACAAACATGAGTCTTATATTCCTTGCTTTAACTTATATGTATTATCTCTGACAGGTGAATGTTTTACGATCGCTAGTTTGACTTCATATCACAACTGTTATGCTCTTTTCTTCTCGTAAATAGTTTTTAGTAGTCATGTGCACATTCACATTGGCCTCGCACGCCCATGGCCGTCTGATTGAAGACGAGGCTGCCATCGATTAGCAAAGAGGCTGTAAAGTCAAACCCGACAGAGCGAGAGAGAGACGATGCGACCCAAAGATTTCCTGTCACCGGCTGAATCAGGACTCAATAGCTGCCGTGGGTCGAACATAAGGAGAACAACGCCTCGTGTAATGTACAGAACGAGTACTGCATCATGGGTAGTTTAGCTGTAATGGACTCTGAATCAGCTGTGGATGGACAGCACCGCTGTACAACATTCATCAACCCTCATCTAACCCGTGACCGCTGCTTCTGTCAGCCATCGAGAAGTCTTCCTCCCTGACTGTTACGGCCACAGCGTGACCAGATTTCCTGTTTCCTCCGACCACTTAAAGTCCGTTTTACATTCCTCGTCCGACGTGTGCGTGCCAGCGTGCATCAGCCTCTCTTGCTTTATTCATTCGTTTCTTAATTCCCTCTTTTTCCCCCACTGCTTCCTTTTCATTCCCCCTGCATTCCCACACACACACACACACACACACACAGCCCCGCCCTGTCGGTCTGTGAATGTCACCCCTGTCCATCCTGTGACCACAATCATGGCGATAACCACAAATTGCTGCCTCTACTATTCCCATGGCCCTAATTAGTTGATCGGCTGCAATGCGGTGTGACTACAGCGCGGCCCCCTGCTCTGGTGTTTGTGTTTAACTGGAACTTCACGCAGCTTTTCTGTTGGGTTCTTCTTTTTTTTTTTATATATATATTTGAAGGCACCACGTATGATAATCGCTCGCTGCTAAAGAAGTGTCCTAGAAATCATTTGTCACTCAACCAGTGCTGCGGTGTGTTTATTTAGCATTTGGGAAAAGATGTGCCACTATATATATATATATATATTCATTGTTTTAATATTTTGACAGTTGTGCAACGAGCACAGAAGCAGTTCCCTTGAGTTTGTGATGTTGCCCCCCCCCCCCCCTTGCTTTAGTGCATTCTCCTGTTATTCACGTAGAAATTATTCTTGATCCTTCAGATCCAAAGACCCGCCCCTCCCCGCTGCACCACAGACCATTAAAGGTGGATACGCTTGAATATTAACAACAACAACAGCCTCCGCATAATCTCATTTCCTGCTTCTCAGACAAAAAATGCAAATGCTTGAAAACAGACATGTGTAGAGACGAAAGAACACCTCAAGTTCCCCCAGAGGCTCTGATCAGCTGATCCACTCTCTTTCTAGCACTCACTCCTTCCCTCCATCCCCTCCTCTACCCCCCACCCCCACCTTCACATTCACAGTGTCACCCAATCACACCTGGAACATCCCCACGGCTCCCTCCGCTCCCTTTTACTGTTGGAATGGCCCTGAATGGACCCACGGGGGTAGTTTAGGATTAAGTGCCTTGATGAATGAGCACCTCGCTATTATAACACCCTTTTCTCATTTTCTCATCCGTGGAGCCGTCGGGGTGGAGCGTGCTGCCCTGAACGACACTGACTGGTCAAACACAAGGCTGACATTTACTGCCATGTTTACCGATCGCTAAAGCAAAGATAGTCGACTTCCAACTCGTCCACTCGGACTTTTGCACACGTCCCTTCCGACATCTCCTCTTTAAAGACAGTGGAGCAACAGGGAACAAAGGAGTCGCTTCATCGTCATTTATTTCACTGTCACGGATCACTAAATATGTGTTAGTTGTGCAAGAAGTGAAAGGGGCTTCCCGAGTGAAGCTGCTGCAGCTGCTGGTTTTCTGGTGCTATTTAAGGCAGATTCAAGTGTTCTAAGTCTGTTTGGGTCCGTGAGGGTCCACGTGAGGGTCCACGTGACGTCCAAAGGTTTCGACCCGTAGAATGGTTGCATGCTCCAATTTCAGCCTGCCCTCCAGTCCAGTTGGACAAAACGGGTGAAGGACTATGTATTTGGTGAAAACGCAGACATGACATGACCCTGCTATGACCCTGCTATGACCCCACTCCAATCAACACAACACATGATGCAACACTCTGTAGCAGCTGATGTTTTTGTTTGTTTTTTTAAACACTATTATATCCGTTATTTGATCTGAAACATAATTCACATATAATTCAACCCCCACTTGTCAAGAGTAATTTCCATTTAAAGAAATATCATCTTATGATTATACGTTTAATTCCATGAAGGGCTCGAACACTGCTACATAACACAATTTAATTATTTTGGTGGCAAATGCTTTGGCAACACATCCGGCCAATGAAGCTCATTTGAATATCAGCTCAAAGAGAGAAGATGGGGGGAGATGAAAGAAAGGGAGAAAAAGCATGAGAGAAGAACACAGGGGCAAAAAAAATAAATGTGATAGAGCCATCAAATAAAGACGGAAAAACGGGAAAGACATCAAGGGACAGAGACGGGAAGGAAATCAAGGGGAGGGGCTCGAGAGGCAGCATCTCTACTCACCACAATCATTTCTGATGGTTCCAAAGTGATGCATTCACAGCCTCGTCTGCCCCCCAGCTGCTTGCCAAAACTGGAGAGAGACAGAGAGAGAGAGCACAGGAAATAAATGAGCAAAACGAGAATTCTGTCACGGCGACAGATGGAGTCAATCACATCGGCAGAAATCAGAGTTGAACTACCGACGGTGCTGGATGTCTTCATACGTTTGTTGAAACTGACTGAAACGAGAGGATCGCCTCCACGTTCAACATTCGTTTGCCATCCATACGCCTGATATTAAACATCTGGCCGAATGGAGTCTAGGGCGCCGCGTATACAAATAGCGATGACGATACGACTCAAAACTCCCACCGACCACAGCAGAAAGTCAATGAACGTTTAAAGAGGAAATAACAGATTAAAAAGGCATCCGAGGGTGAAATCTCCTCGGAGACGACAACTTTTTTTAAGAGATATGTTCAAAAAGCATCTTTTCTTCCATTGTTTAACGACATGAAGGAAGTCCATTAAAGTGGTGTCTGCCCAACCACCAGATCAATAAGCCTTCATGGGCGACGTGAGATTTATAAACACCATCATCTGGGGTCACATGTGGGTTTTTCAACCTGGATCCTATTTCCCATGTTTGTTGTGTTTAAATGACTCATTTCTGAGAACGCTGTAACCGGCTGACGAAAGGTTACGAAAGAACAACATGGAGGCAGCGTAGTCAGGAACAAGACAACTTTATTACTCCTTTCAACCCTCAACAACAGCAGCAAACATCAGATCCATTCATTCCGCTCTCACCTTCACAATAAAAGCCCCGTACTTAATATTGGCAGAACAGTACGGCGTGTTTTCAAGTAGAGGTCTTTAATATTTACTGGTGACAGTAAAAAAAACACTATGATATTCTCTGTCACAGAAGCAAAGCAGAAGAAGGTAGAATTCTAAAATTATTTCAGAAAGATATGTAGAAACTGACTTTAACGATATTTCCAAAACTCCCACTGCGAGCGGCGGACGCTAATAACGCACGCCTCGTGTTCCCGTGTCCGAGCGTGGGAGCGACGCCCCCGTCTGATTGGCCCAATCAGCCGTGTTTGCTGATCCCTGAGAACAGACCTGTGAACACATCTCGCTGCCGTAAAAAGTGGCGACTCTGCATTGTTTAGGACGTGGAGGAGCGGCTGGTTTTAATTCTGGAAGCGTGCTGAGCTGGGAGACGGCCAGCTTTCACTCTCTGGTTACGCTCCCTCCTTCCCTCCGGCTTACAGCCTCTCTTTGCTCTCCTTCACTCTTGCTCTGGCCCTTCACCTCCACTAACATCCCGACCAATACTTTCTCTTTCTCTGCTTATTGTTCCATCCCAAACCATTTGAATATTTCCTTTTAAACATGTCTGGTCCTCCACTCTCCCTATTTGCATGTTATTTCACCCTCATTTCCATCCTGCGTTCCCTTCCTCTTCTCACTGTCGGCCCTTCCCAGAGACAGGAGTGGAACGTGAAGAGGGACTCACTTGAAGTTGCGGCTGCCGGCTAGCTAGTTACACCATGGTTTCATGCTACACTACTGCTTACAAAAAGGAAAAACCGAGCCGGACAAAGTTGTCGCTCGATAGCAATGTGCTCTGTGCGGATGAAACATCAAGTTGTTAAATTGCTACTCATTTAGAGGCTGGCTAGTTGGCTAGCAAGCTAATTCCACCATGCTTTCATGCTACACAGGTCCCCCCCCCCAAAAAAAGAAATTTGCTGGACAATGTTGTCACTCATCTGGCGACAGCAATGGGCTTTCCTATGCTGTGACTAAGTTGTTAAATTCCTGCAGTTATTTAGCATCTGGCTAGCTGGCGAGCTAATTCTCCTGCTGGGAGTTTTAATGGCGGTTGGAGAAGCAGATTGATGGTATCGTCTCTCTCTCTCTCTGCCTCCAACCCATCCCCAACACAAAAAAACAGAAGCAAACTTCCATCTCATCACTCATCTGGCACGATTTCAGCCTCTTGATTTAATGCCGAGATGAAAGCCTGTCTTCATAATGGTTTCTGATAATGGAAACAATGATGAAAGTCCTCTTTTCCTTTTTTCTCCAATTTGGACGAGCAGCTTTTCATTGGAAACGGGAGAGAAAGCAAAGCTTCGGTGCAGCAGAAAAGCTGCCGTTGGACAAACCGATGACCAGGCTAAACAGCTAGTAGAAATGTCCTTCATAGGCATTTACAGAGAAAGAAGCCAATAAGTTAGGGAGTAACCAAAATTAGAAATGGGGTCCAATGCAATATTTATGCTTTTAACATGTGTTTATTGATAATTTGTATCTGCATCAATCACTGGAGTCTAGACTTCCTGCATTGCGGTCGGCGTCGGCTGCTGGAAGCATCCAGAGAGCGGCGAGGCGTTTACTGTCATCTGTCAACGAGGCTCTACTGAGGGAAGATGCTTGCAAACACAAGGGGCAACAACAACAACAGCAGCAGCGAAAATTCCAGAAATTGTTTCACACCCCACAGGAATTATGTGCTGCTTGTTTATCTATGTGAAACAAGTATCATATTACTGGTTTGATAAAAAAAAAAGCATGAGGTCCTGCATGACGAAGCCCAGTAAGTGAATGAATAAATCCAACAACAACACCAGGCCCACCAGAAGGTGAAGACCCGGGCGTGGTTCCAGAGTTCCCGGTGGAGGAATGCGGTCTGGGGGCTCTGCAGAGTTCTCAGAGCCTTTAGCCTGGAGGTCAGCCCGACTCTGACAGATCTCTCCACACTCCAGTGAGGCGAGACGCATGGTCCCTGTCAGCGCTGCACAAAGCCTGCCAAGCCTCCTCGCTGTGTGTGTGTGTGTGTGTGTGTGTGTGTGTGTGTGTGTGTGTGTGGTAGTAGTAGCAGCTTTTACTGTCATTATTCTGAGGTTGAGGCAACAATATAACAGAATTTGAGTGGCGTTCCCCGCCGCATAAAAACATTTAAGACCATTAAAAACCATTAGAGTGCAATGCGATGTGCAAAATGCAGCGACACTTGCTTTGTAACAGTGGGCTGTATGTAAATATGTAAATATGTAAATGTAAATATAAATATGTATGGAGGGAGACAAACATCGACTGTGTTGCCAAAAAGTAGAAGAATCAACAAAGCAAGAGTCAACTCACGGAGAGTAACTGACCAAATACTGCCTGAGATCTGACCTGAGATCTGATACGTCGGTCGGTGTGTCTCTCAGAGGGAATAAAGACAAACCGATAAAAGCTGTGAGCTTGTCAAACAAACCGATGATGAATCACGGCTTCGGTGTAAGGTTTATTTACTCTTCTATCTCGATACAAGGTCATTCAATATCTCGTTAATGATAAATGTCACATGTTTTTCATGTGGTGGTTAAATCAAAGTAGATTCTACTAATGCAGTAGATATCACTGTACTCCAGTTAGTAAGTCAAAATCACCAGTTATGTCCTGGACTCTTTAAAGGGAGCTGCTGCTCTCACGGAAACATTTCATTGGATGAGCTATTAAGCCTGTTTTCTTTTTTAAATAAGCCATCTTTCCTCGGCATGGAAGCTGTTCCCGCAGCACTGAAAGCTGTGCCTGTGCTGGATTTCAGCAGGTGATGATCTCTCTCCCCCTCTTTTCCTGCAGAAACAAGTTGTTGGCAGACGGGAGAACAGGTTCAGCCCCGGTCCGGTGACAGCTGCAGCGCCCCGGGGCAATAAACCATGACAGCCGGCACAGAGGGCCGAGGCCACACACACACACACACACACACACACCTACACGCACTACACACACCATGAGCTGCTGTCAAAAACCAGAGATGTGACCACGAGTCCCAAATACTAATGATAATAAAGGTGTGGAATAAAAGTCATAAAAGGAAGTGGTGAGACATGAAATAGTCCAGTTTGTTTAACAAATCCACGGGTCTGAAGATGCCAAAACCAACACAGCGGTCCAGAAAACGCTGACACAGGACTTTTCAAAATGACCCGTCTGCTTGCCCGAAATTCTTGGTTTTTGCGACAAAAGAAAAGTCTCCAAATGTGAATAAGGCAACTCGGCCTTGGCATAAATTTCATCAGGAGTTAGCACAGTAATCCGCCATTAAACAGAGACGAAGAAGAAGAAGAAGACGTAGCTAGAAACACAACAAATGGAGAGGTATTTGTTTTAGTTGGGCAACTTTATTGCTCCTTGTCGGCCATGTTTCACAACGTTCACGATGTCCGCACCTTACGCTAATATATATAATTTATTACAGGCAATGCCCGAACCTATTTAGTGCATCGTTATGTTTTTAAAGAGGGCTTCAAGCTGCAGACAGCAGTCTTTGAAGGTGCAATATGAGCCGATGCAAAGTTTGAGAGAGTCAGAAATAAAGAGTCAAACAGAGTTCTGGGCCCATTTGGCACCCACGTCTCCATGGCGACGAGGACGGTAATGATGACTGTAAAGTAAAGAAAACCGCAGACCACGGTCTAACTGCCAGACGGACTCAAAGGAATGACGTAGGGGGGGCATTCAGAAACATTACGCTTCATTTGCAAAACAACAGGGATGGGTTAAAGGGCCGAGCTGCTGCTAAAGCTTTGGGTTTCTAGCTTCGGAGAGAGAAAACACTCACACTCGGCTGAACGTGCATTTGATTTCAACACTGCTGTAGATTACCTCGCCGTTATCTTGTTCCAACACCGGAGGGAAAAAGAATGTTGTCAATGTTTTACTTCCAGGGAAGTTTCAAACAAGTTCTCGGAAATCGCACCGATCTGTGAACACTCGGCTCTTTATTGAAACTGGATACAGAATTAAACTCCAGTCAATCACATGTCATTAAGTATCGCTTTCATTATAGGAGTCTGGAATCCCCGAAATGAATCAGCGTTTTTGGGCTTCCCGTCTGAAAGTCTGCAGGTTTCTGGTTCGATGCCTACTTTAAGGTCTGGGAGGATTTGGAAGATTTGTTCTCCGATATTGAATACGGCAGCAAATATCCATCTCCTGCTTTTTGAAGCTTTTTGTCTTAAAAAAGGGGATCGCAAAAAAAAAAACGTTGCCACGGCGACTAGTCCCACTTTTACAGCCTTGTTGTGTTTAAACTCGGCTCACGCTGTTGTGGTGAAGTATCAGAAACACGTGTTTGCCAAAGAGCTCATTTCCCGGTACCGGGAACCGGCACGATGCTAACTATAGCAATAAATAAATGTAGAAATAAGCACCAATCAGAGTGTTTCAGCTTAGATTTGTCAGAAATGCTAGTTTATAGTGGCATCTAATAATAATAATTCACTTTTATCACCTGTAACCTGAAGGAGAAGAGCGTGTAAACTTGATTCTTCACACGATAACGAGCTCAGAATATTGATTTGATACACATGTTCAGTCTAACGTAAAGCACGTGCTGCTCTCCACGGTACACTGCATCATCAATAACATAATAACATTTAGATATGTTTCATTATGATGTTATGATGATTATGAGAAGAGAAGCCTCTTCCTAGTTATGATAATCGGCCCGGGAGCCGGCGGTGTGTTTTTGGGAAGCCATCCTGCCGCAGCGCCGCGGGGGAATTCCTGGCTATCCAGTCGGTTTGAAACGACGGCAGGCAGGAAATGGAGCACGGCGGGGGTTGAAGCATGCGCAGGCAGAAAGAGAGAGGGAGTTTTGAAAAATGTTCATCGCATTACAGCCACTGAACTAAAAGAATCTCAAACAGAAAAATCAAAACCAGAAAAAAGGCTTTGAGATCACTAACCGCCGACGTGGATTTGGGGGGTCTGCTTCTCTGGAGTCCTTGTAAGTGAAATGATATCCAGCATGTTATCCACAAGTAGCAGGCGGGGGGGGGGCGATAGTCCAGTGATCCAGGTTTTTAGATCCCAGCGTTTTATCCTCCGGGTGAACGAGGGAAAAGTTTCCTCAGAGCACAAGTTGGCGACTGTCAAGCCGTTTGGTTTTTCTTTCACTGAGGGAGGAGTGTGTGTGTTCCCTCCCGCTTTACTCTGTTCTGCTCTGACCGCTGTGAATGTGTGTGTGTGTGCGTGTGTGTGTGTGTGTGTGTGTGAGAGAGAATGTATGTGTGTGTGTCTTGCTCATTTCCTGCCTGGATGTGCTTTTGGGCTCCAGGCTGCTCAGGAACACATGGCCAGCCACTGTTCTGCCAGGGGTTCCGCATTCCCCCCCCCCCCCCCCCCCACACACACACACACACACACAGTGGACAGACACACACACACACACACACACACACACACACACACACACACACACACACACACACACACACACACACACACACACACACACACACACACACACACACACACACACACTGACTTTGGGGGACATTACATTGACTTACATTCATTTCCTGAAGACTAACTGTAACCTGACCCTCACCCGAACATCAAACCAAGTCTTCACCCTGAAATGTAATGATTCATGTCACGACAACGTGCACCCCCCCCCCCCAAAAAAAAATATGAGTCCCCACAATGTCCCTGTAATTAAATGCATGGTCCCCACATCGATGCTGCAACATACAGATGACACACACACACACACTGCTCCCCCCATTAGCTCCCTCCGTGACCCTTACCGACCCCCCCCTCCCCTACTGACACGCGTACACACCCTACAGTGCTTTGCAAGGCACCAACCTTCCCCCACCCCACACACACACACACACACACACACACACACACACACACACACACACACACACACACACACACACACACACACACACACACACACACACACACACACACACACACACACACACACAGTCAGTGCTAGCCCTGAGGCTATTGATTCTCGACTAACTATTCTCTCTGCTACAGTTGGTGCTTTGTGTTGTTGTGTTGTTGGATAAACGTCACTTTCATCCTTCAAAAAAAAAAAAACAACAAAAACAAACAAACCAACTTCATCAACACTTCAGAAGTCGATAAAAGTGAGGTTGTCCCGCCATCTTTGCAAATATTCCCTGTCTGATCTATAAATAGCAGGCAGAGCCAATTTGTGCAAATTTGTACAAATTCTTTTAAAAAAAGGCGAAATTCTGTGGCTGATGTGAAAGCTTGCATTGCCTGGATACAGGTGAGAAAAATATATTAACATGCAAATGAAAATACGCCTCTAGTGTCCAACGCTTAAACCAAGACATCCAACATTCCCTTCCACATCAGTAAAATCCGTCTTTCCACACCTTTCCTCGTTCACAGATGAACACGCAGCAGACAACTCTCACCGGAAATATGACACCTTGTTTTACGTGTCTGTGTGTGTGTGTGTGTGTTACGTACCAGCACCTGGCCAGGTACATGTGCTCCTTGACGAAGACCGATCCAGAGAGCAGGATGAACCAGCAGGTGGCGACGCTGTCTGGGCTGGAACAGAGAGGAAGAACACGCCGGAGTGTCAACTTCCAACACTCCACTTATGTCACAAACATCATTAAGAATGAATCAACCTTTTTTATTAATTCGTTGTATTCATCTCCCCAGTTACGTTGGGTTACTGGGCAGGTTAACTTTAGAGCCCCGCCCCTTCAGGTGATCCCCCATGGGACCATATTTAAGAAGAAATATGAGATGTTTTTTATCCCATCTGAATCAAGTTTGTCAATATAAAAGCTCATTTAAAGCCCAGAAAGTCTCATTGTGTTGTATTTTTGTCGTAGTATCATCTGAGTGAAGCTGAACTATTCCATACATCGTGGATTCAAGGGCGGCCTCTCTTCCAAGGCATGCAAACATGTAGGAGTCACGTGGGAGGGAAAAGCAAACGTAAAGTGCACATCCATATTGAATTCCGAGCGCTGCATTTTGCATAAGCGTCAATGTATTCTTAGCATGCCGGGACCATAGAGAGACATGATGTGGAGAGAGACTCCATTAAAGACGGCAGTCACGCTGAAAAGGTCTGCAATGGGAAAGAGTCACGTAATCTTTGCCCGTCACTGCAACATGAAACGAGTTTCCTCACGAGGCAAACAAAACACGAATTCAGGTCCACGTTTTCTCATCGACCCCAAACGTTCCTTATGAAGAGGAAGTGATCACATGGTGAGAAAGTCTTAATTAATCAAGATGATCATAAATCATCAGCTCTCTGCATAAATAAGGGATCAATAAAATAAATATTGTTGTGTCCTGTATTTTTCCTACCATGCAAGCTGCACATCTTTGTCAAGTCACGTGTGACGATATTTACGATTATCCAAATAAGGGAAATTCACCATCAACTGATTGTGATTTGTTGTTTTTTTAAATCGCAATTCTCTATTTTCTGACATTCTTAAAGCAACCAAATAATCAGTAAAATAATCGACAAATAAAAAAAGAGAATTGAGAATTAGCTGAAGTTGGTGCCTGGTTACTCTGTATATCATCCATCCATTCATCCATCCATCCATCCATCCATCGTGGTATCTTTTACAGTTGCATGCTGGGTAGTAAAAGCAGCAATGCCAACATGATCGCGTTTGAAAGGAGAAATAAAAAGATGCGTCTCTTGCTGGAGTTTTAAACATTAACCACCATTATGGTTTCATGAGAGACGCTGATTGCTTTCATTGCTTCGTCTGCATTGTGTGTGTGTGTGTGTGTGTGTGTGTGTGCTGACTAATTAGCGATGGCAGGTGCTTTGTTCTGGGTTAAGGTCCTTAAGACGATAGCTCCTGGTAGAGACAGGAGAGTGTGTTGGAGCTTCTTCCGTGAGTTTATTTGATGGTAAATTAAACCTCCGAGTGTCTAATGTGATTCCAGCGAGCGTGATTAAACATCAAGAGCACGTGGAGCTTCTCTCTCATCCTCTCATCCGTCTCCGTCCTCCCTCCACCTCTGGCAACTTCCTCCTCATCGCTCTTCGGCAGCTCCTCCTTTCTCCCCACACTTCGTTTCATTTCCTCGTCTCTCTCCGATGTACAACCACGCTCAAATGACTTATCTTCCCCATCTGCTTCATCCGTCTTCACATCCGTCTCACACCCCCCCCCCCCCCCCGACAGACAGACAGGCCATCAGCGGACCTGTCGACGTTACCGTCGGATCAATAGATCGATGATCTCTTCCAGACTGTGGCATCTTAAACAAGAACTCGTCCGGCAGACAGCTTGGGGTTTTAGCTGGACACTTTATGATCCAGCAGACGTAATCCACATTTCTGCACGGCTGTGATTCTTTGCATAAATAGTGAGGCGTCGTGTGAAATGATCACATGCAAGTTAGATTTAACAAAAGGCTCCGTTGAGATACAAGTTGAATGTGTCGGGACATTTTTAACGGATCATCTTGGGATGACAAAACTACAAAAAAAGCTCACTAATCTTCTTTCCCTGTGTCTTCGAGCTACTGCTGTTGTCTGAAGTCTATTTGAATGCATCGATGATCCACTCTGCTGCAGCGGCTGTTCATCTATTAGCATAAACACTATTCATTCCACTTACCTCTTTAGTAGTAATGAATGGACGGGCCTGAGAGCAGGGCAGGTTGTAAGTATTGAGAGTTTTTGGTCGTTTTAATAGGATGTGTTGACAACAACAAAAACAGAGAACATCGTCATCATTTTTCCCTCTTATTTAGAGAAAGTTTAAGCCAGTTTGGAAACAAAACACAAGATATTAGACTGCAAATAGGATTTATACGAGGATAAAGTGTAGTATAGCATAAAAAAGAAGGTATTTTTATGAGGTGGATTATGGAAACACTGAGATCAGGGATGTTGGGAGAGATGCACTCAGTTTTTATGACTTGCTCTTGTCGCTTTGGCGTTTTTGAATTGCAAGCAAATTATGGAAGCATTCACTCTGGAGCTGGGTAAAATACCAGTTCATGAAAAATATACAACAACAACTTTCCCCAGCAAAACTTTGGATATCTAGAGAGGGTGAGTGCAGCAGGAAGACAGCAGGAAGCCACTTCCTGCTTGTACTTACTAGAACAGGATGTGGTTGGCCTCGTGTCTCTCGTACCTGGCCGAGGTACACATCGACCTGAGACAGAAACACAAACATATTCACTTTCATCTCTCCGCACTTACACACAGCTCGACCAAATCCATCACATGTCAATGCTAAACTCCCATTTTTAGACGTCATCGTGACTGTCTGTCAGAGCGTTAACGTGACCCGCTGCTCAAGTTCTGGCTGCAGCCAAACTACATTACACAGTTTTCTGCAGAACTTTGATGAGTCTTTGGTCGCCTGAACACCATTTATGAGAAACCAGAGTTTGTAAACACAAGAGGGCTCGAACCTGCAGCTCGAGTGTCGTCACCTGTTACAAATGAGCCGAACTGGCTGAGACGACATTCCAGACGAGAGGCAGAACATTCTCAAACATGCCTGGTATGAATGCGAGAACGTCTAAAAGACGCCTGAACGCCATATGAGTGATAAAACCAACCTGGCACACATAAAAATAAATCTCAGCAGCACTTAAACCTGTTTGCGTAGTAAGGTGTGCCACATAACAGTTCAAGCAGAAAATAGGCCAAAAGGTTAATCCACGTTTGTAATCATAAACCGATAAGCCTTGTTTTCTTAGCGGCAAATCAAATCAAATCAACACTTGACACTGAATGCCTTTTATTTTGTATTTTTCAGGTGGAATGAAAATGACTCACCTGAGCTGATGTTCCCGGAGGTGAGAGAGGACGTCCATGTGGTAGAGGCGGCAGTAGATGGTGTGCAGGTCCTGCAGGACGGAAAGACAATTAAACCTACGTGAGTCAACATGTCACACAACACTACTCTAAAGGAATTATTAAATCTCACATTTCCATCCACACAAAAAGGGGAAAACATGCAACAATAATAGTCATTTATTTATTATATGCTTGCTTGAATTTGATTTTCACACTGAACTGCCACACATGTACACAGCCTCAGTATCTTCAGTTTTCATTTCATTTTTTCTTCTCCTTTCTTTTATCAAAAAAAAAAAAAAAAAAACACAAAGCCCTGGAATGGTACAAGCTGCCTCCAAGCCTCCAAAGAAGGCCCTCCTCCATCTCCTTCCTCCATCTCCACCCACAACCAACAGATTGATAAGCCATCGTCCAGGCTCAAGGTCTGAAAAAATTGAAGCCAATGCTGAAGTGGCTTAAACTTGCATTCTCTGCTGGCCATCAGGGGGCGACTCCTCTGGTAGGAAAAGAAGTCTGATTGCATGGAAGTCTATGAGTAAATGACCCTAATTCACATTTGATTTCTATCAGTAAACATTGTAAACATGAGTTTATGGTCTCACTCGTTTTCACGGTGTGTTTTAAGTTAATCGTCACATATTGGTCACCAGGTTGCAATAACCAAGATGGTGAAGGCCAAGACGCCATGGGCCGAAAGGCTGAAGTCTGTGGCGTGCTGCTGTGATTACATTTCAAACAATATATAAATATATATTTATTTACACACACATTTGCACAATCTGCAAACTGCTGAGTGCGTTTAAAAAAAAAGTGAAAGCTTTCATAAGATTAGCTCATTGTTTAGAGTGTCGGCAACATCTAAATCACATCCCAGTCTGACGGAGGCCGCTTGGACCGCGCCACGCTCTGCCCGTCAAACCGACACCCTCGAATCAGACGGGCGGGCACGCCACTTATGTAACGCATATGACAGCAGGGAGACGGATACACCCACGGACTTAAAATAGGACCCTATCAGAGCCAGCTGTCAAAACACTAAGAGGCTGACGGAGTGTGTATGTGAGGGATGATAGCATGAGGAGGATCAAACTAACAGCAGCTATGGAGGACTCCGTTAAAACAGGTGGAGGGCGTGGATGACTGCTTGTCAGTCACTCACAAGCCTTTTTATTATTTTATAGAGACAATGTGGAAGCAGGGAGAGAGAGGATGAAGACATGCGGGAAACTGGTCCTGGGTCGGGAGTCGAACCCAGGATCACCGCGTCGAGGACGTTGAGCCTCTGTACATGGGGCAGCTGCCCTTACCACTGCGCCACCAGCCGCCCCACAACAACTAATATTTAAATAAAGAATTAGAGTATTACATTACACTTTTTTGTCAGTCAGCTAAGTGCTTCTCCGATGGGAAGTTCCTGCCACGTCACCGACACAAACATCACTTCCTCCGTGCGTTAGACCGAATGTACGTGGTCGCGGTCATCGTGACATCACCCGTTGGGGTTTGTGGAGTTTTGAAGCCTCGACTTGGGCAGTCTAGCCATTGCCATCTTCCAATTTCTGCAACCAGTAAATTGAAGTGACCATATTTGGACGCGGAGGAGCGACGGGTGGATCTGACGATCGCAAAAGAGCGGCACCTTCACTGCATCTGGCTCCATCTGGTTTCTGGAGCAACGTTAGCTTCCATTACTCAAGCTAAACGTTATTGTTCCAAGCTAAGCTATCTTATTAGCTATTTGCATCGGTAGCATGGCAGTGACGGTAGCGACGCCGCAGGGGCAACCAAACAAAAAAAAAAAAACTTAGGCTAGCGTCTCTTTTTCCTCTATGCTAAGCTAACGTGGCTGGCTCCATACTAAGGGAACAGACACGAGAGTGGAAGTCTAGTTCCCAAAATATCAAACTTGTCCTTCAAAGTCCTTCTACTGTAAGTTTGAACTGAAATGATCGTCTAGTCTCTATTTTTCTTCGTCATTTTCTAGTCGCTAATGTCGAGGACCAGATCGGGATGGTCTGTTGGAAGTAAGCAGCTGAACCACATGACCATATTTAAATAGTAAAATCCGACTGTCCAGCAGCCAAGTAGAAGCTGCATACTCGTCGCCTCACGTCTGAAACCAGAAACACATTTTCCCCCAACAATCATCCCTCTTGAGTATGAAGCCAAAAAAGCACAGCTGCAGTTTAGCAAGAACACACACGTACACAAAAGAAACGGGACAGTTACAACGGGCTAATCCCAACTCATAAATCTGAAAATCCTCAGAAGACAAATTCAGATTTGCAGCACGTTGCCGTTCGTTGGAATGCCGTTTCCTCACGACTGCTTTCGTTTACACGGCGCTCACGCAGATTGAGGATTTCTGGAATTGTATTTTTTAGAGCCTTTTAAACAAATACTGAGAGCCAGACCAAACTTGTAACTCAAACACTCACAGAAAAATCGGTCCTCAGATACCAACTCAGCTGGATCGGGTATCAATGACGTCAGACTGATCAGTTATTCGGATACCAAGTTAACAGCAGATGTGTTTTCTGTCAAAAATGCTGCCGGGATGCAAGCTCGCAAGCAAAACTCCACAACGTGATCCGTTGTGTCTGAGATATTATAACGCGTTGGTAATAATAGAATATAAAAAAATGAAAACAACTCGATGAAACCGGACCAGAAACACCTCTGTGCTGTAGGTAGGAAGGAAGGAAGGAAGGAAGGAAGGAAGGAAGGAAGGAAGGAAGGAAGGAAGGAAGGAAGGAAGGGAGGGAGGGAGGGAGGAAGGACTTATGCTGTTATTTATGAATGATGGCTTTATTTCATTACCACATTTTCTGACACATTTTTCGATTGGTCGTCGAATCAGGTTCCTTTGATCGGATCGTCAACTATTTGACAATCTTAATTTGTCTAATTTTACTGCATGCCAATTAAACAACAAACATACTGCTTCTTCTGCATCCATGAAGCCAGCTGCCCTGTTTAACTTATCGATTGGTTTAAGCAGGTCATCAATAGAGCCAGACAGACAGCAGGATGTCCGAGGAGGGGGGGGGGGTCTCTGCCCCCTGAACCGGTGGTCTCCCAGAGAGATGTAATGTGATCACTACACCACCCACGCTCGTTTACTCTCTGCTTGGGCTTGAACTTCGGGTGTGGCTCTGTGTTTCTGGTGGCCTACACTCGGAGCAACGACCCCCATATTTCTAATGTAGTAGTATAACTCTGTAGCAAAGAAGTCCCGCCCACAACGGAGAAGGGAAACACTTCGTCGCTCTTCGGTTGGCGCGGGGACGATACAAAAATGTTGTGTCACGAGCACCTCCCTGTGACCTTTGACCTTTTGGCCCGTCCTCCCTGGAGACTCATGTGTCGGCATGATGACTGCCGTCTGGAATTAGGACGACCTCAGGAGAGACGTCCGTTAAGCCCTCAGCAGATTTTATTTCAACACTTTCAACGCTCCACACTTCACTCCACCTTTCAAAAAAGGGTGACGTCGCCATGACGACGCCCCCTTCTTATATCCAGTCTGTGGTTACACACTATGCACACCAGTTCAAGGCCCGAGAAAAAGGTCATTTGGTCGGATGTTTACAAAAATAACTTATTCCTGGCGTGCCAGTGGTTAAGCTACGGCGTGCCGATGTTCCAGATTCCCCACATGGCTTCACACGGCAGAGATGAAGATGAAGATGATGAAGAAGGCCGTTTCTCCAAGGTGCTAAAAAGACGACTCTTTGAAGATGCAGCTGACTGCAGAAACATCTGAAAACCTCAGACGCCTGGCTGTCAAGCTAAAAATAAGACCAATGGAGGTGATCAGTGAGGCTCTGATGCCAGCTGTGTGTGTGTGTGTGTGTGTGTGTGTGTGTGTGTGTGTGTGTGTGTGTGTGTGTGTGTGTGTGTGATGTCAGACGGCCTCAGGTATCTACAGTGCTGCTGCCACCTGCTGGCAGAAACATCACTCTCAGTCAACAGGCTTTAGTGCAGGAGATAGTGACACATTTGACTCATCTGAGGACAATGCAAAGGTGGATGTGAGTCGTCATGTGACCCGACCACAGCCAGAGCTGTCATGTGACCTGACCACAGCCCTTGAATCTGAACTTAATAGTAACAGTAGATGTGAGTGCGTTTGTTTCGAGCACCCCGGCACATGCGGCCTGTTTCCCCATCCAGAGACAGATATTTCTGACATGCTGAGACACTCCCACATGAACAAGCGATGAAGCCAGCTACTGTAAACCTCCAAGTCCAACTCTGGAGGCGTTTCTAACTCAAACTGTGTTGGGGGAGGAGACAGAGCGGCGTCGGCTTTTGAATGCAAATGCAAATGTAAAAGTTTGAAGTTATGCCGCACAGAAAACAGTCGATGCTTTGTTAGTTGGATGTGAGGATGTAGCATCGTGGGTTTTTTTGTTGTATGTGCCATAACTAAAAGCAGTAACAACAAGAAGGACACTGTCCCAACTGTCCCCATTGTCCCAAGCAAACCTCCGCTCTCCATAACTCCAGCAGCTCTGTATGCAGCAGGACATTAAGTCCTTTGTGGACCCGTGAGAAAAGCATGGGTGTCACATTTTCATACCGTTTGGAATATTGCATCTTTCATTCGCTGGGTTTAAGGACCTGCCGTGTACTGCAGAGTGGGGTCGTGAACCCCGCGGTGGAATTAAAACACAGTTTAAAATTCCTCCACTGAATCTTTCGGGATAAAAATGGACTTTTCATGGAGAAGTCGCCTTCTGTCGGGAGTTCAATGCCGCCTCCGCCAGAATGCACAGTGTGGAACGGCGGTGGAGGGCTTATCAGTGACACAGAGAGGACGTTGTGGACAGAAGACACAACACGTCCATTCAAGCCAGCAGAGCAAACAGCTTGGCTAACATCCTGCCTGCACGCCGGCCTTTCAACATTTACATTACGTACTTACTCCCCGAGCTTAGTGTCAACACTGCTGGTCTACAGGACCAACAAGGATCGCTGCTCCAGGAGTCAGCAGCAGGTTCACAATGCACATACTTCAACACACGGCAAGTAAAATTTAATGTGATTTAATGTTTCATTCCATTAGAAAATGTTTAAATCCACACGTTATATTGTCTAGATAGATAGATAGATAGATAGATAGATAGATAGATAGATAGATAGATAGATAGATAGATAGATAGATAGATAGATAGATAGATAGATAGATAGATGACAAGTTAATAATAATAATAATAATAATTTGTTATTATGTTTATTTATGTTTTTGTTCATCCTAATATGTTATATATATATCTAATTGAAAAGTGTTTTTAGTGCAGTGTTGTGATGACATGGTGATGGATGGGGATCCTCTCTCTGTGGGATACCACTGAAGTTACAGCGTCCCACAAAACTTTCCAGTATTCAGCCTGTACACCAGAGAAACAGGTCAGCCCTGCTCTATAAACTGCACAACCCCCCCCCCCCCTTCACATCTGCAACACCGAAGATGCTCTGTTTGAGTTTCACTGACGCCCACAGGGACTGTAACAACGAGTCAATAGAATTAGATGGGAGCCTCTTTGAGTAGCTGCCTCGATCGCGATGCTTTTAGTTAGCATCACCTCGTTAGTGGAGAAGCTCTGGTCAGCCTGTGAACACGAGCAGGTTTCACACCAATACTCCATGGATTGGATTTGAATTAGGGATGCATAAAAGTCTTTAATTAATAAGCTTAATATCATTTAAACACAATGTAATGTGTTGCCATCATCTGTTTATCTGGTTTGTTAACATCGTCACATCTCGTCTCTCACGTTCAGATTCACTAGTCCAGGGCTAGCTCTTGGTGCGTCAGGGCCTTTAAGCCTCGGCGGTTGGAGCCTACGAGGGCCGACGAGGTGGACTATGATCCTCCAGACGGGATGGTTATCTGCTGCAGCCGAATCCGTCCGCATCCAGTGAGGGTTCAAGAACAATTGCAGCACTTAAAATCTCCCCCTCTGTTTTTGGCTCACAGCCCTCTTTTTCTCCTCAACAAAGAAATGATTTTCAGAAGCAGACCCAGATCCCCCCCCCCCCCCCCCCCTATTACCACAAACGTGATCCTGCAGAATTGAACACACATGAGTCTGATCACTCTGCGAATCGTTTCAAAGCTTGACGAGTGACACGAGCCAATGCCCCGCCTGAAAACAACCCCAGCGCTGGAGTCCTGGATCCTGAGAGGTTTTCCGGCGCTGAAATACTAAGTAGGTGGGTTGGTAATAAGCCCCGGTGACGACAGTCGCGGCGGTGGAGCGGGGTTTATGGAAACAGTGGTGAAAGGGAAAAGAGGAGTTGACTCGTACTTGACTCGGACTCGGCGTATGAACCTACGCTCGTGAGTCAAATCCCCGGCAAAACACGTGGCGTGGAAGGAAAAATAACAGCCCTGAACGCAGCCTGAAATAGACGCGAACAAAAAGGGTCTTCTCGTTAGCAACGAGTAGAAACTTATGGGATGAATATTTTCCTCCCTCGTGGGAAAGATGAATCTGCACACACAACGTCACAACGCTCCTCCTTCACTCCAATTAGAAGAAGAGCGGGCCCTGAACGCACCACACCAGCTGCCTTGTCCTCCGCCGAGCCAAACCAAACAGCCACACAAGCGCAAAAAAACACTGCCACACAGAAATGGAAAATCTGACCCTTCATGTAATCTTAGCTGCAGTTTTTCTTTGCAGAAATGAATGAAGAGGGCATAGGAAGTCCCCCCCTTCCCTACATATGCATGAACTTTCTGTGGCGGCGTGGAAAAGTGTGAGCACTCACATTTTTAGCTCTTTGTTCAGGTGCAGCGGTGATCTTTCTGTTTGTCCTAAAATTGGTGATTTAAAAAAGCAAAAAGCTATTTCTTAATGTTTTTACTGCAGTTAAATAAAAAAAAAACCGAGCATCAATGACACTTTTTTTCTTTTATGCCCATTATGCTCCACTCACGCTTTGAAGCCATGGAAAGCGTGAATGTTTCGTCTGCAGTCATTACACTGGACTTCTCGCAGCCAAACTGGCTTCACGAACCTCGAAGACATCTCAAACACCCTGAAAAGTAATTTCCCAAATGTTCTCCGCTCCGTCTGCCTCTCATTACCAACTCGTTTTGAACTCGTCCATCATTTCCCTGCGCTGGACGAGAGCACAGTCCGCACCTTTGTTACAGGCTCCTCCCCTTTTAACTCAGCCATTACCTCTAATCTAGATCGTTTAAGTTTGACACTTTAAAGTGGCCTTTCATGCGTCTCCCCTCATCATCGCTGCTGGACGACCCGATCACAGAGAGCTCAGCTGAAGGTGGGCTGCTGAATAATAATTATATACACAGTAAGTTGACCGTGGTGAGTTTCCATCAGGATGATCGTAACTATGGTTATGAGTGACTTACAAAAAATAAGTGATACATAGGGTTTCAAGTCGAATAATACAAAACTACATTTTATGTATTTATTTAAATGTTTTCATGCATTACGCATAATTATTTGATTGCCTTATGTGTGACTAAATAATACAAATATTCAAGAAGTTGAATGAGTACTTCTACTTTTACCAGTGTTTCTGAACACAAGTATCTGTACTTCTGAGCGTCTCTTTAAACGTGTCCAATGAGACGAGCTCCTGAAGATCAGGTGGTTCCCTAGCTGGTTCCAATCAGAGGGAGCAGAGTACTTAAACGCCCGTTTTCCACGTTCAGCAGGAAAAAGAGAAAAACGGAGCCACCATGCCTCTCCGTACACACACACACCAAGCCACGCCCACAACCGACAGTAGCTGGACTCTGGCTTACCGGACAAAAACGTATCACTCGAAGATGGATTTTCACGTGACCTTGCGACCTCGTGAGAATCCTGCTGGCTTGCAAAGTGAGCTAAGTTCAGGCAGGAAAAACACAAGAATAAAGGAGCATGCAAGTGAACAGCGCTGCGTTTCTAAGTGTTTCAATCAGCTGATGAAACACATAGAGTCCTGAAATGATGCACGAACCAGTAGTGTAGCTGGTCGTCTGCACGGAGGCCAAAGATATGGAACAGCTGATCTCCGTCAGACAGGCAGCTCTGCTCCACTTCTCCCACGCATAAATCAAAAACAGAACGGAGCAAAGGATTTGTTCAGTTTCCAGTTGTGTGTGGGTGTGAGCCTCTCACAGCTGACCTGGGTTCTGCTGGACTTGATTGTGTTTTTGTTTGGTTTCTTGCACGCCTCAGATGTTTCCGTAGGAACCAGGTGAAGCACATGGTTTCTCTGGTGAGAACTTCAAACATCAGCAGAAACGCTTTAACCACTGCTTTCACTAAAAGAAACCGGTGACTCGTGTGCATGCGTCATTCTTCTTGGTCAGATTCAAAGAAAACAGCCATCATCCTTTAAAGGTTTCCTATAAATGGGAGAGTTGGGCCTTAAAAGCCACTATTTATGTTGGCTGAGGGGGGATTTAGTGCAGATCGTAAGCAGTTACGCCATAGAAACCGTACAAATGTATCATTATCAAAGACACAGGGAGAAAAACAAATAACTACATATAATTTTTTTAAACCTCAGCTAGCTTTTCCATGTCCGTAGAACATGTGGCCGCACTATAGTTTTGAATAAATTTGCATGGAAAATATTGTGGTGTGTGGCGCTGAATCACAGCATCAGAAGTGAACATCATGACATCATGAACCAGCTGCTACACAAATCCCATCAGCTCCTTATCGCTGCAGACATAACCTGATAGCTTCCCTATTAACTAAGCTCACTCTGAAACTCTCTCAGCCCTTCGACTAATATAAAAATATAAAAACCAGGCAAATGAAAACACATATTTGAAAAGCACAAGAATGCATACCTGCAGGGAACGCCTAGAACAAATTCACCACTGAAAATCTATTAAGTACACAGCGGCCTGGTCAGACGCCGCCATGCACAGTCAGCGTTTGGTTTTTCCTTTTATGGCAGATACAGGAAGTGACCGCTGACATCACTGAAGCCTCACCTCACTCTAAGTCGTTTCCAGCTCCTCAGACGTGCCCACTTAACGGCTCGCATCTGCTGAGTCTGGACTTCCTCTCATGAACATCCGTAGTCCAATCAGGCTTCTAAGGCCGAGCCGACCCTCGTCAATGAACGGGGACTCGGCGGGCATTCAGCTGGGAGCAGACGCGGTCACTTCCCAGGTCTTGACCTCTGCTCCGGTTGCCACGGGCATCAAGGGAAAGCACTTTGAGGGGAATTCATTGATGAACAACACCACAAGGGCAGATAATTTTTGTTGCTGATGAATCAATCCAAATTAATTTGGATGGTTTTCATTGGGTCTCGATGGATGCGTGTGTCTGAAATGCTTAAAATGACTTGACTTGTTGCTGCCGCTGCCCCTTTGCATGGAGTAGCATGAGTTTAACCACCACAATGTGACATAACGTTGGACTGCCGATCGTTATCAGTCAACATTCAGTAAATCAGGAGATCTCCTTCTCGTCGCTGATCCCTGATGATGCTGCACATCCATATTGAAATAAGCAATCTTTACACAATCTAATATACAATCTAAGCAGAGTATTTCTACTTTTTAGTTTAGAATTCATGTAATACACTACATACAAACAGATGTGAGCACATTTGCATATGAATTCCATGCTTTTACAGCGTGATTGTTGCAGTAAAGTGATGTAACGTGGCCCCGTTATCGTGCCCTGTGGTGCACACACCGGGTTAATATAAAGCCAGCGCTGTCGGCGACGGTTCAAACCGAATGGAATGAGCCGCTCCGATTTGATCTGATAAAAACCAGTGATGAATGTGAACCGTGTCAAAGTGCAGCTGTGCAGATAAGAGCAGCCTGTGTAGTAGTTACACCTGAAGGGGGAAACAAATGTTTTTTCTTTTCAACAAAAATGCATACATTCACAGTTAATCAAGAATTCCCAGATTCAATTGTGTATATTCTGCCATCAGCAGCTGGTTCCAGTTCAATCAGAACTGGAACCGAGCAAATATTGGATCTTACTCCCCTCTTAGTCTGTTTTGGTACTCTTTAATTACAGCTGCTTTGTGATTTGTTAATTAACCAAGCCCTTTTTCCAGTTGTTCTACATTTTACTTTCACTCTATTGTGCATTCTGTGTACATTTACCCGGGCTAACCGTGACATAAATTCATGGCATGCCTATGCTTCGGGACGAGCAGTCTTTCTATATGACGAAGACGCCACTGTGTTTACACTCCCCGCTCATTGTTTAACACAATCGTGTGTCGGAGCCACGGGCAGGAAGTCCAGCTGTCACATTCCCAGCATTCCAGAGGTGAGCGCCCGTATCCTTCTCAACGTCGTCAGTGAAGGAGATGACCGAACAAACCGCAGAGGAATCCGGAGAGCGACTGATAGAGCGTGCGAACGACAGAGCGCTTAAATGAAAGGCTGACAACAACAACAACAACAACAACGCAACTAACCGCGCAGACAAGCAGCAGAATGTGTGAAAAAAAAGTGAATATATTTCTGAGCAAGGACAAGTGAATGAATGAGCGTTAAAAGAAAATGTGAGCGAGTGACTCAACAAACAGTTGATTGAGTGAAACAGGAAGTGATTCACCAGGTGAGTCAGTCAGGAAAATGAGCGGATTGGGTAAATAGAGTGGCGAGTTGCACAGAACCGCACGCCATCGTGTTTGTACGTGTTACATGGTCGCCCTGTGCAGTTTGTTCAACCCGCTCTTCCCATAATTCCCTGTAAAGCGAAGCGCCTCGGGGAGATGCATGCATGCTCCCTTCACGTATGTTGCTCAATCACGCCGGCGGCCTCCAGGTGCAGACTTCTGAATGAGGGCTGCATGAGCCTTTAGTGCTTTACTGCACTAACTTGCAGATGCTGTAATTAAATACTTATATGAGCTCATATTCCTGTAACATGCAAGTAAATACAGAAGGGTCATAATCTGAGCCGCCGTGGGTTTGAAAAGCATGTTTTCTTCAAAAAAAAAGTTGTATCCATAGACTGAATAACATACAGAAATCTAAAAATGGTTTGAAAAGTGGATCATCCGAGACTTTCTACAACAACAAGGTTGCTTCCGGATTTATGTATAGATTATGTCATTTTATGGAGCAGCTACACTGTTAGCAGAGCCTCCATTTGAACCAAACTCCATTCAGAAAACAAGCATTTTAAAAGTGGTTTGCTTGTCGTCTTGCAGGCAGACCCAACAAACCATGACTTCAGACTTTTTACAAGTCGTCGTCATTATGTGGTTACTTCGGCATCATTTTTATCCATTTATCGTAATTAAATCACAACTAAATGTAGGGTTCATACCGCTGTAGTAAACCAGCCGATGTGTTTCTTGCTATTCACAGTGAATGACGATGTTATGAACTCAGACAGGACGGAGTTTGGCTTCCCAGCGTATCTGGGACTTGTACGAAGGACAACAGTGGTTATTTCAGCCATGATGGATGAAACATCGTCGGAGGTTTACGACATGGAGGTAAACCTGACACGAAAACACAAATAATCCTGTGATAAAACTCACGTGAATAACATGAGATAACAACTAACTAGTCGTCTCATGATAAAACCAGTTTCAGTATAGCATTGAGGAAAGAAAACTCCCTGGTGCGTAAAGAGTTCCGTGATTCATCAGAGTTAGCCTACGTGAAATGAAAGTAGCCTACGGGAAGGAAATTAATAACGTAAGCTTTGGTGACGTTGGGAACTGGCAGCCGGCTGCATCGCTGCTTTGGGAATATGATTACAAGTGACTGTGTGCACAAGAACGCAGCAACAATGACGAGGTAGAAGAAGAGGTGTCATTTCCAGCCCGGCTTCATTCTTGTCATAGAAGCGGAAGGCAAATTGTCTCTCAGACAGGAATGCTATGAAAACAACCTCTCGTAGCGTCTCGGGTTCACAGTGTGATGCCTTCTCTGCAAGTCCGACGTTATGTAATTAAATAAACATTTTAAAAAAACGTTACAGGTAAGCTGCTAGGCTCAGAGTGAGCGTGAGGCACAAGCAAAGATAGAAGATGAGATTTGAAGACAAAATATTTCTCTAAAGTATTGATGACTTTAAAAAAAAATAGGTGCAGAGCAGGAAATAGGCACAATTAAGCAATTCTATTCTATTTTATTCTTCTATTTTTGCATTTTTTCTACACAATAGCAGATTATAGATTTGTTTGCAGCACGTGGTCTGAAATGAAACATTTCTATATCTAAATGTACGTACAACTTTAAAAGAAACCAATAATAAATTACATAAAATAAGGACAAAAAGTAAATTCTGTGTTTGTTTGTTTTTTAATCCACTTGCCTAATATGCTGCTTTAATATTAGCACCCTGGCTTTGAGGTGTTGGGTCGATATGAAGTTTAATGTCACCATTATATTGGAAATAAGCATCAAAATGTGCTTAAAAATTACAAAAAAAAAACCTGTAATCCCTTTTCAAGAAATATTTTAGTCACAGATAAGACAGCTTTTTTTAGTGAACAATCAAATCATTTTAAATAAGGAGATCATGTATCATATAGTTTCCCTGCATGAATAAAAGCATGAATACATGTATTTTTGTATCCTGTATTTTTAAAAATCAGGCTCTATTTTTCACGTCTCTATGATGACAGTGAGCCAGACGGCTTTTTCAAGTCACTCATGGGGATATTCACGATTATCATGCCAATGATGATGATTCACCGCGATCGATCACTGCGAGCCCTCGTTGGGCTGAAGGGAAAGCGTGGTCGCTCTCTTCTGATGTGGACGCCGTGACTCAGTGTTTCCACGGTGGGATCTGCCAAACAAGAGGCCTCCCACAACACACAGCTTCTGTCGGCGCTCCAGACTCGATCACAATCACTGGGAGCGGCTGGCAGCCGGTCCATTGACTGTGATTTAATGGGAAAATGTGGGAATCTCGGTCCCTGAAAACCTGCTTTCAAAAAGTACGCTAAAGTCCAGGGAAACGGAAGTTAGCCACTAAAACACGCTGGAATCACTCTACATTTATGTATTGCGTCACTGATAAGACACGCATCTTATTTTGGTGAACATCCTTTTAAGTTAACAATTACATTATTTCAATAAGATGATCATGAATCATAGGATCTCCCTGCTTGAATACAGGATGAATAAATTTAAAAATCATTCTATTTTTCACTTCTCTACCATGATAGCGAGCCAGAAGGCTTTTTCTGGTGACTCGTGACAATATTTATGATTATTCCAATAACTGAAGAATTGATTATTGTGATGAAATCCTATATAATCCCATAGTGTCAAGAGGAACTGGACCAAAGCTAAAATGCAAGAGTGTATTCGAATCAGTGTCGCAGACCAATAATGGTAACTGAGCTGGAGTCTACGTATCTGCGCTGCACAACAGTAAAGAATGTATACAAAGTGTTGAAGAAGCATGTGCAGCAGGTGTGCTTCTACCTGTTCACTCTGCCAAGAACTACAGAGGGGCTTCCAAAAGAACAATCTGGGTAAAACATGTGAGCAGCAGAGCTCCAGAAAAGTCGACTGTGTTTGTGGCTGTTTCTGGCACATCACCACTGTAAACACTGTGGTACCATCGACGAGCATCGCCCCTTCGCATTCCATCCATCTGGGCCACGATGCATTTGTTTGACGTTGGTTTTTTGCCCCCATGAGCACCGGAGGATGCTGCTGCTTCACAGAAATCTGACGGACGATACAAGTCCAGCCCTCACCAGCTACGTTGGGTGTCCGTCCGGCCGATCTGCTCCAACAAACCGGCTTTTCTGTCTCCGTTTGATGGTTTCTGTTTGATGGACGTGGCCACAACAGTGACATCATCACAGCGCTGTTCTGAGAAGTTCAAGGCCGCCGCACATAATCCGCTCGTTGAAGAGAAAAAAGATGTGGACACGGGCCCTCAGCCATGTTTCCAATCAATTGTCAAGCAAAGAAGAAAAGTAATGTGAATTAGGAGCATTTCCATCAATTTGGTTTGTAGCGAATATAATCACGTATGGGGTTGTTGGTCAGAAGTACGGGTGAAACTAGAGAGTTTGTCATAATTTCTCTTCCGTAACCAGCTCGTGTTGGAGTGACGGAGACGAAGTAAAGTCTTCACACGTTACGGCAAAATCTCAGAAACAAACAGCTAATCACGAACACATTGATACTGCATGAAAAGTAGGCCAACACTGCATTGGATTATCATAAAGTGGGCGTGTCTCTAAAGGGGAGACTCATGGGTACCCCTCGCCAAAATCCAGCCTGACTTTGGAGCATTTCCAGCCAATCTTCCCAACAAGCGAGCGAGACGTGGCTGGTACCAAAGGATTCATCAGGTCCTCTGGTTTCATACGATACCAGATTCTACACCGGCTTTATGATTGGGCCCGCTACATCCTCTTAAAAACAATAATGTTGGCGGGCCAGTGACGGGAGAAGGAGTTCATCTCTCGTCACTAAAAATCCGTTATATTACTAGATTATTTAAAGAGATTTGCAGTGCCATGAAAAACACAATCCTGGTGGATCGGGGTGCTAACGGAGTAACAGCAGGTACATCGTCATGTCCAGTAAGTGTTCATGAAGTTAAATATAACCAATCACGCGTTACACAACTGAACTCGCAGACACATGCAAGAGGAAGTGACGCACACAAACACACAAAAGCATTTTCTAATCTCTGGTCTTCAAAGTCCTGACTCATCTCGGCAGACTGCATAAATAAATCCCCGTCAACAGCTCAGACCTCTGGAGACAATGTGCTCTAACCTTCACCCCCTGTTCTCAACATTTTGGATTTTCGTGGGCAAAAACAACGACGAGGTTCAGAGCAAGAGAGCCGTCAGTTCTTCTGCCAGGTCGCCTTCCTTCCCTGGTGTATCAGCTATCAGGAATGCTGCTGCTGCTGTAGACCACAGACCGGTCTCTGGCGGATTTACAAGGCGGGATGTTTGAGACCTACATACTCTCCTGAACACACCCCCCGCAGCAATACGCCTTCGAAAATATCCTGAAGGTCACAAAGGTTACGAACAAGATGCCACTTGTGCATCACACCGAAAACAGCTTCTTTGCATTTTTTTTGTAAAGCTGCCGTTGGCTTGTAGAGATAGCTGGACCGCGTAGATCACAATGGTGATAAGCTACGTGGTCTGAAGCCTTGAGTTCGCCCAGCGTCATCTTGTTTTTTGTGTGCTTTTGAATGTGGAGGCTGGTTGTGGTGGAGGAAACGTTTCTGCAGAGCACGGCCTTTAAAAGAAATACAGTGAACAAGGTTTTCCTGCTCAGCTACTGGAGGGAAACACAGCGGACGTCAGCCGGGTCTCTGCGGACGGTCAGGGGATTGTTGGGTGACCTTGCATGCACTCGTGATCTGCAGAGAGTTTATCTAATCTGTTGGCAAACCAACACAATGCAGAAAGACATGTCATATCCAAGTCCTTATTTGACACACTCTTATGGAGGGCAATGCAAACGATCAACTGACGTAGGAAAAAAAATGCCATGGTAACCGTGGTAACTGATCGACTGAACTAGGCGAGGTGAGTCCACCTGTGGCCTCGGCCTGCATTCCCCAAACAGGTCGGAGCTGACGATATCCGTCCATTCACGTTGTGTGGAATGCAGCTGCGCTTTCCACAACACACACACACACACACACACACACACACACACACACACACACACACACACACACACACACACACACACACACACACACACACACACACACACACACACACACACACACACACACACACACACACACACACACACACACACACACACACACACACACACACACACACACACACACACACACACACACACACACGGTAGCACTCCCACTGTCGGGCTGCTGTGTGGTTGATGGTACCCAGAGGAAACGCTGACGTGTTTACATTCAAACAAACCCAGCGGGACAAAGCCGGCTGTCGCTGTCGCCCGGCTGGTGAATGACAGACTTCAAAAACAGGTTGAGGAAAAAAGAGAGAGAGAGAGAGAGCCTCACAGTTCAACAAGCAAAGTAAACAGCGTGGATGACGGCACCATTATAGCGGTAAACAAGCTGATATCGACTGTCTCATATCGCGTCAGTGCTAGTCACCGCGGTGGTCCATAAGGAGGTCTAGAAGTGATCACTTCTCACACGCAGCTCTTTGAAACCAGCGACCATACACTATTACAGCAGCTATGGCCAAAAGCTTTGTTTTGTTTTGAGCATCCGCCTGCCTTCCAGTCCACAGGCCCTCGGGTTCAGTTAGGAGGGCCTTTATTGGCTCCACAAGGAGCTGCTTTCAGTGCTGCAGGTCAGGGGAAGGCTGTGTTTATTCACCCATTTAAACACACACACACACACTTACAAACACGCCGTCTTCCAAGGCTACGTTTCACACACAAGACTCCTCTGTACTCATCTCAGACTCCCTCTCTCTCAAAGCTGCAGTCTGCTGGCACATTCAGGTTTGTTGTGTGTTCACGTCATGCTGGGTTTACTGAAACTTAACTTACATTAGTCTACTACTACATTTTTTGTACATTAATGGGAAAACAAGTTGGATATCGTATCATCATCCATGGACCCTAGCATGAGTTTTTAGTGAAGTTCATTTCAACACACAGGTGGTCTGATGCCCTCGTCTCTCAATTTCATTCTTTCACCTCATAAAAAAGCACAAACTCCCACTCTCTCCATCGCTTCTGCCCTCAAGTTTCATTTGAAGCTTTCCGTCGACCGTCGTCTGCTTCCTTCAGCCTCTCTGTCATCACTTTAGTGATTACCTGCTGGATCTCTCAGACCTCAGAAGGACGCTCCTCCCGTCTCACTCCGACGTGGGACGATGTGAAATATTTCACGTTGCATCGTGTCGGCCAGAATAATTGAGATATTCTCCAGATAACAACGATACCGACATTTTATCAATAAATCAAAAAACATTTTGGTGATTAAGAAAGATGGCTAGCTCACTATCATTGTAAAAAAAAAATAGAGACCGATTCACCGTGGGAAGTAACAAAGTACAAATACTTTGTTACTGTATTTAAGTAGAATTTTCAGGTATCTTTTTTGTAAGAATTTTATTGCGACACATCGTCTTTTAGCGAAAAACAAATCTTTAAAATTAAAATCAGAAATCATGCCGTCTCCCTGAATAAATAAATGATAAATACATTTAAAATGTGTATTTTTTTTATCCTATATTTTTAAATAAGGCTTCATTTTTCACAGTGAAAGGGAACAGCTTTTTGAAGTCACTCATGACAATATTCACAATCTTGATAATTCAAATTGACCACAATCCACTGATTACAAGCATTACATTTCCTGATCCCCGATGTAATCCCAAACCGTCCCACACCCAGGCCGATCCTTTCACTTCCTCCCACTGCTTTGATTACATGTTTGTCTAGCAAGTCAGTGATCATCAGTGTAATGTGGTTAAAGGTTCGCCACTGCGACAGGAAGTGTCATCATGTCAGTTTCATATCAACAGCTGCCGAAGCCACAGGTCTCCCAACAACTAAACAATAAATGCCAGCCAAACGCTGGGAACCTCTCGAAGCAGAAACTCTCACCAAACCCCGGCTACACACACACACACACACACACACACACACGTCCTCTTTTCTAAAACTGTGTTTTCAAAATACTACATGCACCACTTCGCCGCAGGTTAATGAGGTTAGTGTCTCAACTCAAACACCACTTCTACGATATAAAACTTTGTCCTCGGGCTGAAATACAGAGCAATAAAAGCGCTAGCGTGACCCACTTTCTTAAACGTGTCACAACAACCTTTCAATACACTTTTAATCCTGGTACACTCATCCTCGATCTAACTGGTGCAAACAAAGAACACAAGCAAAACCAATTAAATGATTGGAAGCATCAACACGTCATCCTGGGGAAGAATCAGACTTTTGACCATTTGGCGAACCGTCTCCGTCTCCACGCTTCAATCAAACCCAAAAAACAAACGTTAATCTGCTTCTTCAACAGTTCATACAAACTTCCAGAGACCCAAATCAAACCAGCAGCAGCCGATCTGTGGCGATGACTCAGCGGAGTGTGTATTTGTACTTCAGATAGCCGTTAGCCAAACACACCGTCCACAAACAGAAGACAGCAAACTTGTTGGCTTGGACCCATGAGTCAGTTTTAACTCTCCTAAAATCATTTTAAAAGTCCACACGAGCCTGAACTCAACTCAATATTGTGGAGGATCACACCCTTGTTTGGATGGCGAGCCGGCGGCGACGGCGAGCCGTGTTCTGCAGAAATGTGCTGGAATGCATCGTTGACCGACGGGATTTTAGAGCTTTATAATCACCGGTGTCAGGCAGCACTGCCTTCATTTCTCCCTGAAGGAGGCGGGCCCTGCTGCGGCGTCTATCAGTGAAACAAAAATGCAGTGGGATGGCGTTTGACGCATCCTGTACCAACAGCACAACGGCGCCCCGGGCGACACCGGAGTCGCTGCTGCCAAGAAGTCAAAAGAACAGGAAGTACTAGAGGAGTTTTAGTGCTGGAGCTCCTGTAATAATGAAACATAAACAAAGATTGTCCCGGTGTAAAAAAAAATTTGAGATTCAAAAATGTGCTTCAATTTGTGCTTTAAAACATCCTGGAATTTTACATTTTGTTAGAAAACAAACATCTTAAAATAAGGTAATCATAAATACCGTCTTAAAATGTCTTAGATTAAGTGCTGCTCTATTCTTCACTTCTCTACCATGATGGGGATTCAGATTCACCACGGTCAGCTCATTGTCCATCCCTCGTGCACACATGAGCCAAGCTACCGAATTAGTGGAGATCTATACGTTTTTAGTTTTAAAAGAATGACCGACTCTTTGACTGCAATGAAACGTAAACACGAACATACGACTCAAAAAGTAGGATCGATAAAATCCAGGACGTCTGTGGTCCCCCAGAGGTCTACGATAGACCATCACATTAGTCCAGAGACCAGACCAGACTATGTGGAGGAACCAGAGACTGTCTGTGGTCCCCCAGAGGTCTAGATAGTAGCTCACATTACATACAATGTTAGCATAGCCTAGCTCCATTTGAACCAAACTCCATTCAGAAAACCAGCGTTTTACAAGTTGTTTGCTCGTCATGCTGCAGACAGACCTAACAAACCTTGACTTCGGACATTTTACAAATTCTCGTCATCATGTCGTTACTTCGGCATCATTTTTATCCATTTATTGCAATTAAATCACAACAAACATGGTTTATTTTGGGTTCCTCCCGCTGTAGTAAACCAGCCGATGTGTGTCTTGCTATTCACAGTGAACACAGCTCAGTGTAATTCACCGGGCACCTCTGGGTGATGTCATGAACTCAGACAGGACGGCGTTTGATTTCCCGGGAAGGTAAAAAGTGTGAAAAAACCAACGACGAATCCCAACATACAAACAACACACACGGAGGGAAAGCTCAGGTAAACATTACTCCGCTACATATAAGATCAAAGTGTGCTGCCATATTGCACCTTCAATTTCACGAAGATCAAACCACCATCTTCGTTAACGAGTTTCTTTACGTACGCTGCAAGAGCACAGCATCGACCACACACCGGCCTGCACCTCCTACTCTGCTCAGAAGCTTAGAAGTCTGGCCGTTGGCCTCCTTGCCTCCCCTCACATGCACCTTCACCCCCCCCCCGTCCTCCCTTCGGGATCCTGTGGCTTTGTGATGGCTGGAATTCCCATAAACGTCCAACGTGCAACTGGGCGCAGCTTTTAAAAAAAACGGCCATAAATCACCGCAGCGTGAATACGTGGTGCGTTTACCACCGGGGCGTCTGGATGGCACCGAGAGAAAGGTAAGGGGGGGGGGGGGGGGGGGGGACTGGACGGAAAAACCCATGAAGAAGGCCGGGGAAGGTTGACGAGGCATAAAAGCTGCGGTGGGAGAGATTACAGGCCAAACATCTGCAAACGGGAGACAGACGAAGAACCTCCAGCGCGTCTCAAACTCTCACAAATACCTCTTCAGTCCAACAATAGTGGAATAAATCTTCACAGTTAAGTGCAGAGGTTAGATTTCACCTTTGTACCAGGAGCACCTGCTTCACCAACCATCCCTTACTTTCACACTTCTTTTATGGCTTCGACGGCACGTTGGTTCATTTATGTCTCACACGCTATCTTTTAAATGACTTTATGTACTATTTAGCTGTTTTTATACTTAGATGTGGCATCGTTTGGCATTCTGTGGACAGGAACGAGGAATTTCATTGCACAGGGAAACATGTTTCTAGTATAGGTGTGAATCTTTGGCTTCACAGCGATTCGATTCAAGGAAAAAATTCAAAAAATGTAATGCTCAGTTATTTTTCAATAGGCTACATGCTGGCAGGGGAGAGAGTGTCTTAAAAGTCTTAAAACAATCATAATTAAGAACCACGATTCATACGATTAAACGCATTTATATCGATTATTGGTGAAGCCAAAACAATTCATTCTACTTATTTAGCAGATGGATTTAGTTGAATCGGTAGGACTGACAATCGATGCATCACATTAATCGTTACACCTCTAGTTTCTATACTGTGCATATGGTAATAAACCCAACGTAAATATTGTGAATACATGCGTGGGGAACATTTCATCCCGGCTTTTATTAGACTTTAAATCTGTAGGAGGGTTCAGCATCGACAGTGCCTCCCCGTCACGAGGGACCAAATCTACTGTCGTGTACGTTTTCATGGACTAAACTCACGGTGTGTTCGAGTGCGTACAAAAGCGCACTGTGAAAGGCGTGAAAGGGGGGCTTTTTTTACCCACCATGCACCCCTACAAACAAACAAGAGGATCAGAGCCGAGGGGGAACGTTTTTTTTAAATGGACCTTTTTCACGAGTGTGAAAACACTTCTGATGCCGCTTTGGAAAAAAAGTGCTTGCACTTCAAATCTATTGCCAGCAGCTGAAACAGGGATGGGAGTAAACGGTGAGCTATTTTTGGGGAGGGGGGGGGCAGAGTGTAATACTGAAGCAGTGACAAGCCAGCTGTGTTTCCACAGCTTCACGTAGGGGAGGAGGAGGAGGAGGAGGCATGAGAACAGGAGTGATTTAATTTAACTCCAGCTAAAGTTTACACAAACTCTTGGGCTTAAAGGCGTAAACTCTGATGGGAAGCTGTGATGTTATGTTTTCATTTGGTGACCCAGAATGCATTGCAGTTCATCTCCCAAAAAATAGGGGGCGGGTTACACCAAAACTAAACCATGATGCACTTCAGTTTAAAGCTGCATTTGGTCCTGGAAAGCTTTTTTTCCCCTTTTTTTTTTTCATTTTTGGCAGAAAACTGTTAGCATGACTCTCCCAGAAGCTAGCCACTCGGCTAAATGCTGTTTTAACGGCAGCCTGCTAATTAAATAAAAGTACAATAAAAGTACAACGTGTACTAATTATCAGTGGAAAAGTGTTAATGAGATATTACCTGAAGGACTCTGTATGTGACATCCCCCCCCGCCCCCCCTCCCTCCTCATACAGCGAGCTGAAGCAACAGTTTGATTGAGGCTAACATTAGCAAAGCGATGCTAACTACTTAAAACAGAGAAACGGTGGTTTTGTTTACCTCTGCGGTCCGCAGGGAGGGCGGCTTCTTCAGAGCCAGTTTGAAAGAAGTTTCCATGGTTCCGGTCATTTTCATAACTTCGGCTTTTACTTCCTCACTTTCACGTCTCCTCGCGGCTCGTTTTTCTGGTGATGGAGTTCACCCACCGGGAGCTCCTTCTCCTCCTGCTCCTCCTCCTCCAGGAGGAGAAACAAACTTCACCAGGCTACTGCGCGTCCGATAAACGGTAAACTCCGCCGAAGCGCGACGGGAAGTTGAATGTACGCGACCCGCGGTGTTGGATTCCGTTCATCTTTCGGTGAGAGGAGATCTCTCCACCTCGGGCAGATCCAGGAGTTCAGATTTTTAGATCCCTCCTCCCTCCTTCCTCCTCCTCCTCATCGCCGCAGATCCGAGTGCGGCGGAGAGAGTTGACGACATCTGTCCGCACGGAGACGGCGCCGCGTTCAAACGCTGTCGGAAATAGCGCCATCGATGACAGCGGTTGACATTTTACACTCAAGTAGAGATACTTGTGTTCAAAAGACTATTGTAAAAGTAAAATTACTGTTTCAACTTCTTTACTCAAGTAAAAGTGAAAAAGTACACGCTCTGAAATGTACTCAAAAGTATAAAGAGAGATATTTATATTCATATTTATCCAGCACCCTTTGCACGATTGTCATACTGTTTACAATATAATTGTCCTGTTCTTTCATATATACACGTCTTTATATCTAGATAGTAGTCAAATGTGTATGCTGAACTTATTAACATGTTGTATTTAGAGCGACAAAAGCAGTAAAATTACTTGAATGTGTTCACACTTACTTCTGATTGTGTTTCAGATCAGTAAATTAATCCCTGAAAGGAAATTAAATGAAATACAGTACCATAAAATACTAGAATATACAATAATACAGTAAAATTAAAGTCACAGTGTTAGTCTGTAAAGTCAAGTATCCCTATGAAGGACATTTCTACTGGCTGTTTTTTTTACAGTCATATTAAATTAATGAAACAAGCCCGTTTTGATAATGTGAGAAGAAACGACTTGTTTGCAAAATGTAGAGAATAAAAGTAAAACAAGATATCAGAAAAATAAATACTCAACTACAGATACCTGAAAAGTCTTCTCAAGAACAGAAACAAAGTATTTGTACTTGGTTACTTTCCGCCTCTGTATTAGAAGTACTGTCACTCTCTTTTCCCCCGTCCTCTGACGCTCACATTGCAACTCGCATCTCGGACTGTCTGGCTGACATCTCTGTCTGGACAACTGCACATCACCTCAAGCTTAACCTGAATAAAACCGAACTCCTCTTCATCCCAGGGAAAGACTGCCCTCACATGGACCTGTCGGTCACTGTTGAGGGCATCACAGTATTTCCTTCCTCAACTGCGAGGAACCTGGGTGTAATCCTCGATGACCAACTATCCTGCACCCCCAACATCACTGCTGTGGCCCGATCCTGCAGATGTGCCCTCTACAATATCCGCAGGATTCGGACCTTCCTCACAAAGGATGCAACGCAGCTCTTGGTCCAAGCACTGGTCATCTCCCGCCTTGACTACTGCAACTCTCTCCTGGCCGGACTCCCGGCCTATGCGATTAAACCATTGCAGCGTATCCAGAACGCTGCAGCACGCCTTATCTTCAATCTACCCAAATTCTCCCACGTGACCCCCCTCCTCCGTGACCTCCACTGGCTCCCTGTTGCAGCACGCATCCAATTCAAGACGATGACACTGGCCTTCAGGGCCATCAATGGAACGGCACCTGCCTACCTTCAAACACTGGTCAAACCTCATGCCCCGAAGCGAGCACTCCGCTCCTCTACTTCAGCTGGCCGGCTGGTACCACCATCGCTGAAATCAAACAAATGTCGCTCAGCAAAGTCCAGACTCTTCTCTGTTCTGGCGCCTCAGTGGTGGAACGAACTCCCGACCAATGTCAGGACAGCAGAGTCATTTGCCATCTTCCGAAAAAGGCTCAAGACTCACCTGTTCAGACTTCACCTCGACTCTACATAGCATGACCCACTAACACCCTCCCTCGACCCCCCCCCCGCAAAAAAAAAAAAAAAAACTCGGATCGTAGCACTGTTACTCTTGAAGTACTACTTTACTCAGATGAGGACCTAGCACTTGTTCTATTTTTAGCTCTTACTGCATCGGCAATGATACGTCGTGGTTTCTTTGTTTCCTTCTTTTGACAAATGTACTTATTGTAAGTCGCTTTGGACAAAAGCGTCTGCTAAATGACCTAAATGTAAATGTAAATGTAAATGTCACGGTAACAAATCGCTTGGAGAAGACTCATCAACTTACTTATGTCAATTACAAAGAAATATAAGTTAACATTATTCATGGCTTTTATGTATTTGTTTGTTTGTAAGACAAATAATGTGCTATTTATAGCAGTCTAGCTTTAATACTCAAGTGTACGAGCTTCGAGATGAGTCCCTCAATGCAGCACAGACCCTCCCTCTGACTTGTGACACCTCTGAAGTCATGTTGCTCATAGAGCGCAATGATCCGACCGCTGGAGTGCATTTGAAAGCAACAGACCACTCGAGACGTTCACGCCCCCGAGTTTTAGCGGGACATTACAGTTACATGTGTGCTTGATTTAACCACCATGTTGAACCTCTCCACATGAAGACAGGTGGGATCACTGCGACGTTCTCACACTGACAGCTGTTTGAAACACACTCTCCTTTAAGCCGGGACACTCCTTCTTTATTGCGTAACTGCGGTGTGTGTGTGTGTGTGTGTGTGTGTGTTTGGGGGAGGAGCCTGTTTTCAAGGTGCGTTTAAAGTGTGTTAGCACAAAAAGACAAAAAAAAACAAAAAAGGTGCAAGTTTAACAGCAGAGTTAAACTTCTGTATATAGAATTAAAACGATAATTAAAAAGGAGACTTTCCCAAAACAAACCTAAGATCATGGGAAGAGAAGTTCCTTGAACGCATCGTCTTCTAAACTGGTATCCTGGATGTGAATTGTTGCTTTTTGGAACCCCCGATATTTTTTTCTTTTCAACATTTTGTGAATCTGTGACCAGAAAACATTCCCAGAGACTTTATCTTCGGCATCTTTATTGCACAACATTCCCATAAAATTGGGAAAGAAAAAAAAGAAAATCATTTCTTAAAAGACATTTTGTACAAATACATGAAAATAAACAAAAGAGTATGTACAGTTTTACATGAACCGTTATACATACACGGGCAACTAAATAATTTATTCATTTACAAAGAGGGGAGAGAGAAAAAAAAGCGTACAAAGTCATACCTTTTAAACATGATGGCTGGGTTAAAAACATAAAAACAAACAAAATAAAGTAGGCTGATACAGCGGAGCATCTTCAATGAAGTAACAAGCAAGTTTATGTCAATTTTTACCAGCAAAATGAGCTCTCGCCACATCTCTATTAAGACTAGGGTCATATGCAGGGTGCGATTTGAGTGTTTTGAAAGGAATAAACATCGTTTCCAAGGTGACGAAGTTTAACATACTGATAAACAGCTTTTCAGGAAGATTTTTGTGAGACATGAGGGATAAAAGGTGGATTTCTACTCTTCGACAGGTCACCTGCATCATATATTTTTTCGGACTGCGGCGTTCCGATCCACCAGCATCGGTCCGATAAACGAACAAAATGACTATCGGACATATCGGGGCCGATGTTTCGTAGATGGTTCGGTTGAGAAAAGTGTATCGGGACAAATGTTTTATTATTAACAGCTTGGTTGTTGTAAAAAGACGGTATCGGACTAGTATCGGTATGTCCCGTTATCTGCGATTACGATTTATTCCAAGGATGGAATCTGAAAACAGAAGCTGTGAGCCGTTTTCTTTGCAAATCGCACCCCGGCTACACGTCATAATAACCATAATCATGTGTCAGTGTCACGGAAAATCGGGGAAAAAGAAAGAGTGTGTGCATTTCGTGTGTATAACCGTTATATAAACATGTCTAAAAAAGTGTTAACCAATTATTTATTTATATATATATATATATATATATATATATATATATATATATATATATATATATAAATCCATTGTAAGGCCTCCCGGGTTCCTCTTCTCCTCTCTCTCTGCAGCAAACATCGAAGCCATAAACATCGTAGAAAGGTGGCAAAGCTATAAAAGTGTGAAAATATTTCAGCATTTTGGTTTTTAAAATGTACATGGATGATGCACGTTGTAGCTTTTCCACAGTAGAAAGGGACCCTTTTCCTTCCGTCACCACATTCTGAAGCGAACATGTGTATTTAACAAACTTCCCCCCCAAAAGAACACAGCATAGACATGCCTCTGATTAAAACAGCTTAAAAAGTATACCTCTGGGTTTTTCATCCGCGGCCCATATGAAGATCTGAGGTAGTCCTGTACCTGTGATAAGAATGTCAAAGCCACTTTCAGCCATTTCAAAACCGCTTTGCAGAAACCCCCAAAAATAAAAAATAAATCACTGCGTGCACTGATTAACCCCCACATGGCCTGAAAACAAAAAAGGCTTTTAAAATCATGTCTTTGTTGCAATTTGACACGAAAAAACAAAAACATCTGTCATCGAGATCTCAGGGAAATTTGGCTTGTAAACAAATGCATGAAAAAATAAAAGAAATAACACAATTGGCATGAGATTGATATTTACCTCATAAGTAATGTTTTAAAAAATGTCCATGTTTCCTTTGAACTTGTAGTCCGTCACTTCGTCGACTGGGTTTCAGATTGTACAGAGAGGGAAGCGGGTAGAAGGAAGTAAATCCTCGTTATTGTGTCCTAGATATTCCTTTAAAGTTTCATTCTCAACTGGAAAAATGTATAAAGTCTTTGGCTTGTGTGTCCACAAAATAAAAAGAGTCAGAAACATTCAAACATCCGGAGGAAGGCCGGCTTCGGGGACGCTTCAGTCATCCTCGCTCCGTCGGCGGGCCCGTGGTCTCTAGCTCCCCCTTGTGGTGCCACAGCTGCACTGCGTCGCATGGAGCAGCAGCACCGGCGGTGAGGTGGTGGAGGCTGTGGTCCGTGAAGACGTGGACGGACGTGTTTTTGTTCCAGAGAGAAGCACCACCCTCCCCCGAGTCTCATAGCAGGATCTGGGCCACGTAGGGGGAGTGAGTGCTGGCCACCGCGGCCAACAGCGGAAGGTCGCTGGACTCGATTCTGCAACGATAACGGAGCAAAGATCAGGGAGTGGCAACGTCTACGTGACCTACTAAAAGAACAAAACACTGAACACAAAAGAAGAATTTACACACAACACAGCTTTTAAATCCTATTCCTTCTACATCCTTGTGTCTGCTTCTCTTTACATTAATGAGGAGAGGCTTTTAATAAAGAGTGTCCTTGTTAACAAACCAAAGCTGTGTTTACGTTCATTATTACTCAAGCGGACCTGCTGCTAGAGTTCAAAAACAGACTTTTTTTAAATCCGCAGCTGTGAGATGAGAAGGTTCACGGCTTACCCTAACACCATGCCCAATTCCTTCACGTGGACTCTCGTCTGTCCCTTCAGGTACTCGGCCAGCATCTTGCTCTTGAAGTAGATCTCCTGCAGGCGGTCCTCGAGGTGCATTATACACTGACGAGGGAGAGGAGATGCACAGAAGGAATGGTTGAGCGAAGGAACAAAAGCATCGGACTCAAAGCGGGTGACTTTGCTGTGTACGTACAAAGTTGGGTGAGAGGTTGAGCCTGTAGAGCTGGTGGGTGGACTGCAGTAAGCTGGAGACCAGGTTGGACACCAGGACCTCCTTCCCCAGCTTGTTGACGTCCGTGGCTCGTCTCTGGCTGCTCGCCATCTGCACCGTCCACTTGTCCGTGTCTGCTATAATGCAGACGGCCTCGGCGATGGGCTCGTCCAGCACTGGATGCTGCAGAACAAGAACCAGAGGGATGAATGCCTCCAACTCCCCCAAAACACCGGGACATCACTCGTTTTATTGGATGGTTATGAACTTCACCTGAACAGCATGGGATAATTCGGCCATGAGGCACTGCCGTAGCTTCTCGTCGCTAGGCAACCCATGCAGTACAAAGTCTGGCACGTAGGTGGGGCAGTAGCCTCCAAACAGAGACCGGCCAAAATTGGCAATGCTTGGCTTCGAGTAGTTCTCCACCAACTTTGACCTATAAAAACAAAAAGTACGACGTAAGAGGTGAGTTTTGTTTGTTCTGATGAAGTCAGCGGGCCAGCGAAGCTCCCTCTACTCACCCTGGGAAGGGCACCATCACCTCCTCCTGCCAGTCCTCCGTCTCCTCACTCTCGCTGTCCCCCAGCGCGCTGTCCGAGCTCTCGTTGCGGGGGATCTCCCAGTCGTTGATGGGAACCGTCTTATGCTTTTGGTCCTCTTTGCTGCTGCTTCCCTCCGGTGGGACGGGGACGGACAACAGGAGACCCTTGTCCCGCTCAACAGAACAGCCCCTGCAGCAGCAGCAGGCGTCGGAGGAGTCTGTAGACCCACACCTGCACCTCCTCTGGACATCCAACAAAGCGTCTCTCTTCCCGCTGGACCCTACCTCACCGGAACCTAAACAGAGACCCAAACCCTGACCCCTGACCGCACCCCGAAAGCCCCCCACGTCACCAGGCCGGGGGACTCCTGAGGGGTCCAGCAGGTCTTTGTGCGTGCTGTCTGTGCTGCTGGCCTCCTGCCGTTTGGCCACGTCCTCTATAGTCCTAGTCTCCACAGGGTTCTCCATGCTGAAATACTCATCGAAATCCTCCATGCAGTTTGGGCTCCACTGGGGCATCTTACTGGACACCCGCTGCAGGGCCGGGGCCGCCTTGGTCTGTTTGGTTTGGTCCTCTGGTGCACTGGTGCCGCTGGTCTTTGAATCCGCTCCTCTCTGCTGCTGCTGTGGTTGCTGTTGATAAAGTTGCCCGTGACGATGTTGCTGCTGCTGCTGCATCAGCAACAGCTGCTGGTGAAGCGGGTGTTTGTCTTTGAGGTGCTTCTTGTGCTTTTTGAAATCCTCATCCACCTTCCTCCTGCGGCTCTCCGTGTCAGACTCGGGAGACATGGAGTCTCCGATGAGGAAAGTGACTTTTGTTGCCGGCTCCTCCTCTTCCGTCAGAGTCAAAGCCATGGGACGCGTCACGGCGTTTCCGGGTATCGACGGTACTGGCACTGGATCAGCCGGGATCTTATCAGGGGGCTTCCTCTCAAGCGGGATCTCCAAAGGCCGAGTAGCCAGCATTCTGGTGGGCTGGTTACCCGTGCCTGCGTCCATCCCGGCCTCTGCTCCACAGCTTCGACCCTCCGTGGCGACAGGAGTTGGGGAAGGACTTGACGCGAGGGTTGTGGGTGTGGAGGGGACTCCTTTGGTCTCTGCATCCAGCACACAGACCTGCTCCCTGGGGGACGCCGAGCCGACGCGCAGCATCGTCTCCAGCCGGGCCACTGAGGCCAGCGGACTGCTAGACTCCCTCCGCGGCTCCGCGGGTGCTTCTGAAGTCCTGTTACCAGGGTTGTGACCCGGTCCCGTCTGAAGCACACTACACCTGGACCCTTGACTCTCACTGCCAACCTCCTCCTCCTCCTCCTCCTCCTCCTCCTCCTCCGCTTCCTCCTCCTTGGGCGTGTCCCCGGGGCCACACTCCACCTCCGTGTCCGTGTACGTGCTGCTCTGGAGGCTGTTGTCCGAAGGGTAGCTGCCGTCCTCCGCATCAGGCTGCCGGCCGTGGGCCCCTTGGGACAAGTAGTCCCCACTGGGTTTATGGACGGTAACCAGGACGTAGTCCGACTCCTCCACCTCTCCCTTCCGTAGGGAGGTGGTGATGAGGGAGCCGGGTATGACGATGGCCTCGTCCTCAGCGCTGTCCAGCATGTGGGTCTCCAGCAGCTCGGAGCAGCGGATGAAGTAGGTGAGGACGTAGAGGAGCCTCTGGACCAGCTCCTGTCTGCGACCCACGACCACGGTCCTGGAGAGACGGACCGGGGACCCGATGGACCCGTACAGGTCTCCTACACACAGTGAGGAGAAACATCAGCACTACTAAACAGGGCTGTGGGCGCAATTATTTCTAATAAAGCTGTAAGAGTTAACAAAACAAAACATAAAAATGAGTAAATAAAGATAAACACAAGTACCAAACCAAGGTCACATCCACGTTTTCCAACATCTAAGATTCACTTCATGACAATCTCTCACAAATCACTTTCTTGCCAATCTAATAAAACTGTTTTTTTTTTTGTTAGTTACACTTTTCCCAAACATGATAAAGTTACATTTAAACACTCATCAGTCAGATATAACCAATTCTTATTATTCAGACTGGAGTTTTTTCCTCATCTATGAACACTAGGTGTCACCATCGACCCACTTTCTCTACGTTTCCAAAGTCACTTGAGGTGAACGTGTGGACTCAACTTGCTCTTTATGTGGATGTCTGTGTATTTATGGGATATGGTTAGTTGCTTTATAAATACAACCACCGCTATACACATATATAATAGCACACGCACACAACAGCAGGGATCAAAACTCCACATGCTATGTTCACTCTATTGCACTGAAAGGTTTGCCTGTCACAGCTACACACACAGCTAATACAGACTGAAGATATAATGGAGCTGCACGTACACAGTCCTAACTCGTCTGTGTGCAGTTCAGTGACGTGTTGGTTCACGATTGCGGGTACGGATACGTTCCAAGTGATTTATTTGACTCCCAATATAAAAGTAACCCCCCCCCCTCGTGTGTTAGTATCCGCCTGCCTCACCCAGCTGGGCCCAGAGCGGGTTGTAGGGGTGCGTCTTTGCCAGCATGTCCACGCTCTTGGAGGAGTGTTTCTCCAGGAAGATCTTGATTGGAGGCTGTCCGTTGGGCATGACGGTGGGCACCCAGGCCAGATGATTGGTCAGGACGGCCGTCAATAACGCGGGAAGGAATCTGGAACATCAGATTATGGGGTTGGTGATCGCAGAGTACGGGCTGAATACAATATATATTTACTTCCGAGCTGGTTGCACTCGATCAGAAATAGTTTCTCAGTTTCAGACACACAAACACTCACACACACACTCACACTCACTCACACACACTCTCTGTCTGCTTCCCTTCCTGTCTCATGACTGAACGCTGTCATGGTGGTCAAGTTCAATCATGCGCTAAGAACGCAACGTTGTAACCGAGTCATCGAGGACCTTCAGTCATGGGAACGCTGACGGGGACGCCTCACAGCAGACATGATGTTATACAGTAACACGAGTGGTTGCCAGGGAGACGCAATGCTTTGATGATGGTAGTCATCCTAACCAGTCCCATGGAAACGGGGACTCCCACTGCGGTGTGTGGTGCTGATAAAGAAACCGCATGGTCAACCTTCAGGGAGGATTAGGGAAGACGTCTGTAGACAGAACTTTGAGGTCATTGAGCTGATGTAAAGAGCATTATAAATAAAATGTTTTATTATTATTATTATTATTATTGGGTCACACTGGACTGTGTAGTGGTACAGAGGTCACACTATTTCTGACAGTATTACATTGAGAACGTTTCATAACCAATTCAAAGTTCCTCACAGTAACCTTAAATATAGTCCGTCTTTGGCTCACTGATGAAGTACTATGAGCAGTACTATGAATTAGGTGTCTGACCACACGGTCTGGGTGTCTGGGAAGTGGGATCTAAAGACACACTGCTTAAAAGGTGCCGCCAAAAAGAATAAAACCAAAATAACGGAGACTATTGGGCTCAATTTTACCCATTCTTATCCATGTTTTGCTTTTTTTAAGTCTTGAATTTGTCAAATGGCTTAATTTTTTGCTTTTATTCAAGATTAGAAAAACGTGCATATCTTTCTTTAAACGTCTGCAGGTTCTCCTGTCCTTTAAGATCATCTCGATGTATTAATTCTGTCCAGCGTACTGAACCCCCGCTTAAATCAACTGCACTGAATGCGGTCGCTATGTTCAATAAAGGCTTTGCTACCAATTCATACGTGTACAATTAGCAGTGGTTTGACGCGGCTTTGTAACGGCAACAATAAGCAATTAGAGACTGGCAGGGATCTTCTTATTCACAGCTCCTCTGAGGCAGACAAACAAGTGCAAAGAGGGTGAAACGTTCACAGTGTAAGTGTACCAACGGGGGAGACGGAGTAGAATAGAAGAGCATAGAATGAACAGTGTGTGTGTTGATACACTCGTCCAGGAAGTAGCAAAGATGTTGAAAAGTGATGCATGTGTAACATTTCTAAATGTGCACGTCCTTCCCTCCTTCAAGTCTGAGCTGGTTTCTGCTGTTCATGCTTTTCAATGCCAGGATAAATATCAATGAACAGTCAAACAGTGTGTTTAAGTATAGCTCCCTTTATCCCATTTTTTTGGGGGTGCAACCACTCAAACTTAAGGACTTCAGCGAATGAAAGGCACTCAACTGGTTCTTGGAGGCCTGCTCCATCAGCAGGGAGAGCTCCCTCATGAAGTGACCGCAGAGCTGGTTCTTCTCCGACGCGCCGGACATCATCGTCAACCAGACGGGCTCGGCCACGCGGGGCATGGTGTAGAGGTCGCAGATGGTCATCCTGCAGGGATGAGGGATGAAAGAGGGAGAAGGGAGGCGTGGAGACAGAGAACAGACGTGTCATTGTCTCTCGGGGGAAACAAAAGAGATCTCAGTTCACAGAGCTTAGCTGTCTGCAGCGAGGCCATGGGAGAGCCCGCCGCCTGCTCTGTACAGTGCACGTCTATCTGTGTGTGGCTCAGTTCGGGGCCGTTTGTCCATTGAGGAGGCCTGGAGTTTCCATGGAACGTGGGGCGTGTTGGTGAGCATGTCTCGGCCAGAGGCCAAGCGTTGACACAGGGGCAGAGGGGGAATCTCTGCAGCCTGAGGAATGTGGAGAGAAGCCGAAATACGGACCACAGCTGCTGGATTCTTCAAATCCACATTACAATCTTCAGCAAAGACCCATGGAATAAAACAACGGTGATCTCTCGACTTTTTTCCCAAGCTTGATTTATGGGCAGTAAACTCACGAACTCTCGACCCTACTAAGAACCCGGCGACATGCGATAAACATGAGAGAAAACACAGGTGTCACACAGTGAAAGTGACCTTCACTATTCCAGTAATCAAAGCTATTTCAGGTTAGTGTACTTTATAAAAGAAAACAGGAACACCACCACATCTTTTAGTCTTTATAGGAAGAAGTTGTCAGCCGGGTGCGAAAAGAAGAACTAATGAGTTCAACTGCGTCGCAGCTACAGATCCTGTTGCAAGTAGACTTAACAGTTTAGTGTTGCAACCTGAAACCTGTTGATTCATATCAACACAGTGACAGTTACTGAGGCTAAGGATGTCAACTTTTGTATTTGTTGCATTGACTGATGGCTGTAACAGATAATCGATCAAGGCTTAATCATTAAAACACAGGAGGGTTCACCAGAGTGGATGTGATGGCACACCCCCGCCTCTATTTAGGTTGCTGGAGACGAGCTTTGCTTCAAATCATGCGTCATTCATTCCTGCGTCATAAACGGGTTGACTTCTCCGTGGCCTTCTTTAAGCCCCACTTGACCCCGCTGCCTCTGGCGTGCATTCACTCCCCAAATCCTCCCGGTGGGCTGGAGGTCTGAGGCCGAGCCAGCGCTAAATGGGTGGGAGATCTCGTCTCCGCCTCAGCTGTTCAGGTGAACTTTAAAGAGCGCTGCTGTGAGGGGCGATTTCACCACTGCGTCAGGCCGAGGAGCCGGATTTAAAATCACCTTTCTACGTGGGGAAAGCTACTCAAAACATCCATGACATCATCAAGTTATAAATGTACAGTCACTCGTACACTGTATGACGAAAACCTGCACATCAACGCCGCTGTAGCGACCTGTCAATCACAGCCCCGCCCTAATGCACACCCTATTTCGTGGTCTGTTTACTAAATGAACATCATGCTGTATTGAAGAAGACTTGAAACGCTAATAAATCAAGTGAGAAGTCGGGTCATTTTCTCATAGACTTCCATGCAATCAGACTTCATTTAGCCAGGAGGAGTCGCCCCCTGATGGCCAGTAGAGAGAATGCAAGTTTAAGTCACTTCAGCATTGGTTTGGTTGCAGCCTGTGCACAGAACTGGGAAAAAAGGCTTTCGTCTACTTCTACCTGGAACATGCTGCAAAAAGACTGGAAATGAACTGAACTGATACCTTTGAATGCTTTTAAATCCAGGCTGAGAGCACTTGAGACGACCTCCTTTACTTGTAACTGTTTTTTATCATTTTATTTATTGTCTGTATATTGTAACTTTGCAAATTTTGCTGCCTCTTGGCCAGGTTTTTAATCTCAATGGGACTTTCCTGGTAAAATAAAGGTAAAATATATATATATATATATATATATATTTTTTTAGCATCAGTCCATATATAAGAACCTTCATACTAAAAAAAAAAACTACTTTGGGTCAAAACAAATGTGTTTATCTTGATGATTTACCACTCGGAGAGATGTTTAGTACAAAACTTCACTTCTTTGTTGTTGCTTTGTTTCAGTTCACTTTACCATCAGACTAAAACCAACATGTTGGACATGAATGTTGCATGCTGCACACTTCCCCCCCATCAATGTTCTAAAATGGGTTATGATTTAAGACTTGAAAACCTGGTGTATTAAGTGGTTTTGCCTCTCTCACTCTTTTTCCGCCATGCAAACCCCAACCCAACCACAAATAGGCTGGTGTGACTTCTCTGTACACATGCCTCTGCTAAGTGCACGGCTTATCTTTGTCAGCATGCGTGGGTACGCGTGCATGCCCACCCTTCGACTACGTCAAAGCAGAAATCAGTCTCCAGCGACTGCGTTTCTTACGGTGTCCTTCTGTAATGTTTCCATGAAGCCTTAAAGTCAAAAAGGTGGCTGCGCTTATATTTAGCTGGTGTCTGAAGGTGAGATTTTACAGATATTTTGTTTGTCCCGGGGCAATAGCTTTCCTCCTGCTGGCACTCGCATATTATTTACTATTCTGGTGCTCGTGGCCAGTGTCTGAGGTAGATAGGGTTGCCGCTCTGGAGGCTTGGGTTGCCGTGGCTGACTGCCAGCAGGCATATGACTGCAGCGATGAGGGGAGCTCAGGCAGGGGGACTGCCTGCCGGTGGGAGTGTATGTGTGTGTCACAAGTGAAAGTAATGGTGGAGACAGGCATGCGTACACACACTTAAAATAAGTTTGTGTGTTTTATGAGCAGTGCTGACAAGCGTGGCGAGCGCATGCACACGAGCACACTTTTAGAACCTAATGACTCCAAATTTATGATTTCATATTTGGTGTCATCGCAAATTTTACTAGGAACTGGCATTTCTGATGAAATCTAGACAATGCATGTTAGGGGTTGCTTCACAGAAACGCTCCCAGCATGCACTGCACTGACAATGCAACATCTGTGGTTTGCCCGTGACAGGTAGTGAGCAGTGTGTTCCTCCTTTCTTTTACCCAACACATTTCAACATCTCTACATGTTATAAATTATCTTTTAAATAGTCGAGTCATGTTTAAAGCAACAAAGAAAGGAGCGTATGAGAAAAGTGAGTAATCATCGATTAATTATTGATTGCTAAGACACCTCAGCACACGGCATCAGTAACTGGAGCAGAATCAGAGAATCCCTACACCTCACCATTAAATGATCCCCTTATACAGAGACACCACCTGCTAACACCCTCTAAGTGAGGAAGGCAGCGTCCACCTGGTTGAGATGAAGATTTTTTTGGTCTGGCAACTATGAGATGTTATCAGCAAAAAAACTGTTGACTGCCTACTCAGTACACTGAATATAAACTAGATGGTATCCTCTGGTAACCCACTGGCTTAAACAACTATGTCACAACAAAATAAGTACCTCATCACAGAGTAAGACATGATGAGTATGGGCACTTGGTGACCTACTTTAAAGGAACATTTAGAGGACTCGGTCCTGGATAAAGAAGTTTAGATATGGATTAACTTCATTTGAGGACAAATCTGTGATGTGAAAAGAAGAAATTCGGTTTTTAATGAGTTAAGAGCTGAGTTCAAGCCTAATTTTTATTCCCCAGTGCAGCAGCTACGATTTAGACTGAGCCTGTTTTCTTGTTGTTTTTTAAAATACAGGTCCTTCACCTTCTCCTTTCTCTTCTACCACACCTGCCAACTTTCCTCTCACAAGCAGGAAACAAAATCCTGTTAAGCACGTGTCTCACGAAGCAGCGAGGATTGATATCAACAAGATGACATGCGGAGCATCCATTTCCTGGAGCGGGTGTCATGAAGGGTGTCACGTACTGCCTGGGTGTCCATGGGGACAGGAGGAGCGTCGACTCTGATCGACACCACCACGTTGGCACAACATGCTCTCTGAAGTGCGTTTGGCTGTTTTTGTCGCATGCAATACATTCCAATTCAGGCCAAAGTGCTAAAAGCTTGAGTTACATTGCAGGATAGTCTCAGTTGTAAAAGGCTAAAGTATGTAATGCGATATTCTCGGCATACACGGTCGCCTTTAAAGGTCAACTATTAAACACAAGCACAAGTGTCTGTGTGGTGTTTGCAACAAGAAGAAAGAAGAAGAATCCTGCCCAACCTGAACTCGTTGAGTCCGTCCACCATGCGGCTGTACGCCAAGGCCCTCTGGCTGGCATCAGCTGACCGCCGACTCATCTTCATGGCCTTGGGAGGGACACAACACACATGAGCTTTTAGATATTTGGCAGTGAGGCTGACAAACAAAGTTGGAGGAAAGGTGGAGCCAGGAAGAGAAGGGGGGGCAGAGGGTAAAAACTGGACCAAACCCAGAGCTGTGTGCCAGAAACAGACGCAAGTGAACAGAACTGCAGGTATGACCCCCTGACCCTCAATCTGACAGCTCAACTCTGCTCGTTGCATCAGGGTTTGTATTTCCATGCTAATTATAGGTCACTGCTAAATGGATTCCGCTGACAGGCAGATCTTCACAGCGTCAAATCGGGGAGGTGAGGATGAAGAAAACAAACGCAGGAAAACTCCCGCATGGAGAAGCAGGAAGAGAAACAAACAAACAGACTCTTAGACACAGTCACACGCACACGTCGACTCACCTGTTCGATGGCGCTCTTGAGTTTGTTCATGTGGCTTTCAAAGAGAGGGAAGTGGGAGAAGAAGAAGTCCTGGAAGCGGTTGTTCTCCTCGTTGTCGGGGGACAGCATGAAGATGACGCCGATGGCGATCTTCTTCTTCCTGGCCACGCCGAGGCTTGGCCCGCCACTTTCATCAGACATGTTGAAGCTCTCCTCGACGGACCTGATCAGGACACAGTAGACATAAATATTACTTACATTAAGACTTAGTTTTTGTATGACAGGTTTTCTGAAATGTTATGTTGTGCAAAAATTTGGTGAATTTAGGAGAAAGCTACAGACACAAATAGACAAAGTACTATCGTGAACCCCTAAATGTGTATTTGTTTTTACCCACAAGTCTAAAAGAAGGAGGCAAAATAGTCCAAAACATGTGATGAGACATTTAATCCTAGCCTTTTACTGTTGCAGCTGGTGAAGAAGATGCTTTGGTGCTGCTCAACCGGAGCGCCTGGAAAATTAGAGCGCCGAAGGCTGACAGCTGCATTTACAGCAATGGGCCAACATAGCATCCTGTCTAGTCACAGCACCCTGTGTGTGTGTGTGTGTGTGTGTGTGTGTGTGTGTGTGTGTGTGTGTGTGTGTGTGTGTGTGTGTGTGTGTGTGTCCTGCTGGACTCTGAGGAAGTCCTAGCAGGATAAACTTTACAAAAGCCTGTCAGAGGCCCTAAACAGGAAAGAAACGTGGAGGAGGAGGGGGGGTTTAGTGACTCGGAGAGCCTCCCAAGTGTGTGTTTTGGTGAGTTGCCACACAGTTTTTCAAACATGCGTCTCCCTCAGCACTCGTATGAGAAGACTTGACTCGTAAAATGTACCTTGGCACGGATGCATTTGCAAGTATGATTGAATGCGTCTCACCATCGGGGGAAGACGCCGTTTTCCAGGCTGGTGGTTTGGCTGCGCAGCCATCGCCTCTGGTAGCTGGACGCACAGCTGCTGGTCAGGGAGGAGCCGGGAGACGGGAAGGGGGTAATCAACAGGCTGCTGAGAGACGCTGGGGAGGGAGGACGGATGAGGAGGTGGATAAGGGGAGAGGACGCTTACAAGAAATGCACATAAACACTAACGCTCACGATCATTTTAGTAGTTTGCTCTATAAAATGTCATTTAGGGTCTCCAGTGTTTCCCCTAGAATTTTTTTCAGGCCCGGTGGTACCCACCGAAAAAACCCTAAACAGACGGGACGCGTGGGATGGTGTATTGGTGCAGTTGGATTAAGTCAGGTGGCACAGCAAGCAGTCTGCAATTCTGCAATTATTATATTTGCATTCAACATTTTTGTTCAACCTGAGTGTATTCAAGGTTTTCAAGGATTCAAGGAGAGAGTGACTTATTAAGGTGCCGGTTGATGGAAATTATCCAAAATTAGGGGCCGGAAAAATATGGCTGGAAAATGAGGAGCATCACATTAATAGCTACAGATACTGTAAAACATTATAACGACATATGAGTGCATATATTGTCTTATTTTATCAAGTAAAATATAAGTTATAGGTTTACTCAACAGCCTAATAGTTCATAGAAATTCAGGTAGAAATAGGTTAACTCAGAGTTCCACAGCTTATCAAAAAACAATCCTTATTTTATTAGGCTGCCTATGGCGTGATGTTGTTTTTAAGCAGCGCCGTCTCTGCATATATTTCTCGACAACACTCGACCTGCATCAGCGAATGTGCGCACGAGCGGATCTGTGCGAGCAGGCAGCGCGAGGAAAGCGGATTTTGGACGGAGACACAGCGGCATTTTTCTTATAAATGCACCGGTCCGGTTCCGGTACCGGTCCGGTTCCGCTCACACCACGAGTCTGAAGAGTGCAACAGCTTATCAACAATACAGTGTCAACTTTCCGTGTTTTCAAAGTAGAAAGCGGCATCGTGGTGGTTTAACGAGGCGGACGGTCATCAGAACAACATCAAGCCCGTAAAGGACAAGAAGAAGAACGTAGCGGGAGCGCGCGGCGAGGATTGTTGCGGCCGCGCGTCTTGCGGAGCAAGTCTGCTGTGCTGCGCGGAGGCGCTCCTAATGTAAATGATTATTGATTTATGAATGAATTGATAGGTGGCTTATTTTTGGCGTATTGATTTTTTTTTTTGGCCTGGCGGCAGGTCTCCTTGGCCTGGCGGGCCGCCAGGCCTGTACAATGGTAGGGGAAACACTGGGGTCTCTATTTTTGTCCATTCAACTCAAATATATTTACTTTACTGTCATAGAGGAGTAAAGAAACTCACATGAATCACATTTAAGAAGCTTGACTTTTCTGAATCAAAATAGATGGCAATTAATAACCTATAAAGAAAAAGACACGCATCCAAAACACACCCCTCTTTGCTCTTTTCCGGAGCCTAATTACTGCGAATGCTTTTGAAGCAGATGTAATATTTATTTAGCCTGCAAGCAGTCACATGCTGCCATTGTTGGACTATAGACATGGTGATATCAACACACACGGACGATGTGTGGAGAGATAAAGACGGATTACTGACTTGGCAGAAGAGCTGCTGTGAAAGAAGAGGGAATCGTTGGAGTTAGAGAGCTCTGCTGCCGGCTGCAGCGGGTGGAGCTGGAGGAGGCTTGAATTAGAAGCTCATTTACTAGTAGCAGGTTTTGAGAGCTGCTATATTTAATCCTGTGCATGTGACCTGGGTTTCAGCAGAAAGCACAATTCCCCTCATGCCAGTCATACCAGTGGGGCATGGTGGTGTTTGGAGGGGGGTTTCCATTGCAACTGGTTTTCCAGACCAAGAGGCCCAGTAAAGACAGCATCTTCCCCCGCTGCATCGTCTTAATTTGTGATGTTAGGATAAAAATACATCTCAGAATTGGCAGCGGATGGGAGGGGTTTCTATTACGGTGCATCTCTCATCTACGTCATTCTTTCCTTCCAAAGGCACCCACGTCAGCCCTGACAGGGAGCACCTGTGGGTGGAATAACTGCATGCATGTGTGTCTGCATATTAGTGAAGTCGCAGCTTAGGCAGCCGGCGGTTTAAGTAACCGGTGCTTATGTAACCGTTCACACTCTTGACCTTCCACAGTCAAGTTAAGGAAGGTGAACCACCTTGACCCGCAAAGAGTCTTGAAATAAATAACTAAATCAAACTAATTTGTTGCCATTCAGTCATTCATTCATGCAGGAAACTTTTGTGATGTGTTTGAGGAGGATGTCCAATAATTCATCTTCTTAAGAATAAATGTAAAACCTGATTGGAAGCCCAGCAGCAGGGGCTGAAAGCACACCTAGCTGCACCGAGTGCAGGTCAATCCAGGCTTTGGCTCCCTAGTCTCATTAACCTACCTGACCTGGCGATGCCGCTGTCCCTCTCGTCGTGAAGCCCTCGACCAGGCATGTCCATGGGGTGACTGTGGCCTGGAGGACGAGAGGAGCACCGAGGAGGTGGTTAGGGAAATGGGAAAGAGAATACTGCAAACGTTTCTAATCTACAAACCACTGTGAGACCAGGGGGAAAAGGTTTTCTTGCTCAAGCCTCACCAGTGACTGACTCACCATGTGTAATGGCTCACAAAGTACATTTGAAAAGTGTATCATCGCTATGAACCACGCAAGTGAGGTCTCCATAATTAAAGGACTAAAACCGACCATTACTGATTGATTCTCATGCCGTTAGTGCACCATTTGGTTTTTGTAGCACCACAACCAAAACAAACAGAGCAAAAAAAAAAAAAAAAAAAACACTCGTGTTGTAACAGGCTGCTGCTCTCCTACAATCTATTGCGACAGCTTTGGTGTAACGTTCTACAACAGACGCCGCCGCCGAGCTGGCTCGCTCTAAAATGTCCTTCTCGTCAACACGTCGGCTTAAAAGTGGTAAAGAAAAGCCCGCCCCCCCCCAAAAAACGTCAACACTTCTCACAGCGGAGAGGTGTGAAAACCACAAATGAAGAATTTCAAGGTGCAGTTGAAAGCACAGCTGGGGTTGAGATGATTAATGGGCAAGTTCACATGAGCTTTGTGTGCGAGTGTGTGTGTGTACATGTCCAACATTGCATAACTGCTCGCCATGCCAACCTAGTGGATGCCCTGCACAGGATTGTGGGTAGGCTGCATGGCGTTGTCATTTTTTATTAAAAACTCATCACCACTTCTCTGTTACGGAGGTTCCTGCATGAGAAACGGGGGAATACTTCTGACGAAGGCTCTCTGATCGGCATGACCTAATGCATGATGGGAATCTGACCTTAGCAAAGCAACTTTGAGTGAAGCAATGTAATAATGAACTATTCCATCAAAGTTGCTATTTAAGGCCCTGAAAAGCCTACGAAAAGCCGCTCCAGGCTTCGAATATGGAAAATCTTTGTCTGAGCCCTGCTTTAAAGACCATGTGTAGCTATCTGGACTATCTGTACTCTTCTTGCTTGATCAAAAGCTCGGGGACAATTCACACTGGTCCTCGGCTGCAAAGATCAGGTTTTTAAGTCCATGCCGCTGGTGCAGACGTCTGAGGATTCCCCCACTGTGCCCACCCATCATATCTCCAGCTTTTTTAGGAAGTAGGGTTGAAATATTACTGGTTTAAGAGAAAGCAGAACATTAAGCGACCAGTTCCTTTCCTTCAACAACTACCGTCAAGGTACCCTGGAGCAAGGCATTTCCCCACAGCGCGCTGACCGCGTGTTAACTGTACGGAAGTGAGCGAGGATGTTCCTGAATGTGTATCGGCCGGTCTGTTAAAAGGCCTATTAGGAAAACAGAACAGCCCACTGGATTCTAGCAGAACACTGAAGGTGTTGATGGTAAAAAAAACAAAAAAACATCAAACGTAAAGTCATTGCCCAAGCATCACAGTTACTCGCAAAAGAAAAAGTTAGTGAAAGTAAGTGAGAGGAGGAAACTGTGAAAACTATCTAGAACAGCCACCGACACCAGTGAGAACCCATGCACACCATTCCTGTAAGTCTGGGTCAGATAGTTCTGGCAGATACATTTTATGATTTGTCTGAGAAAACTTTACGGCTGACGGGCGAGGTCGCCTTATTTGCATAACAAGAGTAGAGGGTGTTCGGAAGCGGCACACGTCCCTTTAGGGATTTAGGGTTCGTTAAAGTTCACCAATTTCAAGAGAAATAACATTGTGGATTCTTGGAACAGGGCATTTTCCAATTCAAATTACAAAAAGGGAAAGCCACCATCTTGTTATAGAAGAAACATTTTCTGCAGCTTCTATCTGACCCAAAGTTATTTGCAGACGTGCTGTGATGTTGCATGCTATGACTACTGCTACCGCTTATGGTGCGAGCATCACCGCACAGGCATGCAGCCGCTGAGAGTCGTGGCCTGTGCAAAACAAAAAAACTCACTACGACTGCAGCTACCGGTCTACACACACACACACACATGCAACTGGCGCACGTCGGCCGCGGCCAGCTTTAAGCGCCAACCTGAAAAGAAAGACGCGCTCTTGATGAGGCGCAGAGGACCCTGTTCAGAGAAGGCCCGTCGCGGGCTGCAGAGCTGAGAAAATCCTGCGCAGCACACAAACAAGGACATGGAGGAGAAAAACAGAACCGTGGTTAGTGAATGAGTAGAAGGAGGAAAAGCCGCTCCTGCTGTCCGAACCACCACGGAGCGAACAACTGGAGCTTTTTAGTCTGGAATGAAATAAAGACCGACATCCGGCAGCAGACGAGGAAGGCTGTTATCGCTCACAGAAAACACAGCATGACTTTTACATTTTTGAGTCTTTTCTGTGATGATAACACAGAGAAATGCACAAAAGGGGAGAAGTTCTTTATTCTACAATTAAAAATGTTCTTCTTTCGGTTTCAGCTTGAGTACTACAGATGAGTCACAGCAGGGAAACACGGCTATGAGTGTGTCTATGACTTGTAAAGGTTTCTGTAGGGGAGCAGTGAGGGAGCGCTGCTGGCAGACGATCCAGCCGCGTTTGCATTCAAACAGGAACGTTAACGAGTCAGAACGCAAGAAACTAAATTTACTCACAGAACGACACTACAACTGTGAAAACTTAACAATAGTGCAAACACTGTAAACAGTAGTATTTCCCCATCAACTTGTTGATGAATATGCTGTCATACGTGCTCTGCAAGTCGTTTAAAGAAGAGGCTGCAAACATTTCACCCACTTTTATGCTCACAATTCACACGTGTTGCTATGGTTACCTATGTTCCCGAGGAGGCTGTTGGGCCCGGTGTTCTGATCGGGCCTTAGAGTGTTGCCGTCCTGACCAATGAACTCCAGGCTGTCCTGTAACCTGCAATATCATATAAATGCAGATTTTAACACAATTATACTGTATTTTTAGACTTGCAAGAATAAAAAGAGAGAATTGTGGGTTCCACTTGATGAAGAAAGACAGGGACACAGACATTATCCCTATATCTGAGCACATAGAAAGGACAGATGGAGAGGGGGGAGAGAGAAAGGTGAGGAGAGTGTATGTGCTGGCCGATGGGAGAAGCTGCCACCGATATCGGAGGGAGAAGTGAATATTAATAACGAGTGTGTGTGCTTACGTGTTGAGGCTGCCGTACACACTTCCTCCCGTCCTGGCAGTGAAGACCTTACTCAGCATCAGCTGAGGCGGTGATCTGATACAACGATAGCACAGGGGCAAAGTTCAGCATGTGTGCTCGGTGTGTGCATTTGTATCCGTTTCACAACCGACTTGTGTTTCCTTCTTCTACCACCGTCATTTGAACAAAAGAAAGCCATGTATATAGTTTTCTTTATACGCCAGGATCCACGTTGAGGATAAAAGTGTTACCTGATTTGATGGATTTTTAGTGTGGAGCCTTTGTAGCTCATAGCCACAGAGCCGAACATCATTTCCCCCAGCATTACCACGTCGGACGAACACCTCGAACCCTGGAGGAAGAGGAGGAGGAGCACATTCTTCCATTAAGACAGCTCAAATTTAAAGGCGACTGAGGGGTCACCGATGATTTGATTCATCTAAATAACTGCAAAGGAGTAATGCAAAGTAAAAAGATGAGCGTTACCTGGAAGCGGATGCCCTGCTCCTTAGTTTCCTTGGTTTCCGAGGTGCAAGAGGAGGAACTGTCCAGGGAACTGCTGCTGCCTCCAGTCGGACGGAGCTGGCAGCATTTCCCGAACATCTTCACCTGGCCCTCAGCAGTCTATGGGGTAACAAATTAAAAAAAAAAAATTATTATAGGCCAGAAAAATCACAATACACTTCATTAACTCATTAACTTGAAGCCCATGAATGTTTGAGGTAACAGAGTTTGACTTTTTTTACTGCTTTGTTTGCAGCCAGGTTTCTCGTTTCCCTTTCACACAAAGAGACGCCCACAAAAAACACTCTCCTTTTGAGTACATTCAGTAGCAAACGCTAAACTTTTAAAAAGTTGCTTTTCTCATCCTCGTTAGTACTCCGGGCACTAAACGACCAAAAACAAAAAGACTACAATTAACACAACAGAAATAAGCTGAAAACCCAAAGCTGTATTGTGCACACGATGCAGACATTTTTTCATTTAGTTCTTAAAAAGGCTGCTAACATTTAATGTTGGAACCGCCTGTGCACATGGGAATATATAAGTCAACATGATTTTATTGCAGGGGCATTTCAGTTATGAAGGCCTCTGCTCACAAACAATTAGAAAGAAACCGACACATTTTCAGTCTAATTTCACCCTAAAGTCCCTAATATAAAAAGTCACTCACCCACATCAAGTAAACTATTTAATTTAAAACAAAACACATATATTGAGTTTATTATTCAGGTCAAACCCATGGAAACTTGATCCCCAGGCACTTGTGTAAACAGCAAACTAAAAGCAATGTGAGCTCTGTGTCATGTGCCTTCTTAACTTGGCAGCCTATTGAAGAGGAATGCATCTGGGAGGGCGAGGAGCTGAGGGGGGGAGTGTGTGTGTGTGTGTGTGTGTGTGTGTGTGTGTGTGTGTGTGTGTGTGTGTGTGTGTGTGTGTGTGTTTAGCCAGGCTCTGGTAATGGCTCACTTGAAACCACGATTGCTGCCAATGTGGGAGAGGAGGGGAGAAAAAAAAACAGAAAAAAACAGTGAGGGAGACAAAGAGAAACCGAATGGAATGAGAAGGAAAGCAGGCCAATTGATGTCTTTGCTTCATTCTGCTCTTTAAAAAAAAAAAAAAAAAAAGAGTGTATGCATGTGTGCAACTTGTTGTGTGCAGCCAGCGAGTCATTTTGTAGCTCATGCTAATGAAGCCTCGCCGATTCTGGGCGAGCATTTATTTGAGTGTGTGTGTGTGTGTGTGTGTGTGTGTACGTGTGTGTGTGTGTGTACGTGTGTTTGTGTGTGTACGTGTGTGTGTGTGTGTGTGTGTGTGTGTGTGTCCACTGCAGTGCAGTGTGAGGTGTGTACACGGAGGCCAGCAGCATGTGACTGCCAGTCATATGACTCTTCGGGAACTCGTGAGCGAGCAGCACTGCAATCATTCCCTCCTCCCCCTCCTCCCCCTCCCTCCTCCCTCCCTCCACCGCTCCAACTTCATTCCAACTTAAATCCTGCAGCTTTCTGTCTCTCTTTAACACATCTATTTCTTTCCTGTAGCAGATTTATCTTGTTCTACCTCTTTCCTTACATTTTCTTGAATCACCCATCACATGCATGCTCCATCCATACATTGTTTAGTCTATTCCTCTTTCTCTGACTCTCTGTGCTTTGCTTGTTCCTGTAAATAAAATAAATTCCTCTTGAGTTGACAAAAAACAAACATGTGATAGAAGTCACAGGCGAGCTTGGCAAAGCCCTCAAGATGCAGTATGCACCAAAAAATATTCACATCGCCCTGGGCAACTGCACGGATTATTTAGGATAGATAATCAGATTAATTTATAGTAGCAGGGGACAGTAATCAGGAGGCAGAGAGAACAAGAGAGAGGAGATGGCAGATTTAGGAGATGGGGGCTGCAGATGGGAGGGAACATGAAGCGAGGCCAGAGCAGAGAGACCGACAGACAGAGATGAAGACAGACAGGGACACAGAGAAGGACAGACAGTGAGTGACAAACGCCGTCATGTGAGGATGAAAGAATGCTGCTTACACATGGGCTGTCAGCTGAGGCTGTTATTATTGGAGATAAGGCCGCCAGAACAAACCGGTCGGGGTCAGACGGGAAAAACAAAGCAAGAAAACGTTCTCCATTGTGATTCAGAATTAAAAAGAGCAGCGATTATGCCTTACAAACCAACTCCAGCTAGCAGGTGCACCATGGGAGTCTACCTGAAGCTGGGTTTCTAGAAGCATTAGTGATATGTTTTGAACGCTATCGTTGCACGCGCCCTAATGAAGACTGCTAATGACTGCTTGCCGAGCCTTCGGGCGGCCTTGGCCCTGCAAATGTGATCACAAGACTTATCGGCAAACGCTGAGACAAGTTTATAAACTGTAGTAATAATAACAGCAAAAACGATTCTGTTATTCACTACTGTGCGTTCAAATAATAGATGAACATGTAATTTGTAAACAAAACAAACACACACCCACAAACAGGACATGCACGCTGTCCAACAGGACACATCCCCTGCCTTCCACTGTTCCCTCGAGCAGACGCTCTTCACTTCAGCATAAAGGTGCAGCTTCTGAACGTCATCAGACTGTCACATGACTTCTGTTATGTGTCACACCTCCGTTCTCGGTGCCCTGTCTCTCTACTCTCTTTGATCATCTATTCTGGCTGTCTGGCAGCTTAAAAAAAAGGGTTTCTGCAGATTAAAGAATACCAAAAATAACCTTTTAAAACCTTTTATTGAACCGAAAAAAAGAAGCACCTGTGGCTGAATAACGCTGATGAAGACCAAGTATAATACATATGGCGGGATAGATCAAAACCAACGTGACTCACAGTGATGGGGGTTTCCTCCGTGCCTCTCTTTTTGGCATTCGAGTCGAAGAGGACATTTCTCCCACGCCTCTCGCAGTCCTGGTACACGATCAGCCGGATCTGACTGGGCTCCAGCTGGGGGATCGGCCAGCTAGACGGAAAACAACAACAATGCAATTAGTACTAAGGAACTCACGAAGCGGCAGAAGTCAGTGAGATGGAGGAGAGGTGAGGGAACAGATTCAGTCAGTGGTTTTTTTTTTTCTTCCAGGAAACAACCGAGACAACGGAGTCATGCTATGGTAACAAAACCCTTCCAAAACCAGTCTGGTGCCAAGAGAAGCAGCGGAGCAACAATTAAACGTTCTACTGTGAATACCAATTCTGAGCACAAACCGTTCACAATTCAGTCATTTTCATTTTTCCTTGCTGCTGAAAACAAATATTGGAGTCACTTTTCTTTCGTTTGACATTTTTTCTGACATTTACAGACATTACTAACAGGGGAAAAAATCTGTTCATGAAAAGTGTATACAATAGTTCTGGTTAACAAAATATCCATTAGTCGATTAACTTAACTATGACTGGTTGGAGTCAAAATACTGTTAAAAGCAGACGACTTCAGATTTGAGACATTTAATTTAAAGAGTAGGCCTGCTTCAACGGTTTGGCATTGCTCTCTATAACATTGGATTTATGCCTCCACCAACCAGTAATATGCTGCTGTTTACTTCCATGTTTGTCCAAAATGTCATCGCCGTCATTGTATCCTGTTGGACCTTTTATCCAGTGACCTTTGACCCTCCAAATTCTAGTCACTTCACCCTTGAATGCAAGTGGAAATTTTGGCCAAATTTGAGAAGAAAAGAAATTTGCTCGTTTCACACAAAATCCTTAATACAACTTCATTTTTTTCACATATGCAGAAGTAAGTGCTTTAATGCTGATACCATTTGTAAAACACGGATTGTGTTGTGGAGCATATCTCAGTAATAGTGAAGGTCCAACTGTCCAAGTATCTTCCTGATATTCGCATTGCCTGAAGACCAGCTGTGCTCTGTTAAAGGTAGACATGATGTACAAGCTTTAAATAAATCTGGTTAAGTCCTGTTCCCTCCCAGTGGACATCCCAGTGCCAACCGACTCCATGCCGTAGCTACCGCTCATCAACCTCATACCAAAACCAGTAGGCAAACAAAGATCTCCACCCACCCACTGCTACGGCTTTACAGGCTACCAGACAACAAGCAGCCATGCCAGACACTCACTCAGCTCATTACCCCTCCAACATTACTTGGAACATTTAAAATGTTTCCTTAATAATCCAGGAAATTCAATTAAATTTTATTTATAGTGTCATAGGTGACCTTGGGTGTTTGAAAGGCGCCAACAAATAACATGTATTATTATTAATGGAAACATTGCAGCTTTTCTGTTCTACGTTCATTCAAACAGTTACACATGTGACACCCAGGATAACCAGTCTGCAACTCCACGACACGAGTCGAGTCATCCTTTCTACTTTCCCCAAGGCAATGCGCTTTATCTGGATGCAACTGTGAAGTGAACATCCTCCCTCCTGAACGTGTAACTACATCTTTTTTCCTCACCTCGCCACAGGACTTATTTAATCAACTGATTAGTTGGTCGAAATACCTGAAAACAAACTTCATCAATGATCTCCTTACTTTGAGCAATGATTTATAGTCATGTTGGAGGCGTGGTGCATTTTATACATACACTGAAAGAGTGAAGCCGTTTCTAGCGGGAGCACTTGCTGCGTGGCTGTTGCTAGGCAACGAGCAGCTTCAGTCAGCTCATTTTGGTAAAGCCGGTCATCTCAGGTAATATCTTGAAGGCTGCTGTCGAGTATTTTACGCCTCACTGAAGTCCCTAGCGGGCCTTTTTACAGGACTTTGGCGCCGGCCGCTGCTTTTGAAGGAAAACTAGGTCCTCGGTTGATTTAGTAGGGGCCGTAAAGATGACAGAGGATTGGAGGGACGGACAGGCGGTCGAAGATTTCTGTCCGAACTGATTGATGGATGGGTGAGGCACATGGGACACAGAGCCAGACCTAAATATAGCCTGTTATTTGGGAGGGGGGGGCGTGTTTATAGTAAATGTTGGTGGTGAGGGTGTCGGAAAAGGAACAGTTAAGTCCACATTTAAAACTGTGGGTCAGTGAGCCTCGACAGGGCAGGGAATACCATTGTGTTGGTGTGTGGTTCTGTCTGCATTCCCGTCCATGTGAGCCACTATTTACCAAACTGGTGTCAAAGTATGGCCGGCATTCCTGGGAGGGGGAATTATTCAGTCTTGCAGGGGAGTGGGCGGGGTGGGAGGGAGTCATGTGCTGCAGCCACACTGCCGTGTTAAGTTGTCAAACCAAAGTCATCCGTCAGATGGGGGCCTGGGTGGGAGTCACATAAGATTCACTGTTTTTGGGGTGAAATAGTCCCATTTCTGCATAGATGTCTCCGGGCCATTTAGCAGACAAACACCTGACAGAGAGTTTTTTTAATGGTTATATATGCGATAAAGGGGGAGACCCAATCTCTTACCCCAGTCTGAGTGGAAAATGGGTAATGTCATGCCTGCCTGGTCTAGATAATGAGCTCAAATTTCGATTTGCGTGATTATACATCAGGCGGTCGTTTTAGTCTGTCACATGCCTCCTGAAGCCTTTTGTGAGCCGTTTGAAATATGTTAGACGTTAAATTATTCTCTGAAGCCCATTAATTAATTTGAACTTAAATACATACAAAATAAAAACAATTATTACAAATGATTAAGTGTCAGAAGCTACATGATCTCAGTTCTCTTTCTGGCCAAAAATGGTGCAACAATTACAAAAGTAAAAGAGGGTGTGTGTTGTTTCCAGATCTGCCCAGAGGACATCTGCATAATTTGACACCAAGTTCACTGCTCCCTTTGTTAAACATAACAGAGAGAAAACACAAGAGTGAGAGATGCACTAAACACAGGGCGGAGAGCTAGAGACAGCAATAAGAAAAAAAGACAGAGCCCTTTTTTATAAGCAGCTACAAACACAGTGAAATATTCCCTTTGTAAAAAGGAAATGTCCTGAAGTAAAAGGAAAGACAAAGAACAAAAGGCTGAGAATGCCGTGAACAAATGCAGAAATGCAGCATTGAAAGTTGAGAGACAAACATAATAATAAGAAGAAAACGTCATGCAACAAACCCGAAACCATCTGATGGACAGAAAGGCATTTGAGAGAAAGACGAGCGGTAGGAGGAAGTGTCCCATCAGTGAGCTTGTGACAGTCAGCGCTGACAGAAGAGAGTCTTTCATAAAAGCAGCACATGACTTCATGACTGTTACATACTTGTACCGCTTTCAACTCGGACTGTCTGAACCAGAAGTGACTCACGTGCAGGTACTCGTTTCCCTGAACATGTCCACCTGAAATCATTATTTTGATGAATGACTTTCCTCTTGAACAAAGATACACAGAAAACACAGAAACGCCACGTCTTGTTTTCTTATCATTCATCTTCATTATTCAACACCTAAAATGAAGTCGAGCTTTAAAAACGGACAGCATCGCTAGCTCAAACTACTGAGTGATGGAAACAGCCTCAAGACTAAACAAATCAAACGACAACACACACAAACGCACGCTACCATGCCCACTTGGATGCACACAAGCCTGGTTAAATATTACTGACTCCTACCTGGGCATCGTTGCGATTCTGCCAGTCTTTCCCCAGCCCTCTTCCTCTCTCTCTCTCTCTCCCTCTCTCTCTATGCCTCTCTCTCCCTCCCCTCTCGGGCGAAAGCAGGGTCTAAGAATAGCGGTGAACTAAATTCACACAACAACATGAGACTGTCAGGTGATCGCAGGGGCACCGCGTGTGCTGGACAAGCCGAGAGGCAGCGACGGCGGCGGCGAGCCCGGACTGCTGACCGCCACAAAGCACTGTGATAAGAGAGCAGCGTGGGGAGGTGGAGGGGGGTTTGTTTGTGTGCCGTTTCTTAATCCCACTCTCCCCTCATGTTCCCTCTGGGCTTCTTTCTTCAGCAACTTTTAAAAAACATTTACATTTAGGGCATTTAGCAGACTCTTTAGTCCAAAGCGACTTACAATAAGTACATTTGTCAAAAGAAAGACACCACAACATATCATTGCCTATAAAGTAAGAGGTAAAAAATAGAAACAAGTGTTAGGTCCTCGTCTGAGTAAAGTAGTAGCTGTTCAGCTAACATACCTTAAGAACAACAGTGCTATGAAGTGCTATAGGTAAGAACAGAAGTGCAAGCATGGATGTACGAGTCTTCCTCTTAACGAAGAAGCAGGGAAACAAATAGCTAATCGAAACCAGACTCTTCAGTGAAAGCTTCCTTTTCAAATATAGTCAGTTTTTATTTTTAGGAGTACTTTAGGAGAAATTATCTGTCACAAAACCTCAACGGGTCATTGCACAAGTTGCTGAACTTTGGCGACAGCGGGGTGAGCGAGGTCTTAAGGTCAACGATGCATGGCGTTGAAAACTTGGAGGAAGGAATCTGAATAAAAACAGTGTTATTTCATTTATAGTCATATTTATTTATGTTATTATGGTGGCAGCGTATGTCCTCCATACTTATATGGTTTAGTTATCCGCTGTGTTGCATTTAAATTTCACACTTCTCTGCAGAAGTAGCCGACAGAAGGTCACATCAGAGCGAGGATGCTTCCTTGGCGGCGTCCGACATCAGCCACCGGAACATCTGTGCGTGGGAACGTGTCGGGGGACGGTTACATAAATATTAACAAACATCCCCTCGGTTCGAGTGGCCTGACGTTCTTCCGACTGCGCGCGACCGAGGTTTCTGGAAGGTCCAGCCGACTTTTTTTTCCCCCCGTGCCATTTCCGTTGCAGGCAACAGCCAATGCTCAGCACCATCACAAAATGTTTTTATTGCACACCACTGATTATGTAAATACCTACTTTTCCTGCAGAAAGGAAATCAATAATCTGGCATCATTGACATGTGAAGTCTTGTAGCAGCTTGGGGTAGTTTTAAGGTGAAGGCATTTTAAAAAGGACAGGCGATACTGCAAACGTGATACCTCAACTTAAACTGATTGCAGGGCAACTGTATTCAGCAAAACAGGATTTGATGTTACGTTCTGCACGTACAGTCCCAGAAATGCAAGCACAATATGAACAACAGTAATCCTGGACAAAATAACACATCCCGATAGTAATCCAAACATGCTTAAATCTCTTAAAATGGCACTTTAACATCTTGGTATCAGTTTATATTTTGTTAAGAAACAATGAAAACATGTTTTTATTGTGTCACAGATGATAATGAAAACCTTTCCCTGCAAAAATAAGGATAAATAAAAATATTTTTGTGTTAAAATCAGGCTCTATTTTCCACTTCTCTACCATTATAGCAAGATAGACATGTTTTTTCAAGTGACAATGTTTCCTATTATCCCAATCAACAATCAAAATCAGGCTCTACTTTTCCACTTGACGTGACTTCAAGTTGGACAGCTTTTTCAAGTTGCTCGTGACAGTTCTTCCCCCGTCTGCCCACTAGTCAAACTGGAAACCTTCCATGAAGTAATTGTTGTACCCAAGTTACGCTATATGGGTTGGAAAGTCCCTCATAAGAGGGAACACTCCTCTGCTGCTGGAGAGGCCAAGCCTCGATGTCTACAGTGAAACACGACACGGCATATACCTCAGTAACAGCGTTACACATCTCCGAGCTATGTTCAAGTACATCCTGGTAAACAGCAACTCCCTCACGGAGCTGGCCCACATGGCCTGAAAGCACCTGACTACAGCATACTGGTTTCTCTGCTGGGGATGTGGGACCAGGACCAGGTCTGCATTCCTGCAGTAACAACCATTCTGACCACCAGATACCAGACATTGTGCTTCTAGGTAATTCATTCAGCGTGAAAAAAACGTTTGTTTTAACGACTAATTGATTGATTGATTTTATTTTTGGGATTTAAGAGACAGAAACATAATCCAAAAGGATAACATGTTACAGTGATGACACCTCGCTACGACACATCAACTGAAACTGGTCCAATCAGGCGTCGCCAGCAGAGAGTACCGGCAACAGTCCAAAGTTAAAATGTTTTGACTTCTTCTGAAAAAAATCACATTTAATACATTTTATTATTTAATCACCAAAGAAACAAACAGTCATGCTTGTTTCCTTTTTTCCGTTTCACCATGATTTTTTTTTCTTTTTTGTCCGGCTAGCTGGCTGGCTGTTCCCGGCCTGTGTTTCTTGGAACAAGCTACACTTACACGACATGCCTTTCAACCATGTGTGTGTTTGTGTGTTCTAATGAATAATGACTATGTACACTTGTGGCTTACTCACATGTGTCACAACTTCTTCTGAATCAGTGACACATGACAAAGGGCGTGACTAGAGCAACGAGTTTATGAGTGTTGGTGTGCGTCACAAATAATCACACAAATGTTTTATCAGGAGTGGAAGGAAAATCAGGGCGTCGAGTTTGCTTTCAGGGTGAAAAGCACATTTGCCTCCATAATGCAACGGCCGCACAGAAAGGACGTTTGCTTCCTCTTTACTCCATTTAGTAAGAATAGGCACAGAGGGTATCATGTGATAGACATAATTAACTCCTCAGCCTCAAAGCAAAGTGATCAGCGTCTGTCTAACCACCTTCCCTTCCTGCGTCATTTCTCTCATGCTCATCTAGAGACTAAAAGTAGGCTAATTAGACGATGGGACTTTTTGGTTTGGCTTTCAGGAGCCTCATCTCTGTTCTCCGCCCTGTGCTTACAACATTTTACCTCGCCATTATCCCGGCACAAATAATCGATCATTATAACCGATAAATCCTGCTTAAAACTCTCAAAATAGCACTAAAAAAATTTGTCTTGTTTTACATTTTGTTAAAAATCAAATATTTGTATTGTGTTTACTCTAATCTCCTTCTAATGTCGGTGCATCTAATCTTTCTTTGAGCTTTTAAACTGAGGATCACATGTCGCTGCAGAGGCCTGCAAAGATTTCTGAAAAATGTCTTTTTGGACATTCAATTAACTCATTCATTCATTGAACCAATCAAAATAAAATCAGTATAAAAATAAAGTCAATGCCACTGTACACCTATTACACCAATTTCCCTGAAATAATTCCAAATATAGACTCAAATAAATCGTTAAAAATTAAAAAATAGTGCACCATGCCTCGTGTGCAATAAAAGCTAAAGATGACTTGTGTTAGGAACCAACAAAAACACATTTTTAGAATGTTTAACATCACTTGTAGAGTCACACTGCCTGCAGTATTGGGTTGCAGGTTATCTTTGTGAGCTGCTGCTGCCCCGAGTATCATGTATCAGCATTAACTGTGAAACAGGAAACTGATCACCGAAAAAACCTGCGATTATTGCAATTCTTGGAATTGTCGAAGCTGCATAAAAGTCCTAAGAACCAACCAATCGTCAACAACAACCAATGAGAAAAATCTTGCGATGGGATTACCCAAGCCGCAACGCCAAAATCAGGCCAGGGACCACACCCATCTTGGAAGTCAACCTTCATCTCTATCTCAGCTACACAGGTTTCATGACTGCGTTGTGCATGGTTGTGCAGAGACAACATTTGTCCACAGACAGACATATTAACACCTAGCAGAGCACTCCACGACCCCTCTGTGGTAGTTCCCCGATGGGTGGCCGTCTCCAGGATCACATTTTGCCATGATGACTCACAAGGTGAAAACAATACCAGCAATGCCGTCGCAGCCATGGTAGAGTGTGTGTGTCTGCGTGTGTGTGTGTGTGTATATGTTCAGCGCTTGAACTGATTCCCTCACAGAAGTAAAGAGAACAGGACGTGCAGGCCTAACTAGCTGCTAAATCGAAGCACTCCCCAGAATGCGACCGCATGCGTGCGCCGCTTTTACGCAAAACTATATCTTTACCATGACCCTGCAGTTCTGAGAAGCCCCGAGTGTGGTCACTTAAAATAGCCCTGATAGGAACCCGATGACAGCCGCTGTTTCACACGAGCTTTGGACGGCTGTGACTCAGAGGTAGAGCAAGTCGTCCTCCAAATCGGAAGATCTGCGGTTCGAATCCCAGTCTGCATGCCGAAGTGTCCTTGGGCAAGGTACTGAACCCAGAAGGCTGTGTGAATGTGTCTATCCTGACATGCAGGCTGCTCCTCTCAGTGCATGAACATGCGTTTATGGGTAAAACTGACCAAGTAGCCGAAAAGGCTAGAAAAGCTCAATGTACTGTAAATGCAGGTCCATGTCCCATTTACAAACACACACAGAAGAGAGCTGCCCTGCACATTATTATTAATGATAATAATAATAAATAAATACACACAAGTACCAAGAGCGAGGTAGGCAAACACACCTGCACACCCATCTCTACGTCAGACTTAATGGCAGTGACGGAGGACGCAGCCATGTGATCACTGCACAAACACGACATCCTAAGATCTACGATGGATCACATGACACGCTTGAGTTATGAAAGCATACCGCGGAGGAAGGACACCACGCCAATCAGGAACCCGAAACACTGTTATCTCCCAAAGAAAAAAGCATCACTGCAAAACATCTAAACCAGAAGGGGTGTATGATTTTTTATTTCTTTGCACTTTGACAAAGGAATTTGTCGATACGGTGTTCCACTTTGAGATGTGCTGCACACTCAAAACAAATGTGATTTAGTAAGTCTACAGACTATTTCAAATCAATAATTATAACTGATAAATCCTGCTTAAAAATGAAGTCTTGTTTTACATAAGAAACTTCTCTATCTTCTAATCTTTCTTTGAGCTTTTAAACTGAGGATCACATGTCACTGCAGAGGCCTGCAAAGATTTCTGAAAAATGTCTTTTTGGATTAAATTAGTATATCGATTTGTATAAAATCTTTTTTTTTTAAACATCAGATTTATGTCATTTGAGGTGTACGAAAACATCTCACATCATGGCACGGGACGATATGAAAGGTTTCATGTGGCGATTATCCTCGTAAAATAGGCTAAAACTTAAAAGGGCACCAAAACAATGGAATATTTTGTTAAGAAAAAACAATTCACCACAGTCAATGTATTGTGTTTTTTAGACAGCGATATCCCCATACACATCCCTCCATTTAGTTTCTCAGCACAAACACAACCACACTGAGGCCCAGGTCAAGAGGGAAGTTTCCTCCACAGGCAGCGGTGGCAGGGTGCAGCCAGGAAAAGCAGTCTGGCTGTGGGTGGGGGCTGGACAAAGCTCCTGGCTCCGGATTGAGCCTCCGCCTGGCTGCAGAATGAGACGGGGGCTCTCAGTGTAATGTACAGTATGCTGTCCCCCAGTCAGGTGCTGCAGTCGGGGAAACCGGAGAGGCTTTTCAGGCTTTCCTCCCAGGGTCGGCCAACCTTCTGCCCTCGGTGGTATTCTGGAGGGCACGGCACCGTGACTGAGCTTTGACTGACGCATTACAACTTTTAATCTCTATAAACAGATAGCTGCATTTGAGTGCATGATCCGTAGCAAACAGGCAGGAGTTTGGCATTGGAACCCACCTGCTATCTGCTCCGATTTCTTTATTAGCTTTTCTTTAACAAAATGATCTGCTGAAAAACATGAACCAATATGATCGTAGATGTCGTCTCTGAACTCCCCAACTCTATTCTGGCATCTCAAGTTGCTAATCAGATTGCAACTAATGACCGGCGTAGAGTAGAGGAAGTCTTGTGTTTATCCGTTATCAGGATGTCTGCTGGTTAACTAGAGGGTCGACCAATTTTCGGCATTTTTATGGTTATCTGTAATTTTTTAAGCCGGTTTTCAGATAAAATGATTTCCTTTTAAAAATGCGCTACCTTGGCTCTGATGCAGCCGCAGTCACTACTCTCCGGTCTTTATTTAAATTTAAATGAAAGATTCAGTGAAAAAAAACATCTGCTTTAAGGAATTTCAACAAAGTTTTTACTGCAGACAAATACTGGTCCTGAAAAAGCCATATCGGTCGACCCTTAACCAGAACCCCCGAAATATTGGCTGTTGACTCCAGAGGCTAAGTCGTCGATATCCGATGGGTTCAGACATCGATGACGGTTTCATAGCTCTCCAAAAAGACTTCTCTGATCCATTAGGGATTAAGTGTGACCAGCAGGCCCCACCATCCTCACCCTTTCTAGACTTCCCTTCCATCTGTCTTTCCTTCTCCTCATCTTCTCACAGCTTCACCAGAGCGTGAATGTCTTGTGAATGGGGAGCTCATGCCAGAGATGTGAAGAGCACAGTTGACCAGTGAGTTAACAGAAATGCCTGCTGTCGGCCTCTTCACTCCAGGATTGGCCAACCAGCCAACCACACACACACACACAAAAAAACAACAACTCTGGGAGTATAGAGTATCCTACCAGTCAGCTCAACTAATGCTTCGCTTAGTCAGATTGAATTCCGTATTTATATTGCTCACTGTGACAGTACGTGTCATACTTTAACTGCGTGGCCTTACATTCAGAATTATTCTTTGTCTTAAAGCCAGCAGTCACCTTTTTGCTATGGATGCACAATATTGTGGGCAATTAGGGCAATCCAGAGAGAGAAACATGCAATGCAGAAATATGATGCACACGCTTAAGTGCATGTAAAAACTGCAATTAGTGCAGTGTAGTGATCATTACAAACACACCTGGATTATATACACTAGATGCACGAGTCTAGTGCAGTTCAATGCTAAATCACGACACCCATCTTTGACACGTCGCGTATGCATTAATATTATTATAATATGAATATCATATTATAATATGAATATTAATAATAATGTATAGTTCATAATATTCCATAAACAAAAACACAATCGATGACTGCATCACTGGGCATCCCCAGACTGGAGTCCGCCTCCAGAGGCTGCAGCGCCCCGGGTCCGTCTGTCATCAGTGGCCGACTGAAGTGATCACATGTGCGGCAAACGCAGAGCACACCGTGTCCTCCACCGGCGGTTGCGCCGCTCCTTAGTTATTACGGTACTTTGCTTTATCAGGAGAACCAGCGAGGACCGACCGAGGTGCGTGACGGCTGTTGCGGTCGCGCGACCACGCATACAGGAACACAAAGGGGGCGGGCGGAGAGGACACCGCTTCTACAACTTCAAAGCTTGCTTTACGTTTCCTTCCAACAACTTATTACGTCTTCATCAACGGCACACGCGCTCCGTAATACTCGAGTAAACGCGCAAGAAGCCAGCGCGTGCAGCTTCCCCCTGCTAACGTCTGGTAGCTAGCATTAGCATGTTAGCTAACGTCACCAACAGGCACAACAACAAAACAAAACAACAACCAACGAAGAACGTGTAAAAAGTGGAAAGCTCGAAATGTTCACCGCGCCCAAACTCTTTGTTACGCGTCGTGAGTCGTAAATAACGTGCACGTACAACGTTACACACACAAACCACGCGCGCACACACACACACACAAACGAACCGAGTAGCTTACCTGAAAGCTGGGTCCTCTTTGCTACATCTCGGCGGAGGCGACGAAAACGCATTTCTCTTGTTGAAAAGTTTCTGGAAGAGAGTCGGAGGCATTTCGTACCGAACAAAATAAATTCGGGTCCAGAAGGTCTCGTTTTTTCTTTCCTCCTCCTCTTCAAACCCGAGAGCAAGCCTTGTTCCTTGTAACTGTCTCCATGGGTGTCACGCAGTCATATGACAGGCATTAGTCACGGGAGCTGCTTGGTAACCCCAGCTGCAATTTCCTGATTGGCTGACCCCTTGACGCCGCTGCCGCTACAAAATATCTGATTGGCTCGTATTTTTGGACTCGGTACCACGTGGGCAGTGGATTCGCCGTGTTGATGTTTTGTCGGGAATCGTGACTGCATGAAATTTATTAACAGAAAAATATCACACAAGACAAAAACAAATATATATATATATATATATATATATATATATATAAATAATAATACAAATAAAATTAAATAAATTGCAAAAAACATGACAACGACAATAAATGATGCTATTTATTGTACATTCGTTTATTTTTTTTATTTAAAATGTTTGCTTTTTTCCCCTGACAATCTGGAGTGTAGAAAGACAGATGACTCACAAATATAGGAAACCACAAAGTAAAAACAAAATATTAGCTTACATTAAACATATAAATGGGGCGCTCATGTCATTAACATGGAGGCAGAAGAGAGTAAAGGACAAAAAATACAGATAAAACACAAACAACACATACATGTCACGTCTGAAACAGAAAAAATCAATCGCTCTCAGGAGAAGAGAAAGCATGTCTTTTTAAGAAAAATACAGGTCTGACACCTAGTGGCCATTTTGCGCCACATCATAATTTTTTTTTTCTTTTCTTTCTTTTTTTAAGGAAATCCGGGGTTGGTTTAAGTGCTTCCAGTGTAAATTACAAGTGCATACATGCAGCATATTTCTTTTAACAGGAAGAGTAAAAGGGGCCGAGTTGAGAGGCAATGGAAGTTGAAATGTTCAAAAGTCACAGGATTTAAATCATCTTTAAATAACAAATACTGCCTAAACTGTGCTTCAGATTTCATTTTTGTTTTGAGTTTCACAAAGACTAATCATTTACAGGACACTTCACACACAGACCTATTGGATCCGGATTACAGGAGAAAGTGTGAAATCTTTAAGGAACAATATTTTGAAGATGTCACAGGACGGGAGGTTCTGCATGCTCAGGAGGAGCCGTCAGAGGAAACAAAGGAGCGCTCCCTAGTTTGTCGCACCTTTCCCTCATCGCCTTAAAAAACGCCTCCCTGTTGTTGGCGTCGACAAAATCAAAGAACTTGGCTGTCTCTGGGCTGCGTTTTACTGGCCTTTTCAGCATCACACTTGGGCGTAATCTGGTCTCACTCACTCTGGATGGGTCTGCAAGAGGCTGCGTCTGTCCTGACAGGCTGAGCTCGTGGGCTGGCTCGAGGGCTGGCTCGAGGGCTGGCCTGAGGGCTGGCTTGTGGGCTGGCTCGTGGGCTGGCCTGAGGGCTGGCTCGTGGTCTGGCTCGAGGGCTGGCCTGAGGGCTGGCTCATGGGCTGGCTCGAGGGCTGGCTCGAGGGCTGGCTCGTGGGCTGGCTCGAGGGCTGGCTCGTGGGCTGGCTCGTGGGCTGGCTCGCCGGCGCTGAGAATGGCCGATTTGGCGGCTGGGGTTCGTCTGGCCTCAACGATGGGGCTTTTGAACCACACCTTCTTCTTGTACAAAATGGGCCTTCTGTGGGTGAGCTGAGGGAGCAGAATTATATTAAACATAACCTCTTATGTTTGATTTAAACAATAACCAAGTTCTATGCATTATGCCTTAAATAATATTTAGATATTCAGATAGCAGGTCTTACTTTTTGTGGGGTTTTCCACTTGACCTTCCCTACAGATTGGAAAACAAAATTACAACATAATTTGGTGCATTATGACTTTGTAGATTTGGATTAAGATTTGCAGTCTAATTACCTGGATTTAAGGAGTCTGCATGCATTTTGGTCTCGGCTTCAGCTTCTTTGTTTTTGCTTCAAAGAGATAACAGGTGCTAGAACCAGATTCATTTCGTCTGAGGGCTCACCAATTCACACGTACCAGCACTCAAGATATTATTTGGAATTTTGGAAAATGACTAATAAAAGATGCATGTAAAGTGACGTTTCTAAAAAGGAAAAGACAAACGAACCCACTTGATCTCACAGCTTTTCTTAACAAGAATCGTAGAGGCATCTGCAGACGAAAGTTTAGCTATTAACAGATGATTGCAGACTAAAAATGTAATCCCATTATGCAATATCACTTTTAAATTAAAAACCTTAATTTCCCTTGAAAAATTAGTGTGTAGGTGTGTGTGTGTGTGTGTGTGTGTTCCCCCACATTATTACCGATGATGTCAGAAAGGTTGGGGCAATGATACATGTGGATGCTCTCAGCCAGGCTTGTATCCAGCATGGTGGAGTTTTTCAGGTGAAGACCAAACGGCTCCTTCTTAAAGGGTAAAGTCAAGGTTTCCACTGCAGAGAGAAGATGAATAAGTATAATAATAGAATCACCTTATATTGGGGATTGGTGGGTAAACAAGGATGCGCACACACCGTCACTCTCTCTTCTAAAGATCTCCGGGGAGGGAAGACTGCTGGAAGTTGCAGAGGAGTCTTCCTTATCACCATCCTCATCATCCTCATCTTCATCCTCATCATCAGAGCTGGATGTTGTGCCTGACTCCACACCAGAAGAGGGGATGCTTTTCAGAGTCGCAGCCATTACCCCCCCTCTACAGGCCTCTGGCTGGGGTATCATCTGAATGGCTGGACGACCTGCCGGTGACGCCCGGGAGCCAGATCTTTCATGAGCTGACGGGAAGGCTTCGTCTCTGAGGTTTTCAGTGAATGCCCGACTGCTCGATTGTAACACAGATTTGCAGTGGGCATGGTTAATGCTCGCCTGTGGGAGGGAAGGAAAACCATGGAAACATTTGAGAAACCTTGGGAAAAGCAACTCGGAATTAAAATTTTAGGGAGAAAAATATTATCATATTATTATGAGAATATATATTTAAGTTTGTTATCCATACATAGAAATAATAATAATAATAATAATAATAATAAAGTGCTATGACAGATTAAACAGTAAAATCTTCTTATTATTATTAATATTAAGAAGAAGAAGAAGACATTTTATTTTGCTATCCATACATGTTGATGTTATTCTAATTATTATAATAAAATACAAATAATAAAGTGCTTTGACAGAAAGTTAAGCAAATTCAAGAGACATGGAAATATTTCTGTTATATTGCCTTGCATCATGCTTTGCTTGGCCTCAAAGCAAGGACAAAACACTGATAAAACAATACCAATTATGAAAGATTAAAAACAGCATAACCATTAATGGGGGTATAACTAGAATGTGAAATAAGAGCAAACATATGAAAATAAAATACAAGCCTCTCCCTGCTGGTCAGAGGACTCACCGACTGGGGGCGGGTCGCTGTGACGCCGGGGACAGGCTCCTCTTCCTCGGGCTGAAACGCGTCACAACGCCGCTCGTGCAGAAATCTCCTGCTCTCTGTTTTAAAGTATTATTTCTCGTCATGTTTTCAACTGAGCGCAGACGCTCCAAAGTAAACCGAGCAGCACTGAAGTCGTGGTGCGTGTTCATGTGTGTAACTTACTGTCCCGTCTGCTCAGCGTTACTTTCACGGGTGTGTCTCGTTGCTTTGATAATCCACGATCAACTCGGTACTTGTGTCGACCCATTTCCCACTGACGTGTACGTCCCGACGCTGACGTCACGTTAGACGAACTCATTTGAGCTGAAACGTGTCTCGTTGTTTTCTGGACGTCAGAGTATAAAGGATGCTGAAAGACTCTGAAACGCCACCTCGCTGTTCCCTGTGCGTTGCCTAGCAACCGAGCGCACCTGTAACAGTCAATCAGCTGCTGATGACTTTTTTATTTCACGCCTACATAGAGTAGGCCTACCTATTTTTTTAACTTTGAAAGTCTTTAACGGAAGTCTTACTGTGAAGGGCCATTTCCGAAGAAAAGAACCCTTAAATCAGAAGTCTTCAACGTTTTTCATATGGAGGACCCCTAAGGCCTATAGAGACCCGGTGGAGGGACCCCTCATATTCATTCAAACGTTCAAATGCCTCGTTTTGTGAGTACAGACCCTATGTGTACTACTGCAGAAGTTTGGTAACATTCCATGCATTATTAGTGGGTACTAAGACATTCGGCTAATAGCCCTATCGCTAAAAATGCTTCTGAGGGGGTATTTGGCTGGATGTCATGGTGGAAATTACCTAGGGTGCATTTTACTCCAAACCATCACTTTAATATGTTAATATGTGTTGAGAAACTATTGAAAAAATAATGAGACAATCTCAACATAAAGAGAAACTTTCTCAAAATAACAAGAAATCTTCTAAAAAACGGGACTTAGTATCTCAAAATAATGAGAACATTTCTCAAATTATTGACGTAGTATCTCAAAACTAATTACACTAACTCATTATTTTGAGCTCCTAAGCCAATATTTTGAGAAGGTTTCATAATTTTTAAGATACTAAGTCAATATTTTGAGAAAGTTGATCATTATTTTGACATACAAAATTATTATTTTGAGACACTAAGTCAATAATTTGATTTTTTGAGATACTTTCAAACAGCATTGAATACACCATGAAAAGAAAGAAAGAAAAGAAACAAGACACTAGTTTAAAATCATTCCAGAATATCCTTTATTTCATTGCCCTCGTCCTATTCCCCACCCCTCCCCCCCAAATCCCTATTGCTGCACTCAATCATTACAAGGATATGGTGCTGATTCCATTTTACAGCAGAATAGATAAATAAATAAGGACAATTCATCTCACTACACGCAAAAAAAGAGAGAAAAAATCCTTTCAAAACCATTGATTTAATAAATATGCTTACATCTAGCTGTCCTCATTTATGTACATCCACATTGTTTATGCTTTGGGACGGTAATCAACTTAAAAAGCCTATACATTACTTCTATGTGTAAACCCTCCAAAAAAATGTTGTTTTTTCTTTTGTTGTTTAAAAGTTGACAGTTGTTCTATTTTCCCTCCAGCGAGTGGAATTCATCAGCTTTGCCTACATTTGCAAAAGCTTTGCACTAGCAGCACATGGCTGCGTAACGACCTGCTGTTTACGGGCACCAAGAAATACTTGCATCTTTTTTTCCGATTTGTCGGGATGCAAACGCGGCCGGAATCACGGTGGGCAAACTGCATGCATTGCCCTGAGCCCTGGTTTTGCATTAATCTCTTTTATTTATGATTTTTTTTTATTTTTACCTGACGTACTATCTGTGCAAGAGATGGACGGAGAGAAAGCCGCGATTGAAGGGACTGCAGAGTGATTGTCGCAGTACTTCTGCATAAAAAAGGAAAAAGAATAGCGCATGCTAACCTGCTGATCGCAGCCACGCGTGGCGGTAACTTGATGGACGAGAGTGCGATATTGGGGGCGTGGCTCAAAAAACGGAGGGGGGGAGGGGCGCTCTGCACCGAGCAAACGTAGACAGCAGTGATTCGTAAGGCAGGAGCTGCTACTCTACCTTGTTTTCTCAAAGACGAGGGGCGTGGCTTCGGAGAGTTCGATCTTCGCTGTGTCGGATCGGTGCAGGCGCTCATCCTGTTATCGTAGTAAGGTCTCTACGCTACGCACACAGAGACATGGAGCTTGCTGTCGTGCGAACCGTGGGTTGTGTTTCGGATAGTGGGTTTCGAAGTGATGGGAGGAGAAGCAAATTGCCGGTGAGTGACTGCTGCTTGGGGGGGGATGGTTTGTTTTCGGGGGCTAGCAGGTAGTGATGTAAGTAAGATTTAAAACCGCTTTCGATGAAAACAAGTCAAACTGAGAAATAAAGTGAAACACGCCTCCTCATGGCAACCACTGGCAGTGCTTTATATTTAGTGTTGGCAGGTCGGTACTGCCCTCTGCTGGACAACACTGAAATGCACCACTTATCTTTTGCGATTTGTTCTTAAAGTTGAGCTGAAATGAAAAAAAAATCACATCACCGGTTATATTGTGCACTGATCTGACAATGTATCTATTTTGTTTTCTTCCTGTAAAAACAAAATATGACTCGTGCGTACATCAGCTAGTATCAACTAGTGAGCTGACCTTTTAAACCATCAAATGAACATTCGTACGGAAGATTGATGAAGTCTCGAAATGCTGCTTCAGCTCGACTTTATAGCAGCACAGAAAATTCACGTCAGTTAGCTACACAATATTCCTTTTAACATATGCTTTCTCACAGTGAATGCATACATAAAGAGGAAATACACATAGGAATGTGTATTGTATTCCACTTTATTTTGTTGATTTGTTTTTATTTGGGCTTTATTTTAAATCCTCCATAGACGGCCTTGCTTTTCCAAAAGCATGTCGAGCACTAAGGTGTCACATCTTTGCCCCCGCTGCAGGTCAAAGCACATCTTAGTGTTAAGGGGGAAAAAAACGAGGTCTGCCCTTTTTCACATGGAGATGCTTTCGTAGAGCCGCTCGATCTTCTCCTTGAAGAACTCCTTCAGCTCCGGTCTCTTGGCCTTTAGCGTCGGAGTCAGGAGGCCGTTCATGATGGAGAACATGTCGTTGTGGATGTAGATGTTCTTCACCTTCAAAAAGGGAAATATGGGAAAGGACAGAGAAAATGCTGGATGAAGAGACGGACCAAATATTAACTGTTCTACAAGTTTCGGACCTAAACATGAACAACTTACCTGCTCAAACGAGTGGAGGCCACTGGCCTTGCCCAGACGCACCAAATCTTCAAGGACGGCCTTCTTTAATTCCTGTTGACAAAAAGACGAAAGTCACTTTCTGCAGAATTCTTCTGCGTTGTTTGCGTCTCATCATTAGCGGCGCTTTGAAGTGTTCGTCGGTGCCACGTACTGTGTTTTTACAGAGGTCCTTGTAGGTGCCGAGTATGCCTTTCTTCTTGGCCCATTCAGGCATGACCTCGGGGTCAGGAACCACAATCCCCACCAAACAGGACTGGAAAGACCAAACGTGAGAGGAAAACGTCAAAAAAGCAGGGTGCTTATTCAGCTCTGGAAAATCACGGGATGAGTGATCGCATTAATGATGTGGACATTAGAGAGCAACTACACACATGACCAAATAACATGACTGTGCACTTGATTTGTTGAAAATGGCCCAAAACACCATCTACTGTTTTAAATCTGCCAATGAGACCCTCCTCTCCCCACAGCGTAATCATTGTGTAGCATTAAAATCACAGCTCTGCTCTCTCCTTTCTGATGACTGCAAATACAGCTAACAGCTCATTAGAAAATCTGGTGACACTGGTTACTCCCTTCATTAAGCTTGCTAATTCCACCATGTTTTCATGTTAATATTACACTGGTTACTAGCTAATTTTAGCTTGTTAATTCCATCATGTTTTCATGATAATATTACACTGGTTACTAGCTAATGTTAGCTTGCTAATTCAACCATGTTTTCATGATATTCAGAAGTTACTAGCTAATGTTAGCTTGCTAATTCAACCATGGTTTCATGATAATATTACAATGGTTACTAGCTAATGTTAGCTTGCTAATTCCATCATGTTTTCATGATAATATTACACTGGTTACTAGCTAATGTTAGTTTGCTAATTCCACCATGTTTTCATGATATTCAGTAGTTACTAGCTAATGTTAGCTTGCTAGTTCCACCATGTTTTCATGATAATATTACACTGGTTGCTAGCCAATGTTAGCTTGCTAATTCCACCATGTTTTCATGATATTCAGTAGTTACTAGCTAATGTTAGCTTGCTAATTCCACCATGTTTTCATGATATTCAGTAGTTACTAGCTATCTCTATTATTTTTTCTTCCTGGTAAAACAAAATTGCTAACTTTTGGGATAAAATTATTCTTCGAGACATTGCAAATGTTCTCTGACCGAATTGATCAAATGCGGTTTGAGCTCGACTTTGAGATGACGTGTGTAGTTTGTGCTGGTTTTCGTACCTGCAGGCTGTCGCCATGAACATAGAGCTGAGCCACAGGTTCGCTCCTGATGTAGATGTTCTCAATCTTCTCGGGGGAGATGTACTCGCCCTGCGCCAACTTGAAGATGTGCTTCTTCCTGTCAACGATCTTCAGCGTGCCGTTCTATGAAATATAAAATAGTTAATAATAATGCCTCAGTAAAGGATCATAATCTGTCAAAGCACTTTTTTATTATTATTTAAAAAAAAAAAACAGTTTTTAAGACATAAAGTCATAAATCAAGTATAGTAAATACTTAAAAACAGTAAAAGTGACAAACAGTTAATTAATCCGAAGAAACCCTGTAAAACATTTTTTTCTTAAAACTGTACGTACGGGCAACCATTTGCCGATGTCTCCGGTGTGAAGCCAGCCGTCTGCGTCCAGCGTCTCGGCCGTCCTCTCCGGGTCTTTGAGGTAGCCCTTAAACACATTCGGGCCCTTCACACAGACCTACAGGGGAGATGAGGAATGAGGGGAAAACACACACAGTATCTCAGGATTTTGGTTAACATACATTTTCAACAAATTTAATCCAACATGAGAATTTGATTGGAAGGTGAAAAAGCGATGTTTTAACGCACCATCTCACTTCAATCAAATCTTTCAAAACACATTAAGTGAAAGTTACACATTACACATTATGTACAATGTGTGTGTGTGTGTGGGTGTGTGTTTCTTTCTTTCAAAATCCGTCGACGTACCTCCCCTTCTCCCTTTGAGGCAAAGTAGTTCTTTTCAGGAACGTCCACCAGTCTGATGAGGTTACATGGCAGCGGAGCCCCGACGTGACCTAATCACAGGGTCACAACGAATACAATTCAAACAACCTTTTCTTACTTACTGGAATCGCGTTACATTTTCTTGAGAAAGAAATATTTGTATTGACTCTCGTATAACACACCTTTTTAGTGAAAAACAATGAAATAATCTTAATTATGATGATCATAAATCATAAGGTGTTCCTGCATAAATACAGGATAAATAAGTGTATTTTTGTGTTTAATCTGTCTCTACAAACATAGTCACTTGTGGCTGTGGAGAGATGTCATTTATGATTATGATTATGATTATAGAAATCCTCCGCAACATTCAAAATATTGTGTTTTTCATGACATTGATTTGAAACCAAACGAGTGAGGAGGTGGAAGCCCTTTTCACCGGCACACATTTTAAAACGCTGAATGTTGATGAATGAACAAAGACAGTCACATTACTTCATGTCAGTCAGTGAGCAGCAGGGGGCGATGTTCGACCACATTATAATGTCTTATTACTGCAACACAGCGTTTATCCCTTATGATGTCTCTAAATTTTAATTTACTCTAAAACATGTGGACAAACTCATCAAAAGTCAACGTTGGTCTGAATTCAGTTAAACTTGATACAAAAACCATGGAAAGCAGAACATTTCTGCTATCATTGCATGAAAAATGACTTTAAATGACATGCAGTGTGTTGTAATGTTTATTGTCTGTGTGTGAACTTACATAGAAAACAATGGTTATGATTGGTGATTTTCAATATTGATTCTGCTGAAAATCTTCCAAGTGATTTTACTCAGTTCTTTTTTTTACTAAAGCTGTCGAACACTGTGTCATTACTTACGGTAATTAAGGTGCATCCACACCAAATGTGAAGCTGATTTTATAGAATATATATTCAAGAGAAGTCAGATATCTAATAAAACCTTGAACAAAAAGAATTAAGATTGAAAATGAGAATACTTTGGCGTGAACCGTCTGCTTTGTGGTTGTAAATGTAAATGTTTTTGTCATAAAATCGGACATTTAATGAGGCGTAGGCGTTAGCTTATGTATTAGTTGATGTTCAATAATCTTTATTAACATCAATATTAATAATATAGATTATATCAACAATGATGACAATAATAACAGCAATAATTTGCTTTGTATATTATCATTACATTCAAAAGACAGATTTAATTGCTTTTGAACAGCTGAAACAAGAATTAAAGTAATTAAAATGCACCTTTTTATTTCTAGCTCTAATAGTCTACGTTTGAATTAAATTATTAATGAAATTAAACATGAATCATCACACAAATTCATAAACAGCTTTTTGTCTATTTCGTTGGCCAGGTGGAAAATAACCACCAATGCCAAGAGGGTAAATACAGGCAACAGGCTTGTTGATGTTGGCAATCGCCTCATTGTTGTGACCGTTAAAAACGTGGCCTTTTGCCCCACAGTGTGTCTGTGATCGAGAAAAGGTTCAGCGCTCACCTGGGGTCCAGTCTCCAGGTGTGGTGAAGGTGCAGCCAGCCGTGCACTCTGTCTGGCCGTACGCCTCGTACACCTGCACACACACACACACACACACACACGTACGTTATTTGATTCCGTATTACAAGTCAGGGTTCATGAAGATCCGACAGGATAAAACAGATCAGCACATTGTTATGCTGTATTTCAGGGATACTAGAAACATCTCCGTCTCCACATAAACATGCTTCCTATGATAGATGGAAATGAGCAGTACTTTACTAACGGTTTGGCTGTTGTTCTAGAAAAGTCCACGGATCGCCAGCCTATAGCACATGCCCTAGACTACCAAACACCAGCACAATAAGCTGGCATTTGTAACCCAGGTGGATATCAATGATTGATACTTAACTATTAATATTACAAATGCATATTCAACCTTTTGGTAACAACTGCTTTTTCAGGCCAGCTGGTTTTCCTGGTGTGGTTATGGACGAGCTCAGCAGGATTGGCAGGAAGTTGTTCAAAACAAAGACTGTGTTGATCAGCGAGATGAACGGAGTGAAAACGTATTCACTTATGAGATAAAACAGATGTTGCCAATCTGCATTATTGCCAGTTTTAAAAAGTGGAGTAAATATATCGATGGTATGGTGACGTAAATATCGTGATTATATGGAGACCGTGGGGCGTCGGGTGATTCCCGCTCAGAGAAAACAGATTAAAAAGATAAAGATAGAAGCTAAAGTGTAAAAGTGAACCATCACATCAGCTGGAGATCCAGTTAGAAGACAATGAAGTTACAACACTGTTCCTGTACTGCCAGTAGGACCAGTGGTGTAGTGGAGGGTATACGCAGGTATACGGGGTATACCCACTTCTTTTTCTGGTGGTTTACAGTATACCCACCTATCAGCCAGAAAGCCATTGGAATATATGGGAGAGTATACCCACTTCCTCCTCTGTAACCTACCCATCTACCTAGCAGTACACCCACCTCATCAACTATCACCACACCACTGAGTAGGACTCATTATATAAAATAATAGATGTATGTGTTTGTGTGTGTGTGTGTGTGTGTGTGCGTGTCTGTGTGCGTGTCTGACCTGGCATCCCAGAGCTGCCCTGAGAAATCCCAGGACACTCGGCGAGGTAGGAGCCGCTCCCGTTATGATCATCCTCAGCCTTCCTCCGAGGCTGGCCTGGACACACAGGAAACACACACTTTCTTTTTCATGTAATACCCAAGAAAACATCTGGGAACGTATTTTTTTGGACTGAAAATTCCCAGTCTGAAAGGTGAAGCCAATGCTGAAGCGCCTATGAACCTGCATTCTCTCTGCTGGCCATCAGGGGGCAACTCCTCTCTGAAAATGACCTTACTCCTCAATTGATTTATTATCTCAGTAAACGTTGTAAACATGAGTTTACGGTCTCCATCGCTTCTTCAATACAGCGTGATGTGTCCTTTCGGTAACTTAAACGTAGAGCTTGCCCCTTTGCTGAAAGTCTTTAGACCAGACAGCTAGCAACAAGCGGGAGGATATACGGGACGTAGCCATGGCGACGCTGCAGGATCGAGGAAACAGGACTTACCTGAATCTTACTGAAGAAGACTTTGTCCCAGATGCTGTCGCAGCGAATGATGCCGCTGCTGACTTCAGCACCTTTTCTCTTGGCGGCGAAGTTGAGCAGCCAGCGCTTCAACGGGCTGTTAGCCTGGCTGAAGATCTGCAGAGGAGACCACAGTTCAAGTTCAAGACACTTCCTGTCATCGGCTCTCCGTAACAACACCAGACTTCCGATGCAGGAGTCTGAAAGCAAAACGCCTCGGTCCTTCTGTAAACCGCAGCTTCAGAAACGGATCAGCAAAGATCAAAACACGACAACACCCAGTTTCTATTCTCTCTCTAGAAAAACTCACAATGAACTAAAAAAAGAAACATGGTTCCAGTGCCAACTACTACCACTACTTTTTTATTGTATTACTTTCAATAATCATGTGAAATATAACCTTTATTTGATTTTTCTTGTTTATTATTGCCACATTTATTTGGTTTTGCTATTACCTCTAATATACTTTATATTTTTACTCTTATGTTACTTTTTCCATTTTAGATGACTTTATTTTACTAAATGTAAATTGCTTTTATTGCTATTCTATTTGCACTATTACTACTACTTCTTACACCATTGATATTTATTACTCTTTATTATATTATTATACTTAACATGACTCGTTTTTATTTATTCTGTCTTTTATTCATTATTATACAGGGAATAAACCAGGATTATATTTCTGTATTTCATTTACTTTATTTAGTACATCTTGACTGTTTGATTTGCCTCTTGCTGTACGTTCCTCTTAGCTGCTGAAATCCTGTAGATTTCCTGCCGTGGGACTAATATTGTCGTACGTTTAACTTGTTACTCCACTGTTTATTCTTACTCTTCCGTTTGAAATTACTGATCAGCCTCTGGCACCAAGCTTCCTTCCTCCTCGGGATAAATAACGTTCTATCTCATCCGCCCATCTCACCTTGTCGTACATGCGGTTGAGCAGCCGAGGCACCACGGGGAAGATGGTCGGCCGCAGGGCCTTCATGTCGTCTGGGAGGAGGCGGATGTCGCCCTGATAGAAGCCGATCCGTCCTCCGTGGCAGTACACCACGGACTGCAGAAACACACAGTTCATATTCATAAAAAACCCAATCGGATGTCAAAAGCACACTCGAATAAGAGACAAATTAACACCAGTTCAAAAGTTCACGTATCAGTCATCGCTGACATGTACGAGGAACAGTCCTAGTTCTCAACATTCCCAGCATTCATTTCTTTTAACGTGGAGAACTATTAACTCCAGCTTGCAGAAGCACAGTGGAGGAAAAAGTGACACATGTTGTTGAACTCGCCAAACTCACTGTTTTGCAACAAGGCGGTCTACTGTACACGCTGAGGCATGACCTCCGTGTTTATTCTAGATTCATTATCACTGGGAGGACGGACTCCAGTTAGCAGCCGCAGCAGCGGACGTGAATCCATATTCAGAAATCATCCACCGCTCATGAGTGAAACTGCCTTTTAGTCACCTTGCAGCCGGCCACAAAAACACTTCTTTTTGTTGTCAAGTGGATGTGACCGTGCAGAGGTGTGTGTGTGTGCGGTGTGTGTGTGTGTGTGTGTGTGTGTGTGTGTGTGTGTGTGTGTGTGTGTGTGTGTGAATGAGACTCTGAACTTGCTGTTGTCTGGGGAAGTTAGGTGGTTTCCTGTGTCACGCCTGTGCACTGCAGGCAGACAAACCATGCTGTTAGACCTGATGCAACCAGATTGGTTGTGATTGACGCACCCACACAACAAAGCACACACACACACACACACACACACACACACACACACACACACACACACACACACACACACACACACACACACACACACACACACACACACACACACACACACACACACACAGAGTATATAGAAAGACAGACGGATATATTTATATAAAGAAACATCAATATTTAAAGAATGCAATAGAGAAAGGGCTGCTGGAGGTAATTCAGGTATGGTGTCCTGGTAGAGTTTGACCAGCAGAGGGCACTGGGACACCGACCAGCTGTACAGCCTGGTATGAGCATTCAATCCCAGCTGTATGTGATATGAACTCAGTGTTACACAACAGAGTGACATAGTGGCATCAACGTGGTAGAAAACAGCTGGAGTCAAGAAATCAAACAGCCAGACCCTAGAGGTTTTTAAGTCCCTATTGAAGACCCACCTGTTCTCCATGGCTTTTAATTCAGGCTGAGCATGACACCCGTCTACTGTATTTTGTGTATATTTTTATTTATTTATTTTTATTATTCACATTGTATTGTATATTGTATTTGTTTTACTGAACTGTACAGCAGTTTGGTCAACCATTGGTCGTGAAAAATGTGCTCTATAAATAAAGTTTGAGTTGAGTTGAGTTGAGCTCTCTAACGCTCAAAACTATACTCTACAAAAATTATGTAATTTATGACCAGCAGAGAAGCTCTTACTCAGTTTTGAGTCACTGCATGACCGGACAGAACACCACGGTTAAATTTCAGCCAGCATGGTTGTTGTTTTTTTTTAAATCTAAACAGAGCAACCAATACCTGGATCTGGTCCGTTTTGCCTTTATCGAGGTTTGAAAGGAATAATAAGAGTTTGCAGTCTTGGTTTAGACTATATGGTAAACAAAAGGCGCTTAAAAGGGTCGAAAGCGCGAGCCGTTTATTTGCAGGGTGTGTTATATTCTCATTCTGTAGTATTCATGAAAACAATAAGAAAATGAATACTGATATGCATTTCATATGCATATCAGTATTAGATCAGCATAGAATTATGCCGACATCAAAGTAAAGAACCTAAATGAGTGTGAAAGCAGCTGCAGGCTTCTAATCGCACAAACATCAAGAGTCCCCAAAATAATGGAATGCATCCTTGACTGATTGTTTCTCTCCATGTGTGTCATGTTGTATCCCAGAGGAACAATTGTCCTGGTCAGGACATGAAGTCGGGGGAAAATCCACTGACGAAGCGACATCCTGCAGCTCGTTCAGGTTTCGTTTGGAACTTCAACGATGAAAGTTGAAGCACCACTTCAAATCTGAGCTGAGCCTTTTCTCCTCCTGATTGCTGTGCATTATGTATGTATATATATATAAATATATAAGGCTGTGTTTTCGTTGTTAAAACGTTCTGAGCTGACAGTTCCAAGCAGGATGAATCACTAAATGGTGTGCATGACTGCACTGATGCTCTCACAATAGCCATAGCACCTCCGTGATGTACGTATGATTCATCTTTCTAGTTCATAAGTGTATTGAAAAAGCATTTGGAAATGTGTAACTGACTAAAATCTCAGTCGACTGTTTTTCTTTGTTGCTGTGCGGCTGGCGAACGCTCCTCAAGCGTTTTTTAGTCGCGCATAAAAGTATAAATATTCTCAACTTTTCAGCGTGAAAATTCAGGCGAGCAAGAGGCGTCTTTACTGAAAAACTCCTTCCTTTTTAGATGGCTGTTATAATAATTTTGTATAACCTCATGTCTTAAAAGTTTCTTTGTTTAGGTCACAGCTTTAAGGGTCTTGTTAACTTTCTTTGATATATTAGTAAGTTTTACGACTTTGGCACCCTCGTTGACGTAGGGGGGCCCCATGTCTTCCACGTGTTGAACTGTTTATGACTTTAGTATCCCCACTGCTGACCTAAAAACCCTAAAGCCATATCTTAAAGTGACTAATTGCTATCAGGGACCTGGAACACATGGTTCTACATGAAGATTAACTGTCAGCGACGCATTATCTCCTGAACCCTTAAAAGACTCAAGTCACTGATTTGAGCACTTTCTCTGTAGCATCCTGACACGATGTTGCAATGTAACAGTTCCTCTTGCATAAGATTGAAGTCCGACGTTGACTTTATTTGACTGTCTCTGATCTCCTCCTTGGTTGATTTGTCCGTTCATAACAAAGTCTTTTCACAATGGCGGTGTGTGCGGCAGGAACGGACGACGGCAAGTGAAAGGTCGTTATTAGTGGGGTTTTTATACGGTGCAGATGGTTATATCTTTGGTATATCGTGAACCCCAAAACCTTCCCTGACATCTGCTTGATTCCGGTTTGATGAACAGCTGTGTGGGGGGGGGGGGGGGGGGGGGGGGTCGACTGTAAGGGCAGGCTGCCCGACGCTAAAAAAAGGAGGCTCAGATAAGAGCTACTTCCAGCTGCTGCTTTGTGACTAAAACTTTGACCCGGGTACAGTGGACTCTTTGTAAAGTTCAGACGCTTCTCTCTGCCCGTCATTTCAAACAGCATGAATACACTTCAGTATGCCAGCGGTGGTTTACAAAACAGTAGATAGGTCAATAAATTAATATAACAATGTGCTTTCCTGTGTGTGTGTGTGTGTGTGTGTGTGTGTGTGTGTGTGTGTGTGTGTGTGTGTGTGTAGAAGGAAAGGAAATGATGCAACATGCACACCAACGATTGGCAAAGGCCTGTTCACGGTAAGTTGGAAAGTGAAACCTAGGGAGAGGAGAGGAAAAGGGAAAACAGAGCTTCTCCCTCGGAGCTCTTTCTGCCTCCCACACATTAAGCAATCTCTCCATTTAACGCCCACCTTCAGAAACTCCCTCTGCCCCCGCCACCCGGCCGAGCATCCTCACACATCATCTCATTCCCGTGATCATCTCGTTTACCTCAATGAGCCTCTCGAACATGTGAGCCAGCGGCAGGAAGGAAATGAGGCAGTCGTCTTGGTTGGGAAAAATCACTTTCTGCAGGCGGAGACAGAAGGGAGGAAAAGATCCCAATTAACACACACTAACAGTTATGAGTTTCTTAAGAGTCAAACGTTGTGGCGATATTATTGGGGAGACACGATCACTCACGTCTGTGACTTTAAGGAAGCCTGAAAAATCTGCCACCACGTTCCCATGGCTCAGCATGACTCCCTTTGGGTTTCCTGCATCGAAGAAACACACACACATGAAATGACCTTTCACCTGTCCGAAGATCACATGTCATCACGTAATCACGCATGGAAACTTTGATATCACATGTTTCGTGCTGTTCGCTTCCAATCAGGTGTGATAAACTTATACAATCATATTCACACATTTTTTCCCCGTGAATATAAAGTTTGTCTTTTCAGAGATGCTGAGCTGTAAATGTACTTCCTGAGATGCGTAACCATGGTAACCTGCGCCAAATGTTTTTTCTTTTGATTTATAACATTTATAAAAAAATATCACGGCTACTTTATACTTACATTGAAGCGTTATCAACGATCGCTGGTGCATTGCATTGTGGGATATTTATTTTGTCATTGTGCACTGTATTATTTCACTGGAAATTCGCATGCAATTTGCGTACTATTGGTTTCATAGTAATGTTTTAGAAAAAAATATTTTTTATACTTTTTTTGTGTGTTTGGAGGAACGAATACATAATAGAATTTACTACAATAAATGACTTTTTTTTCAAAGTGAGAAGGAAACTCCTCAAATGGTTTCACCATCTTTCAATTTCCTCTTTTAAACCTGCACTTGTGCGGCCCGTATATACTGTATGTACGTTGTGTCACCATTATTGTAAGTGGAACATTAGAAATCTGTCATATGACATTTCAAAGCACGAAAAGAAAATCCCTGAATCATGTGTCTGTTTTGTGGTTTTGGTAAGTCCAACCACAGACTGAAATGAACGCTTCTGTCCCCCCAGTTACTGTAACATCCTTGCATTTCTAAACACACACACACACACACACACACACACACACACACACACACACACACACACACACACACACACACACACACACACACACACAATGACTCTTAAATAGAGCGTTCCTCTTTCCAGACGTATCATCTGACTTCCCCAGCTGTGAGCGATGATGATTCGGGCTCCGGGCCGAATGGATGTTGCAACGTCGGTGGAGGAATTCTCCAGAAACGGTGAGTCATGTGGAAGAGTTAACCCCGCGTTGGAGAGGCTGCACGTCTCCCTGAGAGCCAGCAGGTGGCAGCGTTTTCAGCCGGCAGCTGCAGCTGGTTGTGCTTGTAAAATGACACCAGTGTGTCCTCGGATGACCTGCTTTCCCTTTTCCCTCCCCCTGTCCGCTGATGTTGGGATTAAACCCAGCAGCTTCCTACTCACACGAATGCACCGCCCTCTGATGTTTCAGCACTCCGGACGGGTTATTTATATAATGAAAGGAGGGCATGAGGGAACTCTGCTGCTGTGAAGAAACTGGATCCATTTACAGTAAATGGAGTGTGTGCCACTCAGCAAGTCGCAGCAACAACAGAGTTTCCCTGTACGAATGTGAATGTTGTGTGTCTAAATGCATTAGAAAGAAATGACCACACATATAATATATATTATGATAATATATCACAATCATAATATATGATTTGTTCTTGTTTAAATAGCAAATATTCCTAGAAATGTCCTGCAAGTTATGAGGTCGGCAGCATGACCGACTGTCTGACTATCAGGCCACATTTAACAGCATTCAGCTGTAATGCAAAGACAGACTTTACATAACGATAAAAAACGGTGTAAAATATCATAATTGGTCCACTGATCGTGTTTTAATATGAGACATTATTTCACAGGGACGTTTTCGTGCGAACAAATGTATCATAGTTTTCACAAAAGGAAGGTTTCAGAGCTTATATATGATTGAGGGACTCTCAACGTGGCGACGGGCTGAGCCGGCGGTTAGCCGCTAACTGGTGCTCTGCTTCCGTCGGTGTAGCCACCATGTGAGAGCGGTTTGCTGACTTTATTAATGCTTTGAATGTCATATGTCGTTCCTTTAAAGCATTAATTGCTGTTTACTGATATTCAATATTTTATAAAGGGCATATTACATCATATTAAATAAAAAACCTGCCATTGAACCGGTGATGTGCCTCAACAGTGGGAGTTTTTCATTTAAAAATGTTGATTGGAGTTGCAGCTCGGACTCCTCAACTCATCAATCAAAAGCACACTGACGGGCCACATACCACCAGAGCAGGTGTGTTATTTGTGTTTTAATCGTGACCTGTTCACCAGTCTGACCTGTGCAGCCTTCACGTGTTTGTTACAAGGTCTTGGCTAAGCCTGCGTTATACCTTATAAACACACAAACAACAGAACAAAGTCCATCTGATGAATCAGAGAGCAAATCCGGGTTTACCAAGAATCACAGCGGCCTTTATGTAAAGAGATGGAAAAACAAAATGCTGACGTCAGCGAGGGAAACCTTGTTCAAGGTGTGGTTGTGGGCTAATTATATTTTCTGTTTTCCTTGGCTTGGTCTGGTGCAACATGAGACATTACTTAATTATTCTCATTTCTCATTCCAAGCCAGAAACCAGAGTTCCTCAGACAGAAAGAGTAACAGGAACTCAGAGATACCGAAGGCGTTGCCGGCCCGGACAGTGTTGCTTCAATGACTTGCTGTCGGCAACAATCACAGACAACATCATCCACAGGTGTTTACAGCATGGTTACCTGTGGTTCCACTGGTGAAACACACGATGGACAGGTCGTCTGGTGCTGGCGGCTGTGGACACAAACAAGGAGGAGGTGATTTAACGGAGATGAAGACCTGTATTTACAGTAACCGGCGTACGTGCCGTATTCACCAGTACGTTGCCAAGAAGCTGCCACTCTCTCTCTCTCTGTCTGACAGGACATACTTGCTCAGCTGGCTTGAGTTGTTGATGTTCAGCTTTAAATCTTTCAACAGCATTTAAACGAAGACACCAAACCTGTCAACTTACTAATACAACAGTATTACATATATATTCATAAGAGAATATCAGAGCGTAGAATAGTCATCCATTCACAGTTCAAAACGAGTTCAATTGACCCTTTGCCAAGTCTCGCCCCCCCCCCAAAGGTATAGATAGATAGACCGGCCAATCGCAGCGTAGCATCGGACCAAGGTCCGACAACGCAGCCTCTCATGAAATCGTTTTCCGATTTTCTTCATGTCCCGGTTAAACGTGTAATAGCGGGTCAGAGGGAACTTTATTTGTTAAAGAGCTAACATGAGCTAACATTAGCTAACATTAGCTAGCATTAACTAGCGTTAGCACTTCTGTGCTACGGTGTACTGAATGTCTCCGCATAAATCCCTCCGGTACACATTGCAGATGCTTCTCTCTGAAAACAGTCATGTTTATTTACGGGGTGCAGTTCGTGACCGTGTGGGCTCCGCGGTAGCAGCTGGGGGCGGGGCTTAGCCGAGGGTCGATTAGTGTCATGTTCAGTGCATTGCTGAAGGTGTTGGTACTTACTATAGGTTTTCTGTAGTGCTCCCTGCCCAGAGCCTGGAAGAGAAAGAAACAACATGAAAATAACTTTTACATAGACTTTTACACATAAATGATGCATGTTTAGTGTTTTTTTCCACCAATCCTTGAATGATGAGTGTGTTCTGTAGATTTTCTGCGATCTAAGACAGAACCCAACATTTGTGAAAAGTAAACATGAGAAGAAAGCCAGATTTGTATTTGTGTTGGCTCGGCTGCTGAATGTGTTTCTGTTAAGCATTTACAAGAAGCCCTCGCGTTTCATTTCAACCAGATGACCCGGCGTCTTTCTGTCACACAGCTCTGACACATCCATCAAACTTCATCACCACAGAAGAATGACTGTCATGTACAAGTGGTTCCAGCTCGTTTTCTAGTGAATCCATTTATTAACACAAAAACCAACAGCATCATGGGACTCGGCTTGTGGTGCTCAAGGGGCTAAATAAAAATACCAAAAAACATTCTGAGAAATCACACCGCGGTTGCTCATAATAATCCAGCGGCCTCGTCATGTAGGAACTACTTTTCTTCCACCAGGATCGTGAAGGTGAACTCTGTGATCTGCAGGTCTCACAAGTTTGTTTTCATTGTGCAAATGAAGGATTAACAGTTGTGAAAACAGTCCCCCCCCGTTTCAGACACAGAGGCTTTAACAACAGTTTGTATTGTACTTTATGTTGTCTGAGAGTGATTTTGTGTCTTTGTCTGTCGGATCCTGCAGAACCAGAGGGGAGCAGATAAAGATCTCATCTAACATCAGTTTGTTTTGGCTGCTTAGCTGCACAGTAGAGACCAGAATCTAAAAAAAGACATAAAAAATGTTCTCCAGGATTGTAGATCCTCCAGAAACTACTGAAGAGCTTCCTTCACTAACAATAATAATGATTTTTGCACCAATAGAGAGCTGCAGGAATGAGTCCTTAAACCCGGGAATAAATGAGCATGTCGGCAATTCTGATTCTCAAAGTCAATTTTCTCTGTTTGGTTAGATCTGAAAGAAGGTCTGTGTTTAAGCTTCAGAGTTTATTAACAGTTTGTTCAAATACATCAGTAAATACTCCTCTGGTGAGTCTTAAAGCTTTAAAAAACATGCCTCGTCGTGTTCGTCCTCACACTAACTAACTATCCACAATACATTTGTGGATATCTGCAATTGTATTGTTCCTAGTCATAATTCTAATTGTAGATATCTGAAATTACATTTCTACTAGTCATAATACGAATTGTGGATATCCATAATGACATTTCTACTAGTCACAATGTATTTTTGGATATTCAAAATTACATTCTGGATATCTGGAATAGTTTTTCATTTTGGATATCTGAAATGAAAATTATGACTAGTAACAATTGGATTGAAGATATCTGAAATGGGAGCTTCTCCTAGTAAGAATTCAATTGCAGATATCCAGAATGTTCATTCTAGATATCCAGAATGTAATTGTGGATATCTGAAATTGAAAGCCCAATACACATGAATGGCAAAAGTGACGTAATTTGTCCTAGGAAGAATGCCATTGTGGATATCTGAAATGTTCTTTTTGACTAGGAAGAATTGAATTACATATATCTGCAATACATATCCAGTCGAGCTATTAAATGTTAAAACGGCTTGCCATAATCTTCACCCTTAAGTTTCTTTCAATCACAACAGTTAAAAACTATTAACAAAGTGTTATTGTGTTGATATACAGCTTGTTAACCTCAGCCCTAATTCAAATCATTCATATAAATATTAGCAAGTAGTAGTAGTAAAAGCTGACGTGGATGGAATTCAGCAGCATAACCTGGGCGAGAGTTTCTCAAGCATCGGGTGCGGGAGTGTGAGTAACAGCGATGGCGTCGTACCTCCACTTCCTGCATGGCCTGCACGTGGACGCCGCAGCTCTCGCCGTGCTCCACGAGGGCGGAGTTGAAGTCGTCCATCAGGATGATCCGTCGCAGGCCGGGAGTCTCCTTCCGCTCCACGTTGTCCAGAAGCACCTGAGCTTTCTCCACTTTGTCACAGATGACCGTGGAGATGTCGGCTGCAGCGAGACAACAAGACAGTTTAGGGGAACATTAAATAAGCTTTGATGCAGGAAGTAACACGCTGCGTAATCATTAATTAAGACATTATCACTAATGACAACTGTGTGTGTGTGTGTGTGTGTGTGTGTGTGTGTGTGTGTGTGTGTGTGTGTGTGTGTTTACCAGTGTTAATGATGAACCGTATGGCGTCTGGTCCCAGTGTGTCGTAAAGGGGAACCACCACCATGGAGTAGGTGTAGCAAGCTAGCTCGGAGATGATCCACTGTAAACCACATACATGAGGGGTCAAAGGTCAGTGGTTAGAGATTATTCATGTTAGATATCATACTAATTGTATAAAGCTGAAACATTTAGTTTTACCAAGTAAGAAACAGTTCATTTGTAAAAAACCAAAAAAAAAACCAAGAAGATGCATGTTAAGATATGAACAGAAAGTGTGTACAGTTTATGTGCATGTGTTCGACACTCGGCCTTTATCACCGTGACGACACCCACTGGTTGGTGGACTACGCCATCTTGGCTTTTTGCAACCAGAAGTGACATGAGGGGGCGGAGCTACTTAACTTAAAGTGGTGAATGAGATTTGATCAAAATGTTCCATTTAACTTTCATGCATGAGTTCTAATATACGCTGCCCCCTGCAGGCCATGAGAAAGAATGCAAGTTTAAGGACCTTGTGCCTTGGCATCACTTTCCAGACCTGGAGGTCGAGATTAGAACTCTATGAGAAAATGGTCCTACTTCTCTCTGCTGGCCACCAGGGGGCGACTCCTCTCTGGTTGTATAGAAATCTATGAGAAAATGGTCCTACTTCTCTCTGCTGGCCACCAGGGGGCGACTCCTCTCTGGTTGTATAGAGGTCTATGAGAAAATGGTCCTACTTCTCTTTGCTGGCCACCAGGGGGCGACTCCTCTCTGGTTGTATAGAAGTCTATGAGAAAACGGTCCTACTTCTCTCTGCTGGCCACCAGGGGGCGACTCCTCTCTGGTTGTATAGAAGTCTATGAGAAAATGGTCCTACTGCTCTCTGCTGGCCACCAGGGGGCAACTCCTCTCTGGTTGTATAGAAGTCTATGAGAAAATGGTCCTACTTCTCTCTGCTGGCCACCAGGGGGCGACTCCTCTCTTGATGTATTATCTCAGTAAACATTGTAAACATGAGTTTATGGTCTCAATCTCAAGTCTTCTTCAATCCAGCATGATGTTCATTTAGTACATTATGGTCCATTTAGGGTCCACCAGACCAGAAAGCAGGGGATGCTTTAGGGGGCGGGGCTTACCTGCTGATTGACAGGTCACTACAACTTTAACACGGCCGCAGTTAGTTGTTACTTCGTGAAAGTTAATTGGAACATTTTTGTCACAGAACAATGTCTTATTGAACATGAATCTGAGGCTGATTACGTCCACGACAGTGAGACAGGCTCAAAGAGAGTGAGACAGAGAGGGAGTCACCTCCGGCCTGTTCTGGGCGAACACTCCTATGAACTGGTTGGGGTCGGGCTGGCAGCCCTGGTGCAGGAGGCCTGAACCCAGATGCTCGGCTCGGGCCGTCACCTACGAAGGAACAAAACAAAAAACGCTGAGCTGAATCTGAAAAATACAAATTTTCACCTCAATCTGCTCTCCAGTTTCCTGGAAAACAGATCTTGTAAGAAATAGTTAGTGTTCGGGCTTCTTTGGTAATGTTTAGCTAAATAAAGGAGGCTGGTTTATTTTCCCACCATGCTTCATCGATAAAACACAAAGATCAACTGCTAAAGTTTAAGCCCCAACAAAAGCCCTTCCTATGATGTAAACTGTCGACTGATTTCACTTCTCGATTTAGCCGTTGTGAAAGAGATGAAAGAAAACGAGAATGTTACACATTTCCAGAGAAATGCACATCAACGTTCCAGCCTTGACAGGTCTGTTGTTTCTGGGAATGTGGGTGTAATGAATGAACGGGACAAGAAAACCAGCGTTCTCTTGGGAAGTAAGTGACGTCATCGTGAATGTGGAAAGTTACATAATTCACTTCTCATGTCGTATCACGTTGAAACACGGCTTTACTGTGATGATTTCTACACGGCTGGTCGAAAGGAAGTTCCCCGCCGGCCTGGTTCCAAGATGACAGGTGGATTTTATTGTGGACTTTTAGAGCAGAAAAGATGATCCATCGGTTAGCGAAAAAATTACTTCAACATCTTCGTAATCGTCAGTTCCATGGTTTTTATTTCCAGGTTTTTAGTTTTTTTAAATCTAAAGACATTACGTTGAAATTGCAAAATTTCACCATTTTCCTGGCATATTTCGTGTTAACAATGAATCTGGAAAAATAATTGGTAGACTGATAATCAAAATAATCATTAGTTGCAGCTATTCTTAAATTTAAAAAATATCAGATTCCCGACAACACACAATCTTATCGTGAAGGTGCACATATTGTCATTGTTGCTGCAGAATAGAAAGACGTTTCATGACAATGGTTGAAACATAAATGACTGAATTTATGAATTTTTTTACTGAAGTGCACTGACCTCTTTGTAGGATATCCATTTGTAAGGCTGGTTCGGGAGCCGCGAGCCCAAGCAAGGTCCATCACCTGTTAAAAACACCAGAGTTATAACACCTGAGTTATAACATCTACAGACTTAGATGGGTGGAGACCAAAAACAGAGCTAAAAGAAGAGTGAAGATTCCACGTAGATTCATCAAAATGCGACTCCAAATGAATGACAAGGAACTGCAGGATTCTTAAATACTCATAATGAAGATCAGTTATTGAATATTGTAGATTTAAAAATCCAGAAACACTCGTAAATGTTCAGCAGTTGTAGGAATGCCTCTGCATTGTGAGTCACTTTAGTCATTTCTACCCCCCTGCCGTGAGCCCTCATGCCGTTACCCTTAGCAATGATGGCCATCTCCGTGGCAACTGGCCGGTTCCTTTTAACCTTCAGCATCAGAGCTACGACTGGAGGTTTTTTTATTCATGCCAGCGTAGTATGAAAGCATAACTATCGCAGTCTCTCTGATGACAAAAGAGGTTGCAAGTATTTGCACATTCAGAAGTGAGCATCATGAGAAACTCCTGTCATTACATTTCATACTTTTATGAATCGTATATCAAATTTGGATAGTTTCTCTCATCTGTGTTTCTGAAAAGCTGAAACATGATACTGGGGTTTCATCCACGAGCTAAATGGAAATCTCATGCTCCAATGAGGTTTTGAGACTCATGGGAGATGTAGTTGTTACCCTCATTAGCATTTTGTAACTACAGCTCATCAGTTTTATCTTGTTTAAAATGATGAGATGCTGATTTGATACATTTTACTGGTGAATACACACACACATTATAATTATATATATGTATATTTATTTATTTATTCTATATGCTGCTGCCTAAATAAATACATATATAGTAAATAAATAATGTGGATCCATGCGACCCACCAGATATGTGGAGGCCCCTCTGGAAGACCTCGTACATGGTCCTGGCGTCGTCGTGGTAATGACTCAGCAGCTTGGAGCTGTCACCCATCATGGACCTGCGGCCTCCATCTTCATGCTGAACAACAGACAATCAAAATGGTGTGTCAGCAGAAATCCACAGACTTCCTCTCTAAGCTTTGGGGGGTTGTGAAAAACTTTATTCAGCCAAAATAAAAAAAATAAAAAAACACAAAACACATGTAATTCTTGTCCATCATGTAGGCAGAAAAGACACAACTGTCAGAAAGAGAGAAGTAAGTAAAGAAATTATTTTCCTCGGTCTCCAAATCTCTTTTGTTGCTTATAGAAATAATGAAATGTTTTCTTACGTTCCCCCGGTGTTTACCTTGCCAATGCATTCTGGGTGATTTGTGTTCATTCACACGAAGACAAAGAGTCATTCAAGATTAATAAAAGATGATGGAAAAAAAAGAAGAAACTCCTGAGTGTGTTTGCCTGCGTGTGTGTGCTTGTCGTGAAAAGAAAGAAAGAAAGAAAGAAAGAAAGAAAGAAAGAAAGAAAGAACACACACACACACACACACACACACACACACACACACACACACACACACACACACACACACACACACACACACACACACACACACACACACACACACACACACACACCCTTAGAAGTGTTTATTGTGTCACTGAGCTGTGTGAAACCACACTAACCTTCACAGCGTCGACGGTTTGTATTCATCTTTCACTTTGATGTAAACACTCATAGGATATTAAGGTAAAGACAATTTTAACAACGCAATTATTATTTTAGGTCCAAATAATTTGTGTGAGGCTAGAATTAAACGTATGGTAGTGGTCTGGCGTCCCCCAGAGCTCTAGGCTAGAACCTCACATTATGTGGAGACACCAGAGACTGTCTGAGACACGGTTACTGCCGTATTTATGTCGAGATGAGGTAATTTTAAGTGTTGGTGGAGCTGCTGCAGCGTTAGCATAGTCTACCTCTGATGGAGCCGAACTCCATTCAGAAAACAAGCGTTTTAAAAACTGTGGAGAGACCTAACAAACCACGGCCCCCTTTCATTTGTTTAACTAGTAAACCAGCAGATGTGTATCTTGCTATTCACAGTGAATACAGCTGTATTCATTTCCCCAAGCACCTCTGGGTGATGTTGTGAACTCTCGGCGTAACTAAGACTTCATACCATACACACAACGTTCAAAGCAGCAAGAAGAAAATTTGCATTTAGACACCCACATAGAGAGAAATGGTCTACATCATCTGAAAGTCAGAGTCAGAAACAAAAAAAACAAAAAATACATTTTTTGAAATTGTGGAAGTTAAATCCATGCTGTGATTTGGACTCTAAAACTTTTTTTCCTGAACAACTGCTCAGAAACCCCCCTTATAGTCATACTAATATAAGCCTGACATCATCTGAATGTTCTCGGTCTGTAGTTCCTGGTTTTAAAGTTTCATGAGGGTGTGATTATCACAGCAGGTCGTTTTATACAGGGACGTCAAGTTCAATAAAAAATACTACTATGGGGACTAACTTCATTACATAAATATGTATATATATATATATATATATATATATATATAGTTGGATTTATTGGATTCACAAGAGTCTCCGAGATCCAATCAGACCCAGTTCCTGCAATTCCAACACTGTTTAGGGACCTCAGTATGCAGAAATGTTTAAATACACCTTTTCAGAATAGGAGAATCGGCTCGGTTTTGCTCCCTTCCTGAACCAGTGCGGTTTGTACCAGCGGATTCATTCGTCATCTAGTTTCACAACAGCTTCTTAAAGATGAGTTAATGTCGGACAAACGGGCTGAACACCATTGCCGGCTCAGCATAACTGAGGTCGATGGTCATGAGCCGGATAGAGGAAACCCTTGTCCTGTGTCTGACTGTATAAAAAATAGAAAGTATGTGAAATTATTAGGAATTCAGATCTGGAGGTCAGAGGTCAATGAATTTAAAATTTTTAAAAATGACACTGGATACATGACATAATAATGCCTGTCTAACAGGCTTGTTAGTAGTATGGTAGTAGTACGGAACAGGTTGATGGTTCGGGTGGTGAGTATGCAGCCTGACAGGTAAAACCCAGGTGATACCCCCCCATCCTGCTCCTGTTGACAGCTGAATGTGACTTCTATAAGGTGACCTCTATGAGTGTATCACAACTATTAAACTAGTTCAGTCAGTGAATCGGACCAAAACTAGAAAACAGTCTGGGACAGAAATCAGACTTTTAAGAGGTGATGCCGAGTGTGAGTGCATGCATCGTCTTACCGGCACCTCCTCGGATTGGTGCAGCAGACTGCAGGGCGGCTTGATGGGGCGGGGCCTGGTGGCCAACCAGTACGCCAGCACGGCGGTCAGAGCGCCGATGCCCACCAGCGTGGAGGTCGGCAGCGAGCGGAAGAACTGGCCCAGCTCGTCCATCTCCGGTATCCTCAGGCCGCTCATCATCTCCTGGGCCTGCATCTTCTCCATCAGGGTGGAACTCAGCTCTGCGGGACAGAGGACACGCTTGGATTTAGGAGTTTCTGTGTGTACATACAGTAGCGATGTTGTCGTGGCAGCTAATATAAGGAATGCTAAAAAATCACAGTTGACATGTAGTCATGTAGTTGTAAATAAAATCAGGCAGGATCCTCTGGGTGTGACAAGTGAAGCCCATGCTAAAGTGGCCTTCAACATGCATTCTTTCTAATGACCATCATCTGGTTGCAAAAAGAAGTCTGGTTGTTTAGAAGTCTATGAGAAAATGGTCCTACTTCTCTCTGCTGGCCACCAGGGGGCGACTCCTCTCTGGTTGTATAGAAGTCTATGAGAAAATGGTCCTACTTCTCTCTTGATGTATTATCTCAGTAAACATTGTAAACATGAGTTTATGGTCTCAATCTCTAGTTTCAAGTCTTCTTCAATCCAGCATGATGTTCATTTAGTAGATTATGGTCCATTTAGAGTTCACCAGACCAGAAAGCAGGGGATGCTTTAGGGGGCGGAGCTACCTGATTGATGGCATTGTCCAGTCCGGGAGTTATGTGTATATTATCTAATGAAACTCGACTGGTTCAGTTATACTTCCTCGTATCACGTCTGGTTGTAAAAATGCCGAACTCGCTTCAAAACGGCGGTCCACAAACCGACGGGTGACGTTGTGGTGACAACGTCCACTTCTTATGTGCAGTCTCCGTTAAAATGATTTCCTCAGACATTTTGGCAACATTGATTTCAGTACAGAATGAGCTTCAAATCAATATTGGGTGTATACCACAGCTTTTATGCACTTGATCAGTCGATATCTAATCAACGACCCATTATAAATGAGATGTGTGGCTTTGAGGTTTGTGAACCAGTGCTGTTCATTTTTTACCAAGGACTGATGTCTAAACGTATTAATATCTGCAAGCTGCAGATATATAAACCTACGAAGTACGCCATGGCAGTAGTTTTATGGCTTTAGTGCAGGAGTATTTTCACGCAAGATGCATTTCCTGATAGAGACGTTGCCCAGATGCAGACAAAGACATTTACCACACCCATAAAACAGTCCTCAGAGTTTCTGTCAGCTTTAACCGCTTCGTCTCATCCAATCAGAGTGATTCATGAGCACGTCTGACCTCACTGCTTGAGCACAAACGTGAACCAGGGGTCTTCCCCCGCATTCTAGCTTTTACTCAGAATCTACAGTAGAGGACAAGAGAATATTATATATATAACACACACACACACACACACACACACACACACACACACACACACACACACACACACACACACACACACACACACACACACACACACACACACACACACACACACACACACACACACACACACACACACACACACCACCATCACCATCACCATCACCATCACCAAAGCTGCCTGCAGAGCTGACTGGAGGGTTTCCTTATTCCCTCCCGTAGGAAATTAGTCAGAGACTGCGCCACCTGACCGAACGAATAGCGTCGGGCCACTGCTGCAGCTCACAGCCAATCAAAACCACTTCCTGCCTGCTCTCTCTCTCTCTCTCTCTCATGCATGCTCACACATACACAGAGCCACAGACACCAACAGACAGCGAGGTTGGTGGATATAAATATATCGGAGGAGGCCGTGGGAACACACAGACAGCAGGTTGCAGGAAGGCAGATGCATGACTTGGACAAAGAATTAATGCTACAACACAAAAAAGAAAACAGTTGTTGTCTGGCATCTGCAAGACTTTCCGTCTATTAACTCCTTTACTGTCTGATTGGTCGTTGCTGTTATATCTCTCAGCCAATCACGAGGCCGGGCCTTGATCAAAAAATGGATCTAAATCCACTAAAACTCTCATGATTTTGGTCGACTTCACGATTCGTTTTTTCCACAAAGAATCACACAAAAGCACCACTTTAAATCTTGTGTTGATATTTTTCTTGTAAAGAAGTAAATTAAATCTAAGTAGATCAATAAGCTTACTAATGTACTAAAAGAGAGCAACTGACATGAAAGTCTACCTTGCCAGGAACATAATTCTGAAAGGAAATAATCTTTATTTTTACTGGCCTTAAAGTGGAAATAGAGAATAGAATAAAAACTGCTGAAAACCCCTGAATACCCAAAGAAATGACATGTCTTCAGTGTCTTCTATGGGAGCTAATGAACTGGTGTACGTGCTAATGACCACAGCTGCTGTATTCATTCAAGTGAACACAACGAATACTTCTAAAAACGTGAATTCTCATCAGATGTCATTCATTTGCACAAGGGCACGGGTGAAATCACCGTGGTTACGTTTGTCGTTACGAAGCAACCTCTGTGATCGGATGAGCCAGATCGCATAGATTGCCTCTAAATGAAACGTTTTTTCCACTTATTCTTCTTCCGGACCTTAGTTTGGAAGAAATATGTGCGGTTTAATGTGACGTCGAGAAGTGAAGTATAACAAAATTACATTATATTTCCGTCCGATGTGACGGCTGGCTCCTTTTCTTTTTAACTTGACGGGGAGTTAGAGATGCTGGGAAATGTTTCAACCGCGTGTTGATGGTTGTTAACTGAACAGCACAAGGTTTTGGGGGAAGGGGGGTAGTGTGTGTGGACGCTGAAGCAGTTGTGATGTCAAAGTTAATTCGGGGATGAAAAGTCCTGCACTGTTGAGTACACAGAGTGGCCCATTGTGCACAGCTGGAGTCGTCCCGCGGCCAGACTTAATTGCTGTAAAGAGATGACAAATCGGAAAGTTAATCTGGCATGGCTTCAGGTTTTTTGATTCATTTTAGCTTAGAAACATAAACCAACGTCTATCTTTTTAAAAGGAATATTTTAGGAAATGGGCTTTTTTTTTTTTTTTAGAGTTAAATGAGGTATTCAATGTTGAGTCTGTTGGTTAATTATGTATCTGCAGTCAGGCTTAGTTTAGCATAAAACATTTAAAAACAAAAAAAGCTCACCATAAAAAGTTAGCGCTCCATTATTAACAAATAGCATCTTGTTGTTTAATTGTGGATAAAAACAGAATTTTGTGTTGCTACTCTGTAAACGGGAACGAGGTTCGGTCAGACCACTTTATATCGCGATATTGCACATTTTTAAGTAGTTGTTTCCTTTTTTAGTTCAATGTTTATATCCATACAAACACACCCACGTGCACAGCTGAAAGAGTGAAGAGTGGGTCAGTGCAAACATGGCGCTGCACAACACGTCTTTAGTAGACGGTGCACCTTTATTTTCCACATTACAGAGCCTTCATACTCTACATCAACCTTCAGCATTACAGTGCAGCCGTTCTGACGGATCAATGACGAGATCACGACCACGACTGAACTGAGCCACAAAAACCAACCTCCCTGCCGTCGGGGGAACATCAACACACATCCACCACGTTGGTAGAGACACTGTAGACACAGTATCAATAGTAACCCGACCTGTTCGAGACGGAAACGCCACACGGCACCAAATGAAGTCGTTTTTTTCCTCCCATGTTGGATGACAACCAGTGGACCCTCGGCTCAAGGTGACTCCGGGAGGAATTCACGGTGACCAGGAAGTGCATTCAGGCCTAGAAAGGTTTAACGTCTCCAGGTGAGCAATCTCAGAATGAACATCCCAGTCGTTTTTTTCATCACCTGTCATTTTCTTTTCATCTCTCAGATGAACAGGGTAATTTTCTCAGCTGGTTTTCGAACCGTCTCTCCATCCAGGCTTTGGGGACCTTCTGCCCCGTAACCTACATAAGACCCCCGGCGACGCTCCAGTCCGTCCCCGCTGCCGTCTACAAAGAGTGTTGCTTCAGCTGGCAGGACACAAGAACGGCAGGTCGGCAACAACAGTGACCTTTATCAGCCTGCGAACTCAAAGTCCTCTCCGCTGTTTGATTTGTGAAATCACACCATCGAGGCCCGGACCAGGAGGAGGGGAGACATGACACCCGTTTTAAACATCGGTCGCCCCGTCAGTCTCAGCGTTTTAAAGTGTGGTTTGTCTGACATGCTTACAGGTGAACGGTGTGGCCTCCAGGTCTCAGGTGGTGCAGGACTTTGAGGACTTAGCTGCTATGCTTTGAGGATCTGAGAGCTGCTGGAAGTGTTGAAGTCTTAAAAAGTGACTGCTTCAGGCCTCTGATTAACAATAATTCATAAACATTTTATTTTACGACGTTTCTACTGGCTGTTTTTTACAAGGATAACTGAATCTGGCGTCACGTTAATTATTAAAGAAAAGTAAAGTAACAAGCCTGTTTTGAAAGTAGAAAGTACAGATATTTGCTTTTAAATGTAGGGAGTACAAGATACCTGAAGTATTTGTACTTTGTTACTTCCCACCTCTGTTGAACACTAATCTAAAGTGAGTTGTATCAAGACAGCAAGCGGCCCTTATTTTCTAAGCCTGATTGAAAATGCTGGAAATATTGACGGAGGAAAATGTGATGAGCATCAATCACTGTCGAGTATGGAGACATCAAACTTGACTCGCCTGACAGATGTGTACAACCAGGGAACATGAAATGTATGATATTTCACTTTTAGTGCACATACTGTGCATGAACAGCTGGGTAACAAACCTAAAAAACAAACAGTGAGGGGCTTCATCCTCATCTCAACAGCTTAAATCAGCTGCTTGGTAAGAAAATGAGTTTCACACACAACAACTACACATTTAACCGCTGGAGCAAAAGGAAATGACCAGCTGAAACACATGAAAAGCTAAATGCTCTCCAGAAAGTGGCAATATTTTGACTTCATACATTATAGATTCCCATAAATGGTTTATCTAATAAACCATTAATTGTTTATTGTTAATTGTTGGCTCTTTTATAATATTACATAATATTATAGCCACTCCATTCTGATTTACTTGAGTCCTTTTTTACACTATAATTAGTATTGTTTTAGATATTTATGTACCTGGTTTACTAAATTAATAATCTAAACTAATAAATCTGTTGAATTTATTATTGATTGTTTCATATTTGGGTAGAATGAAGGGACAGAGGGAGAGTCATTTGCATATGTCTCGATGTGATGTGTTCCGATAAATGTATATTTGACAACAACAAATATTAAAAAGCAGATGAGTGATCCTCATGTCTGCTTCTACACCAGCGGCTCATGGGGACACTTCCTCCTCTCAGGAGGTTTGTGGTCGACGCCTTCGAGCCGTGCAGGCTATGACCTCTGAGGCTTAAAGGTGGAGGGAAGGCAGCGCTGCATCGTCCTTAAGCCCCGCCCCATCAGCCCATCTGAGGGCTGTCACCAATGATTAGAGTCCAGCGTGGGGAGATTACAGCCTATTAGCACAGAAGCGGATGACCAGTGGTAACCTCGCTCTATTTAGAAAAAAACACTTTGCTTTCTCTTATTATTCACATGCCTCCCCCCCTCCCCCCAAGCGCTTCACTTACGATGAGTTTCATCTCTAGCTTTCCTGTCGCATCCCCTTTTTTAACCACCAGTGCTTAATCGTCCTGGCTCGGCCCGCTTCCTGATATCTCTCTGCTGAGACTCCCCTCCACCAGGCCAACCTTCCCCCCTCCACCAGGCCAACCTTTCCCCCTCCACCAGGCCAACCTTTCCCCCTCCACCAGGCCAACCTTCCCCCCTCCACCAGGCCAACCTTCCCCCCTCCACCAGGCGATCTTTCCCCCTCCACCAGGCCAACCTTTCCCCCTCCACCAGGCCAACCTTTCCCCCTCCACCAGGCCAACCTTCCCCCCTCCACCAGGCCAACCTTTCCCCCTCCACCAGGCCAACCTTTCCCCCTCCACCAGGCCAACCTTTCCCCCTCCACCAGGCGATCTTTCCCCCTCCACCAGGCCAACCTTTCCCCCTCCACCAGGCCAACCTTCCCCCCTCCACCAGGCCAACCTTTCCCCCTCCACCAGGCCAACCTTTCCCCCCTCCACCAGGCCCACCTTTCCCCCTCCACCAGGTCAACCTTCCCCCCTCCACCAGGCCAACCTTTCCCCCTCCACCAGGCCAACCTTTCCCCCTCCACCAGGCCAACCTTTCCCCCTCCACCAGGCGATCTTTCCCCCTCCACCAGGCCAACCTTTCCCCCTCCACCAGGCCAACCTTCCCCCCTCCACCAGGCCAACCTTTCCCCCTCCACCAGGCCAACCTTTCCCCCTCCACCAGGCCAACCTTTCCCCCCTCCACCAGGCCCACCTTTCCCCCTCCACCAGGTCAACCTTCCCCCCTCCACCAGGCCAACCTTTCCCCCTCCACCAGGCCAACCTTTCCCCCTCCACCAGGCCAACCTTCCCCCCTCCACCAGGCCAACCTTTCCCCCTCCACCAGGTCAACCTTTCCCCCTCCACCAGGCCAACCTTTCCCCTCCACCAGGCGAACCTTCCCCCCTCCACCAGGCCAACCTTTCCCCCTCCACCAGGCCAACCTTTCCCCCTCCACCAGGCCAACCTTTCCCCCTCCACCAGGTAAACCTTTCCCCCTCCACCAGGCGATCCTTTCCCCCTCCACCAGGCCAACCTTTCCCCCTCCACCAGGCCAACCTTTCCCCCTCCACCAGGCAAACCTTCCCCCCTCCACCAGGCAACCCCCCCCCACCCGAGCTGAGACGCAACACAGCGGGTAATTGCAATCCGTTGGTGATACGAGCTGCAGCAGGAAGGGCTGAAACAAAAGAAGAACTGCAGAAGGGTTAAAGCAGCTGTGGTCGAGGCAGCGACACTTACACAGGCGTCGGAGGCAGCCAGGCAGCCGGCGAGGGGAGATGTGTGTGTGTGTGTGTGTGTGTGCGTGTGTTAAAGGGCCTCAGGCGGATATCACATCACCCTGTGCAAACTAGTGATTACCTTCTCATCGCCACTGGACAGATTAAGCTGAGGCGTGCAAGAGGAAGTCAGCAAGAGGCGTTTCAGCCTGGTTTGGGCCTCGCTGGCCTCCGTATCACACCACCCTCGCTCTCTCTCTCTCTCTCTCTCTCTCACGCCACACCCCTCCCCCCTCCCTCCCTCCCTCCCTCCCCTCACCTGAACATGCAGCTCATCTTCACCCACACCGGCACAGTGACATACAATGGTCATGCAAATTAAAACGTTGATATTTGCACATTTAAACAAATTGCACACTCAGTGCTTCAGAAGTGGATTTGACTATCAAGGTGAGAGGAAGTGGACGTTTTGGGGAAGAACACAGATTACTATATTATTTATTATTAGTATGATGCGCCGGAGAGGAGGCGGGACTGTATATCACTGAGCTGTATTCACGCCATCTAGCAAGACACACATCGGCTGGTTTACTACAGCTGGATGAACCCAACATTAACTATTTTTTTGTGATTTAATTGCAATAAACAAATAAAAATGATGCCGAATTAACTCCACGATGACGGCAATTTGTATAAAGTCTGAAGTCATGGTTTGTTAGGTCTGTCTGCAAGACGACAAGCAAACTACCTTTCAAATGTTTGTTTTCTGAATGGAGTTCGTAGCGATCGGAGGTAGGCTATGCTATCATTGTAGCTGCTCCAGCAACACTTAAAATGACGTCATCTAGACATAAATATGGGAACGACCTTGTTGTTTGTACAATAGTCAGTCTCTGGTTTCTACATATAGCTTTTTTTTGGTCTCTGGAATAATGTGAGCATATTGGATTCACATTTATTCACGTCTTTGCATTGATTTTGTATGCAATAGGGCAACACATTTGATGTGAACGTACCAGTTCAGCCTTAATACTTGTTATCTGGTCTCTCTCCCATTTCAAATAACTCCAATGTAAACCCATCGGCATCGTTAGACATAGTAAAATAGTAGTGGTTGGTAGTGGAGCTGGATGGGTCAAACTAACACAGGACTTTGTGTCCCGTCCGAAACTAACAGTAAACGTTGACATTTTGCATGTTCTTGTGTCTGTCCATGTATGTACCATAATATATATGTATTTAAATGTAATGAAAAATGCCATTTTAACCCTTTGGGTCACATCTCCAGTAATATTGTTCACCTATTTAACAAAATACGCAGAAAAATCTATTTCTTTGTATTTCTATTGCAAAATACAATATTATTGTCTTCCTGGAAAACAAGACTTGATGTGTGTTTTAGGGATGGGACGAAAGAAGATTTTTATCTGGGATCGGGGTAAAAAACACTGGTTTAATTACCATTCTCAGGATAATCGTAAATATTGTGAATGAAGGCGCCAAGCTCACTCTCATGGTAGAGAAGTGAGAAATAGATTAAAAAAACACAGGAAGTATCATCTAATGACAAAACAGACTGACACAATGTTAATGAAAATAAAATGGAAAGGGAAAGGGATTCCAGGTGTGCGGAAACTTAAATCCATATCCAAAAAGCTCCTGAAAATGACGGGTTATTGAAAGGTTTTCTATGTTTTTGTCTGAAAGGAGCAACACAAACCAAACAAGACCAACGCTGCACATTACTGGGAAGTCTGAGAGATTTACTTGAGCGTGTGCGAGGCAGACGGCCTTGTTCAGCACTTTTAGTGGGAGCCATTACTGCCCAGCACCACAATGTGAGGCCGAGGATGCACTCTGAATGCTGAATCAGCAATAAGGCCACTCCGTGGACCAGAGTGCACCGGACCGGCTGGTAATATTGATTACACATTGATTGAGACTTTAAGGCAACGCACATGATCTCAATGAGGAGCCTGACTTAACCCTGGTTTAGTGTCTCTCCCATAGAAATAAAAAAATAAATAAAATGCCATCAACACCAGCACATGTCTTTTCTTTCTTCTCTGCGTTCTCGGCTCATTTACTTAGCTAACTAGCATGCTAACTCCACCACATTTTCATGCTACGGTTACATCAGATAAAAAAAGCACCACGTGAATCGCTGGTTCAATGTCACTTTAACATTTAGCCGGACTTTAGCGGGTTTTAAATCAACACTCACAACGGCATTACTCTTTCAGTTAGCTTATGCTAATATGTGTATGTGTAGCCTAGCGATTAGCACTCGTGCTAGTGATTAGCATACACGGTTCACAGGCTAACTGAGGGTAACCTGAGGTTTTTTTTTTCGTTCACCTACTCTTTCTTGAAGTCAGAATTCAAAGAAAGCAGGTTCACATCAGCAGGCGTTTCTTACACAGTCGGCAGCAGTCCAATGCATTCTGTCAAATAATGCAGTCATGCGGCGTCTCTTTAATCACCTGAGTTTTCCCCAAATTGTCCCAGTCCCTCTGACTCCCTGCCCCTCCGGATCTCTCATTTACCACCTTAAAACAGTTAAGATGGTAAAGGAAGTTGTTCTCCCGTTAGTGGTCCTTGTGTTGCTGCCAAAGGGCGGGGCGACGCCACCACATTCCTTTTAATCAAATATTGAGGAGGGAAAAAGAATAGGTTTACAGCCGGGCGGGGGCTGCACTCCATGCTGATTAAAATGAATTATTTAAAAGTGAGGACAGCAGGGTGTCACGGATCCCCCCCTCCCCCCTTTTTTCATCCTATTTTTTCAGCTGAACAACCTGTTTCAGGCAACATTTGGGCCTCGATTCTGATTGGCTGCTCGGCAGACACCTGCATCCCTTTAGCAACAGACTTTAATATTAATGGAGCAACCAAATCCCCCCTAGCTGTTACTGGTTGTTTGTCACTTAGCAACCATGCAGAAGACCTATATCTTTTAGCGGAGGATTACATAATTACACCCACAGGCTTATTTGCCATTAAAATTGTGATGTGCTGCCATGCTCCATTAAGAGAAAAAAAATCACTCAGCACACGGTCGCTTCATGTTGCATAAAAGCAATATCCCTCCGCTATTGTGCCTCACAACGCCTCTAATCTGGTGTGTGTACGCCGTCAAACACGGAACGGATTATATCTTTAACAGAAAAACATATTAAAGCCGACTGGAGGTCAGCGGCCCGGGTCTCCGGGTGCAACCCGGTGGCGGGGCGTTTGGAGCGGAGCACACCGGGGCTCACTTTGCCGGTAGGCCGCAGGATTTCAGCACCCCTATCTCGCGGACAGCTCCGTCCAATCAGACGCGGCCGATGGAGGCGCGTCACCCTTCGTCCTCATCCTTCCTCATCCTCCTCCCTCCGCGGCCGAGGCATGGCGGAGGACATCACAGACGAAACGCCGAGTGTCACAACCGGCTTCACGTGCAAACGGACCTGTTTCCCGTTAAATGGAACCGTGTTTACCGTGTAAACAAAGCCGGTCCGCCGTCAAACACGAGCCTATTCACGGGTTCTTCTTTCATGGCGCGCGTCATTTGTACGCACAATGTCACACACGACCTTAGCAGCTGCTCGGCCTCACACGTTTGATCCCGTTAGGCTTAGTGTTTTCTGTGTGGTGGTAAAATAATAAAAAATCACCTGTCTGCAGAAGGATGCGCGTGCATCCCGCCGCATGGCAGCTCGTGCACCCTGATATAGAAAATACATGAATAAAAAGGTATAAAGCCAGCCTGGTAGCATCCCATCATGTCAGGCTAATACATGTCAAGCAGTGTGCTTGGAGCTAACGCGTGCACAGGCGTGTGTGTGGGGGGACACATCACAAGGATTACAGTGCAGTGCGATTAAACAAGCCGCTGCAGAAGGTTGTGCAACAACAACAAAAAATGCGTAAAAAGCGCAAAGTCCCGACAGGAGAAACGCCGGTGAATGACACACACAATGCGCCTCAGCCTCTTGGATACAAGTGCACGCTCCATCATCATCACCACCATCATCATCATCATCATGGAAATGAATGAAACAAACTAACGCTGAAACTCACCTAATATAATCCAGAGCGAGCCAGAGACCAAAACGAAGGCGAGCATGTCTTTCTCATTGAGTCAGCTGCGCCGGTGCAGGAGCGGCTCAAAACTGCAGCATCGACTGCAGCAGCGAGTCGCCGACAATCTGGGAGATTAAGAAGGGGAGGAGGGGAGGAGGGGGGGAGGAGGGGGACTATATCTGAGACGGACCACAGTGGGGGGGCTGGGCCAGGAGATGGCGACGGACAGCAGGCTTTCTCTTCTTCTTTTTTAATGTGGAGGAACGAAGCCCGTATGCTTCCTCCTGCTGGTTTCCACCTCAACCTCGTTGCCGCTGCGCCATGGCAGACACCCGCCCCCCCCCCCCCCCCCCCCCCTGCTGCAATTAAAGGGCTTAGAGGATGCGAACCACGCCAAGGTTACAGCGGATGAATGCATATTCTACCTGCACACGTGTAAAAACAAGCATTCTTATATTTATGAGAACAATCTGAAAACGCCACGCGGATGAATCTGGGTATTCAAATGTAGAAGAAAAAACAAAAACTACGGAATAAAGAGCAGGTTGTGAGTATTTTCATATACATACGTATATATTGTTTGATATGAATATTGTTTTATGTGCGGTGCTATTCTGGTCGTTCATCACACCAGGCACGCAGGCTGGACGTCCCTGCAGCTGAGCGCAGCTTTGACACGGAGCAACTCTGCGTCAGGGTCACGTGGTGCAGGAAGACACGCCCAATGAACCAAAGTAACCTTGAGATGGGCCGACAAAGGGACAGAGGCGGAGAGTGCGTGACGTCAGAGACACATGTAGGACAATTATAGGTAACATTTTAAATGGTTATTTGTGTTGTTATTATTGGGAGCTCATTGGCTCTTCTGTGGTCACATGGTCCATCCTGTTATCTTTCCAGACTGTGAAAGCACAAATTATTATTACTATTATCATCATCATCATCATTATTATTATTATTATTATTATTATTATTATTATTATTATTATTATTATTAATATTATTATTATTATTATTATTATTATTAATAATAATATTATTATTATTATCATCATCATCTTGGCTGGCTATTATTAGTTTTTTATTATGATTTTTCTATTATTTATTTATTATTTAAACATAAGTTCATCCAGTAACGATATTTAATTGAAAAAACATTTTTTTTTTTATGATACCAGTCCAATTCTGACTTCTAACATTTCTGAGATTTGTCACACATTTTGTGTACATAATGTTTACATTAGTGTGTTCCTTTAATTTTTTAATAAACATGAGGTTTATGTGGAGGCCGATGTTGAACGTCCTTTAATGACACGCCCCATTCTGTGTGTCACAACAAGAAGTTTTATCTGAATATTTAAGAGTATAATATGCAACAATTTCCTAAAAAAAACAACCAGTGTATAGTCTGATCCCTGAATCCCTTATACTGCGTCAGCGCAGAGCATTTGGAGCCCACGTGGGGGTGTGACCTTGTGACCTCCAGCCAATTAGCAGGTTTCCAGGTCAAACAACAAGGCTAAGATGCCTCACAGGTCTAACCGACACAGAGAGAGAGCAGGCAGGCCGCCGCAGGATGAACTGTGCCTTTGGCTGCATACATTCACAATCCCACACCCTTCTGCAGATTTGAGAGGTGTCGAACGATTTATTTGCACTTAAGAGGGGGGGGGGGGGGGGGGGGGGTATATTTGTGTCAATACATGTTGCACATCTTGAGTTCCCTGTGATTGGTCGGCTGCTCAGTGATTGTTGTGATCAAAGTGCAAAGAGATCAAAAACATGCTTGTAAAATATAACACAGACATTCTTGAATGTCATCATGTTACTGCAGGAAAAGGGAGGTTGAGGTTCAAAAGATATAAATAACAGATCAACTTGCCCTCCTCTGACAGGATGGGAGGCTGGATTCTTCTTTTCAAGGTCAAAATGTAAGAAATGAGAAGAGGAAAAAGGAGTTGTTGAGATACTTCCGGACTTCCCTTGAGTCAGCATGACCAAACTTATTATCTAATTGTATGTGAAGACTGGAGCGAGCAAATACAGTTATGAGTGAGTAAGAGGAGTTTTACTGCCGTTCACTCTTCATCACACAACAAACACTTCACTTCAGCTGATAAGAAAACGTGTTCAAAATCACGTCCGTCTCCCGGTCCAGTTAGAGTGGATTCAACGATCATTTTTAAGGCTTGTAGAATTTCAGCTGCTGCAGAATATGTAGTTGACCTCCTGACCTCCTGACCTCCATCATTGCTGTCACTCTCAGGCAAACATTAAAACTAAACGTTTTCTGTTTGGGGGTTGTAGAATCAGATGAGGGGATGGAACAGATTCCCACGAGTGTTTAAAAAGAGATTAAACTTTAAATAAAAGTCGTTGCCATGACGATGAAATGGAAATGATTTACAGCACTAGACATAACAGACACATGGCATCATGTTTGACCCAGTGAACCCAAATCACAGGTTCAATCATTCACCACGTAGGCAGCTATCAGAGATACCTCGGTGGAGGCCGACGATCTCCCACATCGCTCTCTCCAGTGTCCTCATTTTACATGATTCCGTTTTGCTCTTCTTCTTCATAAAACACACAACAGATGACACGCCTGTGCAAATATTCACCAAAGAGAAAGAAAACGCCTCAAAAACAAACAAAAGACAGATGGAACCAACATGAATGCATGATGCATTAAATACAAGCGTTACAGACGGTGAAAACACATTTTTACTGAAGGTTTTGCTCAACTTTGAGATACTTGTACTCTAACTTTTTAAGTTAAAAGAACACAAGATGAGCTTTTTAATGCAAATCTTACTAAAAAAGCACGATAGAGTTTCATCGCATGGTTTCATTTAAATAACGGTTTTACTTTCCTGTTACTTCAGTATGTCCTTAAATGCAACACTTAAACTTGTGATGGAGTATTTTTGCATTGTTATTTTATGGCTCTTCTTTTCTGATGATCTTTTCTTTTCTTGGTGATTGGCTCTCACACAGCAGACAGCGCTCTCATTGGCCTGAAGGGGGCGCTAGACTTTAAAACCAGCTCAGGCAGACTGGAGAGATGATGTAACTGTCAGACTGGCCTGAGGGATGTTTGTGTCATTTATGGAAACTCCACACGTTAACTCACATGCCAAAGTTTTTTCACCTCCTTGGTTTTCGTCTCCTTCATCTTTACTTACTCCTTCTCCACCCACGCATCCTTCTTTTTCTCCTCCTCCACCCACACATCCCTCTTTTTCTCCTCCTCCACTCACACATCCCTCTTTTTCTCCTCCTCCACCCACGCATCCCTCTTTTTCTCCTCCTCCACCCACACATTCCTCTTTTTCTCCTCCTCCACCCACACATTCCTCTTTTTCTCCTCCTCCACCCACGCATCCCTCTTTTTCTCCTCCTCCACCCACACATTCCTCTTTTTCTCCTCCTCCACCCACACATTCCTCTTTTTCTCCTCCTCCACCCACACATCCCTCTTTTTCTCTTCCCACACATCCCTCTTTTTCTCCTCCTCCACCCACACATCCCTTTTTCTCTTCCCACACATCCCTCTTTTTCTCCTCCTCCACCCACACATCCCTTTTTCTCTTCCCACACATCCCTCTTTTTCTCTTCCCACACATCCCTCTTTTTCTCCGTGAAGGCCAAAGCTCAGGAAATGCTTAAGGAATTAAAAATGAGGGGACACATTTCATTAATCATCATTAGTGACAGTGTGGGCTCCCAGGTAGCTCTGGCAGCTTAATGGTAGGGGCGGGGCTTAGCGAAAGGTAAGTTAGACGTCTTACCTTTACTGTGACCTTCATTCTTTATACTTCTGGGGGGCGGCAGTGCTCATTCCAGGGGGGCTTGGTTGGGAACTGGAGCGAACTGGTTGCTGAAGAAGTCCCGGTTGGCCTCCTGGGAACTGCAGAGAGGCCTTGAGCAAGGATCTGGTCCCCCAAAAACCAGTCCCCGGGTGCTGCCACTGCTCCTGACACGAGGAAGGGTTAAATGCAGAGACTAAATCTCACTTTTACACTTACCAAATAGATGTGGGACTTGGAGGGGGTCATTGCGTAAGCTTTGGCGGGTCAATTTCGATTCTTAACTTAACCTGTTGGCACCGGCCTTTTAAATAATTACCGTATGTACTATTTATTGTTTATATCGTTTTTTATTGTCCATTCATTGGTGCACTAGCGATTGCCCAGTGAAGATACCTTGAACCTTGGCAGGTGATTTACATGGAAATTATTTCCTCAGTGAGAATATGATGAGGCAGAAATGTCAGCCGATAACAGTTCAACCACAGAAAAACATCCAGAAAACAAAACTAACTAATAGAATATAAGAAACCCCAATGTGTCATGACTCAACTGCCCCAAGTAAAAGACAAAAAAAAAAAAAGGGTTTTAATATGTTAACTAGATATCCTACGCTGCTGTCCCCCTGAGGTCACAGTGTAATGCCGGCTATAACGAAGGCCTGACTTGATGTCACTGAGCTGTTAAAGCAGATGGTCCAGAGGGAGATTGGATGCTCAAGCTGCTTGTCTCACCCCAAATCCTCAAATTAACAAGTGTTATCCTTGCAGGTGTCCTAAATAATCAGAAACACTATCGCTGTGTGGAAAGTAGCAATAGATGAGCAGGAATGTGTCTCTGTGGGTGTGAAAACTCTTTAAGTGCAGTTTAGCAGAATAAAGAATTAGCGGTGAGTCTCACCGGATTATGTTGTAAAAGGAGTAGATTACGGTCGCAACCAGGGAATCGTTAGCAGGCTGGTGTGTATTATGATCCTGAGTGCGAGGCTAAACGTTACATTTTAAAAAGATATGGTGATTAGCAGCTAACGCTACAGAGAGGCTAAGTCCCGCCCTTTCCGATGGACCACCTTATATAATACATCATCGATTTGATTCTGTATGAATTACACACACGATGTTTGTCAATGTAAAAGACAATCGTACATGTCTAGAACTGTTTAACTGTGAAATACAGAAAGACGACTCACCCAAAGATGTCGTGAGTGCCAGGATGTAACGTCACGAACAGCAAGGCCCGGCTGGTTCTTTCACTTCAGGGCTGGAAAACATCGTTAGTGTCGGATAGGTTCATAAGTATCACAGAATAAACCCACTCATGTTATCCAACCCAGGGCACAATGACATTGTAGTTTACAGTGAACAGTCATGCTGTCACCTCACCTGACTGAACATAACAAGTATTTCTTATTAACTACACTACAATCCTACACTACACTACAGATCCAAGTATAAAAGGTAGGCTATATGGATATATAGAGGTGTCAAAAGTACAGACAGAAGTAGAAAGTAAAAAGTATCCCTATGAAGGACATTTTTACTGGCTGTTTTTTTCTTTTGCAAGGCTAACTGAATCTGGCGTCGTGTTAATAAGAAAAATAATATTCCTCTCAAATGCATTAAAACTAAAGAAACCAGCCTGTTTTGAAAATGTGTCAAAGAGGAAAACGTTTTCATAAAAATAAATACTTTAGTAGAGTTAAGACGGGTTCTGTATTTAGGCTGCTGGATATTGTTGAAGACAAGCATTATATTATATTATATTATGTATTTATTATTCATTAATAACAGCGTTTCAACTCCACAGTTCCATGTGTTCTGATAAACCAGTGGATTCCTATAACTCCAGCCTGCTGTCATTAATCAACAGTTTAAAATTGAAATCATCCCGATCCCCCAGTTATCCCGAGATTCAGTGGGAAACCCCGCACTCTGAAAACTCCGCGGCAAAACTCCCTGCTATTCCCTCCCTGCAGGCGCGCGCCCGTACCCCACACGCACGTCCAGCAGGCGTGAGCGTGCCAACAACACAACACGTAGGAAGTCCCTAGATAGACTAAGGTGTACGTGCGCGCGCTTGTGTGTGTGTGTGTGTGTGTGTGTGTGTGTGTGTGTGTGTGTGTGTGTGTGTGTGTGTGTGTGTGCGTGTGTATGGCAGTAGCTGTACACGCGCCCGGTTTACAGTGAATTATTATCTCACACACACAGACACGATAAGAGTGCGGCTGCTTCCGCTCTCACGTCACCACACTGCTGGGCTCCACATTCAGGGCGACACTGCCCCCGCTGGCCACTTTTATTACTGCATCGTTTATAGGAAATGGCCTATTTCTCAGCTGGTTGATGTTTACACTAAAGGGCTGGTCCCGTGCACATGTTTACCACGCCTGGCGTGCGTGAGCCGTGGTATCAGCGGGATGGATGCTCGCGTGCACGCGCGTCTGACAGTGTGTTTGCACAAAAGGTGCATTTTTGCACAATGTCAAAACTACATATTTATATTACATATTCTATCACTGTGCATCTCATACTAAATGTGCGTTTTATTATGATGATTATTATTATTATTATGTATAATTAGTCATGTTTTACAGCTATGACCTGTGGGTCCATATGACACATTAATACATATTTAATAATAAAAACACCTATACTCTGAAACGCATCCTCAGCATCCAACCTGAGGTAGGTTATTTAACTCCACACACGCTTACACGTGTGCAGTAAGCAGAATAACAGAATAACGGTGTGAACGTATGCACAACATGAACTCAGGTCCGCGTCCCGTTTACGTGCTCACCACTGTTATTAACTTCCTTCTTGCCTACAACAGCGTGATTTCTCGGAAACAGGCTGCTGCTGAGAGCCAGCGAACGCTGTAAAAAACAACAGCAGCGCAGCCCGAGCTGGATGTAGAGATCTGAGCCTGTGCTGCCCTTCACTTGCATGTTTCAGCGTCAGACGGATGGCGACGTGCACGCGTGCAGACATGATTACAGTGCAAGACATATGGGTTGAAATATGTTCATTTTGCTCACTAAAAACACAAGTAGTTCAATGTCAGCTGCAGCTAAACTGCTTTGTTTACTTCTGTGTAGAAAATGCACGCTCCGTTGGAAAGATACAGACCACATGAATGAAGTTGAGAATGTTATAAACGTTAATTAAAGAAGAAAACCCCGTTAAGTGACTGTTTTTAAGCGACGAAGTGTAGATTTTTTTCTTCCGGGGTGGACATTTTTTGCAGTGGGCAGTCTTCCGTGCCCAGACGGGGAAAACCCTCCGGTGCCTTATAAAGTGCGCGCCTCGCTCCAGTGTTCAGTCACATCGGTGCCCAAGTCTGATAGAAGACATCCTGCTGAGTGGATAACGAGGACGCGATCTTTGCATCAAACAAGCCCCCGGAGCTCGGACACACCGTTTTTATTTCCTTCTCACGGATCACGGAACAAACACACTCTGTAAGTGCTTGGATATTAATTTATCGCGTGTTTTTATTTTTATTTTTATTTTTTTAGCTGCTTTTTGAGAATAAACATTGAGCATTAGAATACCTGAATGTACGGTTTTTAGTCGCATCTAACATAGTTATTGTTTTATTTTTTTCTTCTTGCACATCGCGCGCTCAAAAGGACGAACCGGAGTCGATACAACAGAGATTAAGTTTTTTTTTTTTTTTTAATAATGTATATGCTACTGTCTGCATACAGCGGTGCAGGCTGGTGCACTCTCCGCGCGTAAAAGGTCTCCAAACGGGTCCTGCTTGGATAAAATCCAGTTGATCGATTTTTTTCTTCTTCTTTCTTTTTTATTTTTAACTACAAAATGACCCCACGTGCACTTGAACACGTTCTCGAAGTCGAATCGGGAAATGCTTCTTTTTTTTGGGAGGGGGTCTTTTGTGACCTTCATAAGTAGCCTGGCGCTGACTCCCGCGCGTAAACGCCCCCTCCTCGTGCGCCTGCATGCCCCGGCCGTGAACTCCTCTCTGCCTCCCGCGCGCGGCCAGCAGTGCAGCTGTGAATCTACATGGAGGCGGAACTCATCTCGCTGCTGTAAATCATCACACTGCTCCTCGGTCCTCATTCCTCCTCCCTCTGTTGCACATTTCAGGCCGACATGCCCGTGGCGAGGATGCGGATGAGGCCGTGGCTGGAGCAGCAGATCGAGTCCCAGGCCGTCGCCGGTCTCACTTGGCTGGACAAGGTGAGAGGTCTACTTCCTCCTGACACCAGCAGGGTTGGCTCATGTGTATTGAATACAGTAAGGAGATATCTGTAGTAGAATCAGGGAAGTGATCTGCATGGCTGCACGTGTGTATTTTGATGTTTTCTGCCAAGCTTCAATATTTGCACTTTAACCGTTGCCATCCAGGAAGAGAACAGTCAAAGTGCTACAGTAGAAAGAAAGGAAGCAAAGGTTTATGTCATTTCAGGTCATGTGATAGAAGACTGTTATTGAGGTAGATGTTGTGAATGGCAGCCGTGTGCTGGTATTTTTTTGTTTATGTTGGAAACTCGTTCCAACTCGACATTTCCTTTGTGTCTCCAGGATAAGATGATGTTCTCAATCCCGTGGAAGCACGCAGCCCGACACGGCTGGGAGCTGAACAAGGACGCCTGTCTGTTCAAACAATGGGCCATCCACACAGGTGAGCGAGGGGGAGGAAGAAACAACAACACTTGCAAAACTCAGCTGATAGCATCGCAGGACGTAAATAAACAAGATGCATTGTGCAGGGAAATACGTGGAAGGCCAGGCCTGCGACCCGAAGACCTGGAAAGCCAACTTCCGCTGTGCGATGAATTCGCTGCCCGACATCGAGGAGGTGAAAGACAAGAGCGTGAACAAAGGCCACCAGGCCGTGCGCGTCTTCAGGATGCTGCCCGCCAGCCCCAAATCTAGAGGTGAGACCGCTGACAGGAAGTGAGAAAGCGCTGCTTTTTAAAAAAACAAATCAGTTACACCCATAAAGTCGGCTTCACACAGTCAATGATGTAAATGTCTCTTTCATCCACGCAGACAAACGAAGCAAAGCAAAAGAGGCAAAGCAGAGGAAGAAGGTAAGATGTCTCACATACTTCTTCTGTCGGCTTGTTCCAGTCAGACGTTACAAACAGAGTTGTTTTAGTGGGACGGTAGATTGCAGCTGCAGAATCCGCCTCAAGCTCACGGGTGTGACTTCCTCCCTCTCTGCAGAGCTCGACGATCAAGACGGAGGAGGACGCCGGCTGCAGCGCGACTCCGTCTCCCGCCCATCAGTCGATGCTGGAGGACACCTCGTCCACGCAGGAGTGCACGGTGGACAGCACAGTGCACAGCACCGAGCAGCAAGGTGAGTCCGCAGGAACCAGGTGGAAGACTCCGCCAGGTAACGCTGCAATCTCCTGAGCCAGCTGGATTTCATGTCGTTTCTTTTGTTTGTTGCAGATTTCACATTTGTGGCTCCATCTGACGTTCCCGACTGGTCTTTCTCGGTGGAAGTCGGCACCAACTTTCCAACCAACTTCTGCCAGAGATTCGAAGTGTCACCTGAGCACAGCCACGGTAAGAACCACGACGACAACAACAACTAACAGAAGCTTACCATTAACCTTCATGAAATCAAGTTAATTCAAACTCTGCTCTCTCTCTCTCCCCTCTCTCTCCGTTCGCTGCGATCTTCCAGACTACGACATCGACATCGACATCGTCCAGGTAAGCGGCGCTCACTCTCACACCAGCATGCATCGTTCATTGACAGGAACACCCGTGTTCGTCTCATTCTGCCGTTTTGGCAACATTAAAAAAAAGCATAAGATAAGAGTGTTTGGTGTGTTGACGCCGCCGGTCGCTCAAACATATTACGGCCATACTGAGTCCAGTGTTGCTCTTTCAGATGTGCCAGCAACTGGAGAAAGAATCATGCTTCAATGTAGACGCCAACGGGTTCCTGTGCAATGAAGCATGCAGCAGTCCGGGCAGCGCGTGGAGCGAGTCGTCTTCAGGTGAATGTCCCTCACAGACAGACCAGCGTCTGTCTCCGCATGCATGTGGAATGTACCATCATTATTAGAACGTTAACATTATGACACATAGAGAAATAGCACTGGATCCTACATTTCCCATAATGCAACGTCATAGTTAAAACCCTCTCTAGCTGACGTTCTGGAATGTTTAGTAATAATAATATAGCTGACCTTTGTTGTTGTTTGTTTTACAGTAGAAGACCTCGATGAAATGCCACAGTACACCATTTTGGACTCACAGATGTCAACTCCCATAGACGACCTATGGAGCTGCTTTCTTCAGAAGGGCAGTCTATGAGCCCAACAGGAAGGAGACTTTTTTTAAATATCGGGGACTGTTGAAGGGCCCGTCCTCCAGCCCACCGCGTCCCACCATCACCTCTTTGGACGTGGCGGTCCGGAGAGCTTCCCAGCAGGAAGTTCTGCAGCGCACCGCCGTGTTGGAGGAAATCACGCTGGTCGTCGTCTGTTATTGGCTGGTTCAGAGCATGTCGATGCTCAGTTAGTTTGATTTTCTTGTGACATCACTGGAGACGGACATGCAGAGGACGGAGCATACGAGGTATCCGGCGCTTAGCGCAGAATGTACATATTCAACATGCTTTTCTTAGACGGTAGTCGGTGTGTTGTATCGACCAGTTCACAATATATCACCTGTTCCGTTCAGTTTGACAAACTCCTTAACTTCTGGTGAAAGTGCTACTTCAATCTTACACTTCTTTGCTTAAAGCAGTTGTAACCATGTTGTTGTAAATAGTTGTATTTGTTTGTCTGTATTTTTATAAAAAAAAATAAATCCAAATGTGAATGAATGCAACTGCCTTCCCTTCTCTTCTGTCCGGATGCAAATTAATCAGAGTGAAAGAAAACTTCCAGAGGAGTTATTATTAGCCTGTGCAACACATACTGGTACTTTAATATATATATATATATATATATATATAATGTAGTTGTAAGAATTATTGTTCCTTCTCTATTTGGGCTTCCCCTCAAATTCTCACAGATTTTGACGAAATAATGTTGTGCAACACACATGCTTGAACGGTGGACATTTATTGGAACCATAACAACCACTTTAGGAAATAGGGGGGAACTTGTGAAATAACTAAAGTAAAGAAATACACATCATGGGGAAATATATTACATTTTGATAAATGGCAACTAAAGTTTTATGCTGCACAAAATTCCCTGATATTCCACGATTTGGCCCAAAAGAATGATAAACCCCCCGACGTTCCCCGTCTGGAAAATACTTTTAAAGTTTCCAGAAATTGTGGACGATGATGTCAAACACAATCATGAACAACAACAACAACACACACACACACACACACGCACACGCACGCGCACACACACACACACACACACACACACACACACACACACACACACACACACACACACACAGTGAGCCTGAATAATATCATGAAGCATGTAACATTCAAAACAATAGAAGATTTTAATCTTGACGTTAGTTACCTCGTCTATGCTCTTTCTTGTCAACCGCAGCTGGTTGCTAGGCAACGGTAGGGGCAGAAGGCGGTGGTAGTTTGAGCTGCTGTTGCAAAGAGGAAATCCTCTGAAGACCAGACCGTCCATTTGGGAGAATGCTCGATTTTGTCATTGTAATTGTTATTATTGGTGTATAAGTTTTGTAAAGAAGTGCATTTTCCTAAGAACGCAATAAAGCTTGTAATTATTTAAAACTTTTTTATTTAGATTTGTTGACAAAAAAAATAAATGTACATGCATAAAGCCCTTTGGTTCAGTGTTTGATGTCTCAGTTCATGTTTTCTATCAGAACATAAATGAAATAAAGATTCATATATTTAAACTACATGAAGACCAAGATATGTGTCATGTCTGGTGTTCATACAAACTTCATACATACTGATTCCAGACCAGGCCAACTTACTCTATGTCCATATTTTAAATGTATATATTTGCATAATTCCCACAGTTTCAGACGTAGTTTTTCTTCCTTCTTCTGCTGCAGACGTCGAGGTGGAGGCACCAGCAGACACCGGATCCTGCAGAGGGAAAAAGTGGTTCAAATATGTCAGAATATAGCAAATATTCTAATGTTTGGTAGCAAAACAGCTGAACAAAAAAAACATTCAGTTTTCATTTTGGAAAAAAATATACAGTGCTGCATGAAAGTATGTGAACCCCTTGCGCAGTTTAGATGTTTGTTGTTTTACCATGATTTTCTTATTTTATCATCACCAGTTTTTATGTATGAAATGTCAGATATATGTTTATCAATTGCATGTACTTGTTTAGTGGGACTTGTTTAAGTAGCCCAAAAACTACATGAAACATGGAATTAGTGTATGTGCAAAAGTAAGTGAACCCCCAGCTGCATTGGTTAAGTCAAGCAGGTAACAGACTCAGGTGAAACACATTTGGCTGCTTAGTTAATCATTTAAGCAGACCAATGAAATGAGACATCCTTGGGAAAGGGTTTGGCCTGCACTAATTATAAGAGAGAGGAAACCAACCAAACCACTGTGGTCCCATACAAATCAACAATGCCGAGAGCAAAGGAGATATCCGAGGACATGAAGAAGAGGGTAGTGACATCCCATCAGTCTGGGGAGGGCTATAAGACCATCTCCAAAAGATTCCAGCTCCATCCATCCACTGTAAGACAAATAATTGACAAATGGAGGGCCTTCAACATGACAGCAACTCTGCCTAGAAGTGGACACCCATCAAAACTATCACCCAGAAGCACCAGAAAAATAATAAATCAGGTAAAGGCCAACCCACACATCACATCTAGAGAGTTGCAGACCTCTCTAGCAGCTCTAGGGACAAATGTGCATGCGTCTACAATCAGACGAAAATTGAACAGCCATGGCATTCATGGGAGGGTTGCTAGAAGGAAGCCTCTACTCTCAAAAAAGAACAAAGCTGCCCGTTTCAACTTTGCCAGAGAGCACTTGGACAAACCAGAGGCCTTCTGGAAGTCCATTCTCTGGACAGATGAGTCCAAAATAGAATTATTTGGTCACAATCAAAACCACCATGTTTGGAGAAAGCCAACACTGCATATGAAGAAAAGAACCTCCTCCCAACAGTGAAGCATGGTGGTGGAAATGTGAAGGTCTGGGGCTGCTTTTCTGCTTCTGGACCTGGACAACTCCATATTATCCAAGCAGGGCCGGAGTGGGACTCATTTTCAGCCCTGGAGTTTCATACCTCAGACCGGCCCACTTTAGATCACGACCTATTATATTAAAATAATGTAATTATAACTTTACATGTTAAGCATACAATAGCGCACTGTTCTCTAAAACCTTGTAATTCCGTGTATTTTTTCTAAAATAATTCCAATTCAGTGGAAGTAATGGTTGCTTCACAATGGGGATTTATTTCAACATGAGTGCACATCTCCACCATTATTCTTTGCAACACAACATCCTTTTCAACAAATTATAAAAAGAATAAATAAAATATTACATATTAAATTTGAAAAAATAATAAAAGGTAATAATCTGTAATAACATAATCAGAACTTAGATTTCACTGCGTCAGGCTGCGTCTGCGTCTGTTTCTTGTTGGTGGGCGTGCCCTTAACCTGCGTCCGCGTCCCAGTTTCATTGGCATGATCTAACAGACCGCCAGCTCCCTGATATGACCAGCGACAGCGGTAACAGCATACACGTGATACCCACTCCACTCAGTGCCATGACTGAACACCGGCACAAAATAAATAAAAATAATAATTGAACACCGGCCCTCGCGGCCCAAAAGTCAGACCGGCCCACCGGGAATTGTCCCGGTCCTCCCGATTAGCCACTCCGGGCCTGTATCCAAGGAACCATGAATTCTCTGGCATATCAACAAATTCTTGACCAGAATCTCCTGCCATCAGTCAGGGAGTTGAAGCTGGGACGAAAATGGATCATGCAACAAGACAATGACCCAAAGCATTCCAGCAAAACTACAAAGGAATGGCTTCAGAGAACGAGGATTCGTACTCTGGATTGGCCCAGTCAAAGTCCGGACCTTAATCCAATAGAAATGTTGTGGCGAGACCTGAAGAAGTTGGTACATGCCAGATGTCCCTCCAACCTCTCTCAGCTGGCTGAGTTCTGCAAGGAGGAGTGGGCAAAAATCCCCATAAGCAGATGCGAGAGACTGGTTAGTGGTTACAGAAGACGTTTGGTTGAAGTAATGGCTGCAAAAGGAGGAGCCACAAGTTACTAATCCAAGGGTTCACATACTGTTGCACATGTTACATTTTCAGTTTTTGTGAAATAAACCACTTATGTTGAATTAAACAATGAAAATATATCTCTTTTTGTGTGTGTCCATTATTTGGAAGGTGTGCTTTACAAATTGGGATTTGGATGTAGGCTATGTGTAATAAGGTTATTTTAATGTTTTTTACAAAAACAGTGACCATGTCTGGAGGGTTCACAAACTTTCAAGCGGCACTGTATATACAGTATATATATATATATATATATATATATATACACACACACACACACACACACACACACACACACACACACACACACACACACACACACACACACACACACACACACGCACGCACATAACAAATACATTCAAACTTTGCAGCAGATTTCATTGCATTGTCTCAAAAAAATAAAAAAAGAAAGTTGCAGGAAAGGATATAAAAAATTAAAAAAATAAAACATTTGGAGCTGCGTTTAACCAAAATAACCAAAACACAGAGTTTCGGCACCTGAGAGAAAATGCAAGTCTAAGGCACATCAGCCTTGGCTTCACTTTTCACCATTTTCAGCACCAGCTCAGATATTAGCACCTTCGTGCTGTCGGAGGAAAGAGTCTGTTTATATTAAATAGAGCATTTGTTTTTTATAATAAGATATAAATTGCATATACTGGTTAAACTGGGAGGGAATGGTCAGGAGGGCTCCAGCTCCATGATGCCATTGTGATTGGTGGACAGCATAGCTGGTTTCTTCTGGACCGCGGTCGTTACTGGAGAGCCATAAATCAGCAGCAGCACAATCCGTCCATGCAACACGAGTCTGAAGGAGGAAGTAGGAAGTGTTGAGCCTTAACGGCCAACAAGCTTTTATTTATTTAATGAAGAAAATGCTGACACCATTCACGTAAAGCAGCAGACTACAGCATGGGCTGGATTTAAGCTTCTATCACATTCCTCAACAGGCTTCTTATCACATTTAGCCTCAACTATTTGCAATCTTTGGACATCTTGGACAACTTTATATACAGTTTTATAAAGTGCATGTTTATATCATGAGCGATATTCTTCCTGCGAGGGGAATTCAGTTCTCAAGCCAAGCTTCAGAGATGTCGAAGCTTTTAAGTCTTTTCAAAAAAGGTGCATAAATGAAGACTACAAACTGTCATTGCAACATTTTCTACTTTTAATTATGACTCACATTAACTTGTGTCCATTCGTGCAAGTATCACAAGCTTGTGTCCGTCTGCTACGGAGCTCATTTTCTGCAATAATCCAAAATCCAAAGAGAAAACGCACAAATGGCTTTTTTTGTCGAGCTAACTTCCTGTTAGCCTACAACGACAGCTCATCCTCGCAGCTCTCACAGAGAGACTCACAGCTCCGATAACAACACACACAGAGGGAAAGAGGCTTCCTTCTCTGCTCAGGTAGACTCCTCTATTCGTCTACAAAGACGATATCGGTTTACCGCCACGCTAACGCTCCCAAACAAAACTCAAACAACAATAAAAGTCCATTCATAACGGGTTTTCATGTGCAGGAGTGAGAAGAAGAGTTCAAGGTCATGAAAACCACAGTGTGGCTCACTGAGGTGTTATAAATGGTTTGTGGACAACAGCGGAGCTCAGTCCTAAATGTCACGCAACGCTTCTTAGTCGGCTCAAATGATTATTGTGTTAAAAATATAGCCAGCCTGGTCCTTTAGATATGTAGTTTAATATACGAGGGCTGGAATCTCTGATAACGGCTCAGGAAGCCGTGTGGTGCTATAAATCGATCCCTCCCTGCCGTGCGGAGATGAAAACACCTAAAACATAAAAACCAACCAGACGGCCGAGGAGAAGACGGGAGGAGTCGGTGTGCACTCGGGGGGAACTTAGAGAGATATCTCTGGTGCTTTCCGCCCGGCGACTACAAACACCCAGAAGACTGAAGATCAGCCGGTTGTTTTTAGGAGTTGTGAAATGACAGATAAATGTTGGTGCATGTGAGCGAGACTTCCCGCCGAAGCCGCCGCATTCACACCACAGTAACCAACAGCCGGCTCGGCATTTCCCCAAGTTTACACTCCCGTGACTCTGACTCATCACACGGTGTTTATCCACTACCACGCTACTACTTGATGCTACAAGGACACATCCATGTGTTTGGACTTGATTTTGCAACACTTTTACATGTCAGAGTCAATTAAGAAGCCACAATCAATCATTAATAATCTACTCATACTTATTTATATCCATCCGCTACACAGTTAAGTACACTTAACTTACTTTTATTTTTTTACTTGTATTGTTATCTCTCCTTTAAATATATTTAGCTTTATTTTTTACCGTCTATTGTTTAATGTATTTCACTAAATTTTTGTAAGCTGCTGGAAATCCATTTTCCTTGCGGGAGTCATCCCAAAGGGATCAATAAAGTTAAGTCTAAGGTGTCGCCATAATGACTCCTTGAACACAATTCATTTGCAACAAACGTGAAGCCGACTGGGTTTATGTTTCTATGAAAGCGGCGAGGAGAAATCGAATTGAATTTGTTTTTCGTCACCGAAATATCCGATTTCTGCCGAAGTGATTAAATCCACAATGTTTCCCTAAAGGGAACCAAAGTGCTGTTCGTGGCCTTCCGATGTGACGGCAGCTCGGCGGTCCTTTATCTGATCTCTCGTATTGAAATGACAGAAAACAGAGAAGGTCTAAAAGCAGAACAACAAGCCGAGTCTATACAGTTCTCTGATTTTATACACTGATATAAAAAGTAAAAGAAGGCGTTACTGTTTGACACTGTGGTGTGATGACGTTAATCTTCCTTCACACATAAAAGATTATCATTATTCATTTTTTTCTCAGAATATTACCCTCATCTGCTCCGTTATTGTTGTTTTATGGTAGGATTCATGCAAGCTTGCCCTATTATTACCACTGTCCAATTACTATATATCTGCATGAAAGTCATTGTTAAATATGCAAACGAACAAAGAAAACCCATAATGGAGGTTTAACGACTTGCGGTGGCCGACGTTACTTTTGGATTAACAGCAGAAATAGAAAAGCAGAAGAGATGAATCGGATTCCGATTAGAGCAACGACACACTGCAGCGTTTTAATCTGATTAGCTAGCAGACTAATCTAACCCAGAGCTGAAATAATAAAACAATAAAACAGGTATTTGACCTTTGCTTGACCCGCGCTGACGGGAAATGATATCAATCAGCGGCTCAAAGTCTCATTGAGCCGCTGATTGATATCAGCAGTCACACTGCAAAAAATAAAAATGTTACTCTCTAAAAAATCTTCTTTGCTTCCTGGAAAACATGCTTCCATCAGCTGGAATGCAGGTCGCAATGCTTTTTCATGCACGGCATTATGTTCATTTATGACTCGCCGTAATAATAACTTTAAACACTTTAGCTGATAATACATCTATTCTTTTATTCAAGTCCGATTTGGAACACATTTACATTTAAAGGAGTATTGATTTGAACGGATCTGAATCCATCTTTATGGATAATATATAATATAATGAGAGGCAGCAACACAAGAGCTTCCTCGTTCAATAAAATAAAAAACAAGCTCCGATCCTCGAGTCACATCGCCAACATTCCTGTGTAATTATTATTATTATTATAAATTATTATTAAACCTGAGAACCTCATGGAGGACCGCAGGACTCCATGAGGTGGATTTTCAGGTTTGGTGATCTCCTTTGATGTCATGGCCGTGTGAAGCTGCGTTCACAAACAAACCTTTCTTTGAAAATCACATTTTTTTATTCGTGCGTAGAAATATTTCAACCCAAGCAAAACCTGCGTGACAAGAAGGGTTGAGATTCTCCCGTCAGCCAATCAGAGAAGGAGACTAAACATGTCCTAGTGGTCTCCCAGAGGTCTACGATGGAAGCTCACAGACCAGAGACCGGAGACCAGAGACAGACACCAGAGACCAGAGACCAGAGACCAGAGACCAGAGACCGGAAACCAGACACCAGACACAGAGACTGGAGACCAGACACAGAGACTAAAGACCAAAGACCAGAGACAGAGACCAGACACCAGAGACCGGAAACCAGTCACCAGACACAGAGACTGGAGACCAGACACAGAGACCAGAGACCGGAGACCAGAGACAGAGACTAAAGACCAGAGACCAGACACAGAGACTAAAGACCAGAGACCAGAGACCAGACACAGAGACTAAAGACCAGAGACCAGAGACCAGAGACCAGACACAGAGACTAAAGACCAGAGACTGTCCCCGGTACAATCTAGATGACGTTGTTTTTTATTAGAGCTGCTGTCCTGGATCTGGTCCTGTTGGATCTAGTCCTGTTGGATCTGATGCTAATTGAGGGTAAACCTGGAGAGAGACGCTGCCAGATTCGACGGCCTTTTTATGATTTGATGACTCAGCTAATTATAGAACCCTGCATCAGAAAAACACAAACATAGCAGCAGTTATGTATGAGTATTAGTTTCAGTGAGTCATGGTGAAAGTCAAACACAACGAGGTCCGCTATCATCAATAACCGCTCAGTGATTTCTGTACAAACACCAAAGTGTGTGTGTGTGTGAGAGAGAGATATAGAGCGAGAGATATAGAGAGACCAACAGTGATAGTCTTCTGATTTACTTACTCTCCTGACCTTTGACCTTAAATTATATAATTATCTCCTAGTTCAGCTCCGTTCATTAAAGACGACCGCAGGATAAGAAAGGGAGGTTTGTGACTTCCGAACTTACGGTTCAAAGTTATTAAAAAATGTATTTGTCATTTCCATGATCAACTAATAACTTAATTGATTTTACATTTAGTGTCACACACTGATACCTCTGTTTGGCTCAGTCCTGTAACCAGCGTAGCATGAAAGCATGGTGGAAGGAGCAGGATAGCTTGCTAATCCCCCCCCACCCCATGTTTTAATGTTACACTTGTTACACAAAACTCACAAAACAGCGTTCAACACTTGTGTTGTTACCATGACAACGGAAACCAACCGCCACACAGCAAAGAGACGTGTTGAATTTACACTTTTAACATAGCTAAAACTTTTTTAATTTAACAGCATTTCTTTTGTTCAAGTTAAAAGAGCAGAAAACAGTTCTGTGTCTCTTCTGCTCTATTCGAGTTCTATGATTTCCAAGTTTGATTTCTAATTTTAACTGAATTAATGATTTAATGTTACTTATTCATTACGATTGTAATGATGTGTGAAGGAAAGCGCTGACCGTATATAAAAGGTGTAACTTTGACGACAACGTTTTTCACCTGTAACACATATATAGGTAATCTATGAGCGTTTCTATGGCAACGACATGTTTTTGTTCATGTCAATAAAGATAATTGAATTGAATATTGAGACAGAGAGAGTAAGTCAGCTGACTTTCTGGAAACAACAACAGTTGGTTGGATAATATCTTGGTTGTTGAGTGAGTGTGTGTGTGTGTGTGTGTGGTCTGATGGGTACTGATCTGTGGGAACCTAAGCGAGAAAAAAAGAAGAGCGTTTACAGAAGTCAGCTGATTTAATGTAAAGACCAGAGTGCTCTCTCTCTCTGTCACACACCCACACACACACACACACACCCACACGCACACCGGCACACACACACACACTCACACGGGCAGGAAGGCACGGTGCCCACAACAACACCACCGAGTAGCAAAAGGAACCGGTCCAACGAGCAGCGGTTGGATTGTAATCAGGCTCCAGAGTCGTGGGTTTGCATCCCTGCCGACCTGCAGTCACTCGGCTCCACACGTAGAAACGCTGCAGCTGACCCCGAAGGCTGCAGGTCAGCGACCCTTCACCCCGCAGGACGCCCTTTTCTGGAGCGCCCGTCTCTCGTAACGTTCACAGCAGGCGAGGGCAAAAATACGCTTCAATTGTAAAATTGTTTTAAGATGCATCTTTTAAACTCTGATCAGACAAACAACCGTTTAGAGTTTAAAGGAACGGCTCAGAGTAGAACTGAAGATGCCTTCAGGTCCTACGAGCAACGACGTCACCAGTTAACACGGCCACGCTGAAACTGAAACACCTGATCCTGTCTGAATGATGTGGAGATGAACTGAGATGCCTGAACAACAAGCAGACACGTTGATGAACACTTTAGAGGATCAATAGATCCGGCCGCTTACACACAAATAAAAACGTAGTGATGATATCCACTGCTCACTAATGCTGCTTTAATACCCAGCAGCAGCAATGCAACGTGCCAACCACAGTTCATGCATTTCATGACACCAACACTTCACTTCACTTTTCTGGTGTTTCAGTGCCTTGCTCAAGAGTGCAGCTTCACTGGGAGTACTGCTGAGAGTTACTTCCTAAAATTCACTCCAGAGTAAGATTATCTACAGAAACGGGCCACGGTAGTGTGAGTGATAAAAGTATCACCCCACCCTTCCTACCCTCCTACCCCCCTTCCAACCCCCCCCCCGCCTCTATTACTACAGGCGATCTATTCGCCTTCATTTGGCCGTTTATTCTCCGTGTGTCTAAGCCAAACGTTATCTGGCAGAGCAGATCCCCCGGCACAGCTGCTGCCGATAATGAACCGAGTCCAAACCCTCCATGTTTAGAGTCCGGGAGGAAACACTCACCAAAACACCACTTCCTCAACTACTTACTGCTGTTTTATGTGACTACGAATAAAGACAACAAAAGAACATGTGTTTTGGACATTCAAACAATGTCATAAGCTGTGTGTGTGTGTGTGTGTGTGTGTGTGTGTGCGTGTGTGTGTGTGTGTGTGTGCGTGTGTGTGTGTGTGTAGCAGACGAAATACTCCATTTACCTTAAATCACCTGACAGGGTGTTTGTGTTTTGGTGCCATCGGCGGCGGGCGTGTCCGTGTCGGGCCAACGGCATGGCAAAGGCATGGCAACGGCGTGGCAACAACAAGCCGGAAACGGGCAGAAAACACAAAGAGCAATGAGGTGAAACATGCAGGTGATCAAACCTGTTCACGACCACAGACCTGCACCGATCTGGAGACGGAGCATTCATGTGGTTGTCGGCTCAGCTGGCACGCTGCCACACTGGAACTTCCTGCATTTCACTTTGAGCAACATATTCACCTCATTTCTTTCAGATCGGCATTTTTTCACAGCAAGAAGCAGAAATTCATCTACATTATTAATAAAAGGCACCGGGGCTTCCAAGTAAATACAAAGAAAAAAAACAGAGAGAATAGTAAGATTGGAAAAAAAGGATGAAACGAACACAGGACATTCACTCAGGAGACCAACGCTCGAGTGTTGGTGTGTTAACGATGTGTTGTGGTGGGGGTCTTTTACGTTGTTTACAAACTTTACGTACACCGGTGGAGTCTGATGAGTTGGTAAACATAACGGCTCAAAGCAAACATCGATATTTACCGTCTTCCACAACTAAACTATTTCAATATGATTGTGATAAAAGCTTCAATTAAAGCACTTGTGCAACGTTTTAAAAATATTCCCCCAACATGACTCAACACTTGGACTAATGTAACTGTGACATAAATTACCACACACACACACACACACACACACACACACACACACACACACACACACACACACACACACACACACACACACACACAGATCAAGTCACTAAATCTCTCACTCAAATACTAAAATCTTCACACGACAGAGGGAGAAAAAATCAGCCCACATGCATGGTGTAATAAAAAGGGAACTGCTGGGTCCAGAGGTTTAGAGGTTTACAGTCTCTGCAGACCGACCTGCTCTAAACTGGAGGCTTGTTTCTTATAAATCACGTGACTTTCAGAGAAGGCATTGCCCTGCAGTTCCAGCGTCTGACCAAGGGGTGGTGCTGCTGCGAGGGGAAGCTGAGGCATTTCTAAGAAACCGGCCTGGAGTTGGGAAATGCAAATCTGGCATCTCTGGCATCTGCACCCCTCCCTGTCTGAGCGTCGTAGCCGAGGAGCTGCACAGGAGCGTTCGGGCAGAAGCAGCTTTGTGAGAAGCCACTGTAACCCCACCCCAAAATAAAAAAAATCATGTGAAAGCCCGATTGTGTATTTCTCACACTGGCCGATTCCCTTTTTATTGAGGGAATCAGCTAGTTTCTACTTGACTGTGCTGTTGTCACTGCAACACCACAGACCAATCACATGGAGGTATCAGGGTCACATGGCAAACATTTTAATAATGTTATGGTGGCTCGTCTTATAAAACCTCCAACTATGAAACTCACGGTTAAGATTCTTGATATTAAAATTTTTTAAAAACCAATCAGTGAACATTATTCACAAAGCTCAGATGATATGCTTCATCATGACTAAGTCATGCAAAACAGATCCTTTTCGGGGAACGCCGGACGTTGTGAGTCATATGAATCAGAGAGATTCCTTTGAATTCGGGACCAAAATGACACTAACTAACAAGGATTTGTTTTGTTTTCAGTCCTTCGACGTCCCCGTTGCACATTAATCAATTCATGCACTTCTGATTATTGTCACATGACCGTATATAGGAAGTGGACGTCGTTGCAACCAGGTCATCCTTCCGTTTGCAGGCTGCAGTTTCCGAACCTTCAAGACCGTCGGCGTCTTGTTTCTTTGCAGAAACGACCGACACGAGAGGGTGGAGCCGAAACTACCCGAAGCTGAATGAGACGTTTTCTTTAGGCGACTAAAAAGGTTCAAACGAGCTTTCATGAAGTGATAGTAAACTCCCAGACCCGCCCTTGAAGCATCCCTGCTGTCGGAACGGACCATCATTGAACATCATGGACCGAAGAAGACTTGAAACTACAGACTGAGACCCTAAACTCATGTTTCCTGACAGAAAAGTGCAAAGTGGGGTCATTCTCTCATAGACTTCTTTTTGCAACCAGAAGAGTCGCCCCCTGGTGGCCGGCAGAGAGAATGAGGCATTGGAGACTCGCCCATGAATACGTGGCTGCCTGTTATCTATCTGCCTCGCCGTCTGCTCGCCGACGATGACCGATAATAAAGAGGCATAAAAACAGCACAGCAGATTCCGAGGAAACGAGCCGAGGGCGTACCGAAGGCTCAGGAATGTGTTTGCAGTGACACACACACACACACACACACACACACACACACACACACACACACACTATATCTTCCAATCATCTTTGATTCGATTCTTTCTTTTGTGTCTAAGTTTGATACCTTGCAGAACATGTTTGATCAGCACAAAGATTTCCTGTAACGTAGTTATGTAATGTCAAAGGTCACCGCTGGCTGGTTGGGTTCAAAAGTCTCACCGCCCTGGTTTGGAAGATTCACTTCCTGTTTTTTTTACAGTAGGACTCTTGTGATAAAAACTGAAGAGTTGTCGTGGTTCACACGCATGCGGATTCCACAAATATAATAATACTTATATATGATATTATGTCAGAGTTTCAAGGTGAGTAAACAACATGAGTCATTCAGGCCGAAACCTTTACAAACCTGCAAGGAAGAGCAGAAGAGCAGCTCCACTTCATGTTGGCTATTATCAAGGCAGTGGCGCCACCTAGTGGCTATTCATGATATCACGTTTTTTATCTGTAAAGGACATTTCAAGGAATTACAAAGCGCTTTACATGAAACAGGAGTGCAAAAGAAAGCACATTAAAATAGAATTAAAAACAAATTTAAGAATTTAAATTAAAAAAGCATCTGTAATACTGAAGACTAAAGGTAGCAGTGAAGTGTAAGGAATGATTTCCTTTGTTGCATCTATGGAGCTTCAACCCTGAACGCTGTCTCTCCGTGTTGAGTTTGTAGTGACATCTAGTGGTGATTTGTGATATGACCCCAAAAAGTACTCAAAACCTTCATTAAAAGGAAACAACACCACAGGAAATATATACATGTTTTTTTTTTTAAAAAACATGTAGGCTCATACTGTGCACCTCTTTACAAAATATGTGCTTACATCAGCACACCAATTTCAACCAATAAGATCATGTAATCATGTCAATCTGGGACTTTTAGCAGCACAGAGCTGGAGAAGCTGGTGAGCTCATCTTTAGTCCGCTTCACTCCGAAATACATCACCATATGGAGGATAGATCCTGCAGCTTCGGCTCGACTTTATAGAAATGTAAAGTTGTGACGCCAAAGTATCAAAAGCCAAAAAGTGTGAAGCAGATGTAAAACGTAAGCAGCACAACAGAGAAGGAGCTTTATATTTAGTTTGCAAAGTGTGAATAACAGTTGAGAAAAAACAATGTACAGGGAAAAAAAGTTTAAATAAATGAGTAAAAAGGTAACCAATAGCCTTGAATCTGTTCGCCCGGTTACACCTCTGATATTCACACTCTTGATCATGCATTCATTACACACATAATACGCAAATACTTTCTCACGGCATCGTATTTTTGTAAATCAGTGCATCAGATCAGCACTAAGCTTGAGACGTGAGACTGGCGCGTTTGGCGACATCTAGCGGCTGCTTCAGGAACTGCGTTCTCGGGGAGCAGCCCTTTAAAAACACAACCGTCCGTCTCTCTCCGAGAATCAATCTGATCTGAAATTTACGTATAAAAAAAAAACAAAAAACGTCTTTTCCAGCAAGTAAAGTAGCTTTGAGCTCATTTTCATAAACAACCTGAATAAAGCGCGTCTGAATATTAAATATTAAAGGCATCGCCTTCAAATCACATTCCATGCGGTTATTTCTGGTTTGTTCTCATGTAAAGCTGCAGGGCGTCGCTCTATTATTAATAATAATGATAATAAAGAAGAAAGGGTTACCTTCACTCATACAGTCGTAGCTTTTAATCCACGCCGAATGCCTGAACAGAGAAATCTAAACGTTGGATGAAGCGAACAAAGACGCAAACAGTTGGATTCCTACGTCTGCGTCACTTTCACTTTCACCTCGGTTTAAACCTTCAGCTGCCAGCAGGTCTGAGGTCAGGAATACCAGCAGCTTCACTTCAATGGGAACGGCTGAATGTATGTTCATCTAGAAGAAAAACTAAACATGCATGTTTTCAAACGCACCTTGTAGAGACATTAGGAGCACATGTACTTACTTACTTTGATTCCTTTAAAAAAAAAGTTTTAATACAATATAGAATAAAAACATTTAATCGCGTGTATGGAAACATAAAATATATACATATATATACAGTATATATACATATATACATACATATGCATAAATAAATCCAATAGTTCCCTGAAGTTTTAAAAAGTAAAAATAAATACCTTCGAGGTTTCCTCGACAGCAGACACACAGCCGTGACTAAAAATATGATGTTTGCTGCAGCAGAATGCAAGAACAGCCATGGACAGACAAAGGAATGAGTAATATATTTTTAAAGGATTGACATCATGCTTCAAATAACAAGTTAATATTCCCGACAAAAACACGTCACACAGAATTTCACAAAATATCTTTATAACAAAATCTTTAAATGCATACAGGTGAGTAAAACAACTACAACTTGCATTCTTTGATCTGATATTCAGCCGTGCTCTCCGTTTGTTCTGCTCCTCCTCCTCCTCCTCCTCCTCCTCCTCCTCCTCCTCCTCTTGTCCTGTTTGAACTTTGAGAACATTCAGTGAGAACAGCGTCACCATGGCGACAATAAAGGATCTCTTTGTGACACCCGGGCATGTTGTAACAAAATTAATGATTAAGCCCTTCTTTGAAGCCCATGCAAGTATTTAGAAGTAAATGTAACAAGTAACTAATTAATCGATGTGTGTCCGCTCAACATGAAAAACTGTCTGTTTTCTTCGTGTGATTTATTTCCATTTGATTATTTTTCTCCAATAACCGTCGTTAGAAGCTCATGCTTTGGATCAAATCCATTTTTAAGTTTTGTATTTTCTACACAACAGTGGTTTGAGAGGACTTTGACCTTTGACCTGTGAAGTGGAGCAGGGTGCAGACAGTGAAACACGGAGGTGAACACGCAGGAATCCCAGCCTAACAAACTCACCGGCAGATCGGCTGCATCTGCCGTACGGTTTCCGGCAGAGGCCTCCCGAATGTTTCCGGCAGTACGAAACATATGGCAGCACCGCAGACGGCGAGACCCCCAATCAATATGTATGGGAGACCCTTATAGTACTGTCCTGCAAGAAACACAGGCTCTGTACAGTTTTATTGTGAAAAGAATCATGTTCCAGGAAACTAAATAAGAACAAAGACTCCAGTCCTTCATTGTATGAAATGCTCATAAATTCATTTTTAAAGTACAACTATAAATGAAAGGTTTTCAGAGGTAGTAACAGTCTCAGATGTTGGATTTACTGTCATATATGACAGCTAATTATCACATTTGAGAGTTTGTCATTTTTGCTTGGAAAAAACTTAACTGAAACTATCGACTCATCAGTGCAGCTTATAGTTGCAGAACTAATGAACGTACTGAGATAAATGATGAAGGGGGAGATGATGGTTCCGATGCGAGCCATCATGGAACAGCAGCCCATCGCCGTGTTTCTGACGACCGTCGGGAAAAGCTCCGATGTGACGCTGTACACCACACAGAACGCTGACGTCATGCCGAACTTCCCCAAGATCTCCAGAACCACAGGCACGACCTGTGAATCTGAGGTAACAAAACAATTCAGTCCGGAACATTCTCATCTAATTGACTTTTAAGTTCCTATCTATCAAAGAGTGGATTAAAACAATGGCGATTGATCATATGACCCACTCATGAAAGTGCTTGTTCTTGTGCTTGGAGATGAGTCCCAGAGGCTTGCCTGCAGTTCCATCTACCGCCAGAGAGGCCGCTAGAAGCAACGCATCTCACACCTTACGGACTTTCACTTTCAAAAACCAAAGAATTACCCATTGGGATGAGGTGAACACAGAGGATCATCACGCCTCCGAGGAAGAGCGTGGAGGATTGGCAGAAGTGGCGGGAGCAGAACTTGAGCAGCAACAAGGCGATGATGTAGGCCGGCACCTCGACCACGGCCGACAGGAAGCAGTTCAGGTACGGGTCGCCGTGCAGGTTGGAAGTGTTGAGGACTAAAGCAAAGTATCCGATGGTGATGATGATCCTGCAGAGGCAGTCACACACACTTTTTAAGCTTCAGGATCGGAGCTACGAGGATTCACGCTGTGAGGAAACGTACCAGAGAAACGAACACAGTAACGTGACGGAGAACATGTTGCAGCTGCTCACGATAACCGACACGTTGTATTTCTTGTCTCTCATCGCCAGAGCGTCATCAATCTGGGACAAACAAAAAGAAACCATTACAACAATTAAACGTGAAGGGACCAATAAAGCATGAGCACTGCCACAAAAGCATATCAGAGACCTATTCATTGACATCCTGTTGCTAGGGCAACCGTTTTCTTCCTGTCAGTTCGGTGATTAAAAAAGCACACTTAAACGTGCTAAATCCAATGTTTTCACGATAACGTTACACTGGTTACTAATTCTATCTTACGAATTCCACCATGTTTTCATGGTAGCATTACATTGGTTACTAGCTCATTTTAGCTTGCTAATTCCACCATGTTTTCATGGTAGCATTACATTGGTTACTAGCTAATGTTAGCTTGCTAATTCCACCATATTTTCATGCCAACGTTACACTGGTTACTAGCTAATGTTAGCTTGCTAATTCCACCATATTTTCATGCCAACATTACACTGGTTACCAGCTAATTTTAGCTTGTTGATTCCACCATGTTTTCATGGTAGCATTCCATTGGTTACTATCTTATTTTAGTTTGCTAATTCCACCATGTTTTCATGCTAATGTTAGACTGGTTACTAGCTCATTTTAACGTGTTGATTCCACCATGTTTTTGTGGTAGCATTACATCAGTTACTAGCTAATTTTAGCTTTCTAATTCCACCATGTTTTCATCGGAGCATTACACAGGTTACTAGCTAATTTAAGATTATTAAATCCACCATGTTGTCATGGTAATGTTACACTGGTTATTAGCTAATGTTAGCTTGTTGATTCCACCATGTTTTCGTGGTAACATTACATCAGTTATTAGCTAATTTTAGCTTGCTAATTCCACCATGTTTTCACAATAACGTTGGTTACGAGATAATGTTGCTTGAGGTGTTTGTCACACAGAAGTGGGCGTGGTTTCATCTCTCTTTAGAATGTTTATGTTAGCTTGATATTGCAGACAGATTATGAATACAACCAACGCTCTAACGTAATGTTTTCAGATTTCCGGACCTCTGAGAAACGTTTCTGTTTCTCGTGTGGTGAATCTACCTCAGCTTGAGTAAAAATGTCCCGCGGAGCCTCGACCTTGTTGATCTTGGCGGCGGCTCTCAGTAAGGCTTCAGCCTCCTTCACCCTCCCCTGATAGAGCAACCAGCGAGGAGACTCGGGGAGCAACCTGAAGGCAGCAATGAAGCAACGGAAATCAGTGTTTCACTCCAGGCGTCATTGATAACATTATTTAGTTATTTAATTGTTGAAGTTTCTCTGAATTCTTTCTGAATATTATGAAGGTGTATTGTAGAGCCGAGAGAGGTGGGCAGTATTCCAAGAAAAAAGTTGCAGATTTGCTAATTTAATTTATAACTTCCCATGAATGTCGCATTTATTTTTCTACTTAATACATCACACGTGACAACGCCTCGTTAAGGTCCCTATGGGGGGGACGGCTGTTGATGCTTATTGTTGGTTTTATTTATGAGGCCAAACTGACATCTTATGAGTGTTTATTGTTCGGGCGGGTGGGCTAAGATGCTAGCGGTAACTTTCACTTGTTGTCATAGCAACGGTCAGTCAAGCAACGTGTTTACTTCCTCTCTGACCTCCAAAATAACTATGAAATTTGCGACTTTATAAAGTAGCAAATTTTATCAATTAGAAAAATAAATGCTACATTCATGTGAAGTTAGCTAGCATACAGGTATATGCCGGTTGTTAGCATCGTAATAGTAGCAAATCTGCAACTTCTTTCTCAGAATATGCCTAACTCTCTTGGCTGTGTTTCCCCCCCACAGTGGCCCTGATACACCGTCGTATGGATTACTGTTGTGAGACATGAAAGAGGTAAGACATCTTTCTATAATTACATGTTGTTGTAAATGAGCATAAGTGATCACTTCTGGAAGGTTCTCCTTCAAGTTCTTCTTCCAGGTTCCTTTGTGGTATTTTTATCCATCCTCTTAGAAATGGCTGTAATGGCTGCTGTACAAGAGGGCAAGTGGATATGCAACGAACACTCTTACCACCACAGGGGGGCGTAGATCAGGCTACAGACCGCCATTGGGATCATCAACATCCGCCAGTCCCGGAGAAAGTAAGCAGCAGCTGGCATCGCCATGTAACCTAAAGCTGAGCCCATAAAAACCCCGAGGGAGCAGAAGACCACTCTGACTTTTTGGTTCAGAATCTCTGTACCTAAAAACGTAACGTACAGTATCATTATAAACCCAAGGTTTTTGCAAATCAGCTCCATTTGTATTGTATCAAATATTGGATGTAAAACAGACCCAGCACAAATGCAATGGTGTAGTTGGAGTATCCGCCCGCGCCCACGAAGAAGAAAATGAAGCTGAAGATCTCCCAGCTGGGCGAGAATATCTGCGCCGTTATCGCCACCGTCTGGAGAATCATCATGAGGAAGAGCGCCGGCCTCCTTCCATACCTGGCAGAAATACGGTGAGTCGGTTTTAGTATTTTTTTTAAATACATCAAACTATTCTGTGTAAAGTACAGACCTGTCAGACATCTGGCCCGAGAGAAACGCTCCCACCAGCACACCGACGTAATGGATGGAGGTGGCCAGCGGAGCTTTGTACGCATTCTCGCAGACCAAGTCCCACTGCAAAATAAACACATTCTCATTCTCATGACATCACAACATTTAGCCACATCTCCTTGCTTTTGTGATAATAAACCGAGACCGGAAAATCACATTTGTAAAAGCTGTCAAATTACTTAAAAGGTGACGTCTATGCGACTCTCAGCATTGACATGGCTGAGCCGGTGGCTAGCAGCTAACAGTGCCTTAAAAAAAAAAAAAAAACCTATTGTAGTAATTAGAATATGGTGGGCTGGAGGAACTTTCCCCGAGGATACCGGTGTTTGTGTCCCGAAATTTGTTGCGTTATTGTGAAATTCTTGGCGTAGTTCATGTACTTATTTTAAAGTCATAATTTCCTAAACTTGAATAAGTGTTGTTTGATAAACCCATTTTCTGTATTTCTTGGAGATTACTTGAAAATAGTTGCTTGCTGTTACATTAATATTTTGACTAAAGCACCTTTAATTAATGATTAATGAATGACAGTAGTGATATTCACAATCTATGACTCGTGACGGCAGCAGTCATCACACTTCTAGTGACATCAGAGCGACTGAAAGCAGAAACGAGGGTTTAACTTTGGCGCCAAAAGGAGCAGCAGCGTCATTAGCAGCAGTCGTAGTGATCACAGACGTTTGTGCTCCTTGAGGTCGTAACAGCATTATTGTACTGTTTTCTACCACAATAAATCGACACATTACTCTGTACTCATTAATAATGGAACTAGGTGTTAAAATGCTTTATAAAGTGGATTTATCGGTTCTTTTCGAAGCACTCCCTGATAATACTGTGTCTCTGTGGGAAGTTACTGATTGTCTCGTCTCTCACCTCCGTGACCACAGTTGAGTGGTAGATGTCTCTGCTGTACGTCCAGCCGTCCAGACAGCTCTCCAGAGGAACGCCGCTCACGTTCACGTCCACGTTCGGGACCACGCCATTCTGTGAGTAGTTCCTGATGATTTCCAAGTTGAGTCTCGAGCAGGAGCTGTGCTGTGTGACGCCGTCGACCGTGGTCAGTGGAATCGCCACGGCTCTCCACGCCTCGCTGATACTGTCGTTTTCTGGGACGCGACACTCGTGAGACGGCGTAGCGCCTGTGAATACGATATAGGTGCCGACGAAACCATTGGGGAGGATACTGACGAACAGGGCGAAAAAAATCCTTCGCTGAAAGGGTCCCCAAGATCCAAGAAAGGCTGTGATGTGGTCATAATCTCTAATCTTTAACTGGTCCATTCCTTGATACTTGAAAACAAGATCGAATAGAAGAGAGAGTCCTCCTCTGGACTTTGACATGCGTTTGAGCCATAAAGCTATTTCTTGCTACAAGACACCAGCGTGACCTGATTTGCAGGGTTACACAGTTACAGTGGGACACTGTGGGTTTGGTTTGCAGTTGGCGAGGCGGCGGATTCAATGTTTTCATTGGTTAAGGTTTAGTGTTTCCTGTTTTACATTCCTGCATTTTTACAGTTTTCTTCAGGAGCGTGGTAGCAACATGTCAATCAGCAGGTAGCCTCGCCCCTAAAGCATATATATCATGCTTTATTTAACTCTAAATGGGCCATAACTTACTAAACGAACATCATGCTGGACTGAAGAAGACTTCAAACTATAGATAAACAGTTTATGGTTGCAATCTCTAGTTTCAACTGTACAATGTTTACTGAGATAATAAAACAGAGGTCGTGGGGTCGGAGGGTTCATATGTTCGTTATTTAATTACAGATATTCTTATGAATACTGTTTTTTTTACTTGTAGTAGCAAGCATCAACTATTTTTCTATAGAAAAATAAAGTTTCTTTTCTTTTTTAAGTGATAAAAAAAAAAAAAACAGTTCTTGCCAGCGGACTTTATTTTCAGATTTCAAGTTATTACTTTCAAGAATACACTTTTTTCCCCCCTTGTTTCCTTCAAGCAAGACCATTGAAAAACCAAACAAATATAAAACTATGGAGTGAACGACAGCACGTCAGATTTAGCCTCACATTGTACAGGTAAGTTCCTCCTTCCTTCATCTTCTACATATTTCCTCTTTTTGGCTCCTTTGCACAACCTGCAATCAAAAGAAACACAATGTTAAGAGTGGCTTAAAACGAGGTTTCTTTTTGAAGAGAGATACGATGATTTTCTTTCTCCGAGGAGCCCTAAAACCAGGCTGCAGTGGAGAATGCTGTGAAACAGTGAAATCACTGACCCCTGACATTCCTGCATCTGCTCCACGGTTTCTGGAAGATCTCTGTTGAGGGTCTCCGGAAGGAAGAAGTTCACCACGGAGGAGGCCATTGTGAGGCTTCCCATGAGAATATAAGGCAGAACCTTATTATAAGTACCTGTAGATAACAGAGGAGCAAACCTCAAACATTACGTCAGATAAACAGTCATATTTGTGGCTGATGTGTAACCATGTGTCTCCACGTCCACGCACCGAGATAGATGACGTACGGAGCCGTGATGCTGCCGACGCGAGCCGCCGAGGAGCACATGCCCATGCCGACGTTCCTCAGCACGGTGGGGTAGAGCTCGGCGGTGTAGATGTACACGATGCTGAAGGCCATGGTGAAGCCAAACTTTCCAGTCATCTCCAGAGCCAGAGCAACGGACTGAAGGGCTGAGGAGGGGAGAGAGGGGGAGGTGATTATTGGGAGTTCTAAATGACTGTGGATTAATAAAGTTGTATTGAAATTGGTTGAAGATGAAAAAAAAATACTGGTCACAGAAAATTAAATATTTCAGGTTCTCTTGAGCAGAGCACAAAGTCATCACTTTTTCACACAATAATAAAAAAACGTATCTATTTTAGTGAAAAGAAGCTGTTGAAGAAGAAATCTTTCTGACTCGCTCTGCCTCAGAGAAACCACGTCTGTGTTTCTTTAAGAAAAGAAACGTTTCTTTCTGTGAACCTTCCTGTCGCCGTTTAATTAATTAATTGATGAGAATGAAATGATGTCGAGCTGCGGTTCCTAAACTAGTAGTAAGTCTTCTTGATCATCCTGATGAAAACAGGATGATTCTTTAACACGTAGCTGCACAGCAACCTGCCGATGAAACGTTACACATTGTTCACGACAACGTGACCTGAGTTAAACAGTAACTTCCTGCTCCTGGAAAGCGTCTGCTGCTCAGACGGCACCATAAAACGCAGCCTGCAGACACGTTTCAAACTGCTGAGCGTGCACTAACGGCAGAGTCAGCACCGTGAAGCTGAAAAGCTTCACTCGTTCTAATATCTGTAACATTGACGACTGTTTTTAAGTCATGAAAGAATAATTATCAATGTAAACAATTTCATTTCAACCCTAATTAAATGATGAAAACATATTATTTATTGAGCTTTAAAGAATGTTTTCTGTTTAAGGCTTTCCCCACCTCATTATTATCATTTTATCATATTATTTTTATACTGATTACCATTATTTTGTGCTCTTCCTCTGTCAATTAAATTAATGAATAAATTATGTAATAATAAATACAATAAAATCGAAATAACACAATACAATTAATTAAATACACGTAAATCACTTGGTTTTTATTTATGATCTTTTCACTGCTTTTAATTATTATTTATGTTTCTTCTCTTTATATTTGTATTAATTGTATTGTTAGAAAAATGTGTGTTAGTTTAGTGTTGATTTTGTTTGCCTTTCTGTTATGTTGCCTTGTATGTTGCTTTAGCTTTGTTAAGTTATTATAATTTTTATTATGTAATTAAGTTTAATGGAGGCAGCAGAAACATCAGAAAAAAGTACGTAATCTACGTCTATTTCAGAATGTGCATTGCTGAGATGTTTTACGTCCATAAAGGTTTAAGTATGCGGTCTAAGCTGTCCTGATAGATCCTGAGACACTTAAAGATGACCTCACTGTTCGGGATGAACTGGATCAGAAGGAGAAGTCCGCCTCCGATGACGAGGAACGACGACAGCAGGGCTCTCCTCGGGCATTTCCTCAGCAGGACGGTAGAAACCATGTAGGCGGGAACTTCGGTGATGGCCGACAGGAAGCAGTTCATGAAGGGGTTGCCGCTGAGGTTGGATGTGTTCAGGGACAATCCGAAATACCCAATGTTTATAGCCATCCTGAAAAAAGAAAGTACATTTACAGAAGGGCCAGGTCGATGCGTCACCGGGGAGGCTGGAAGTCGGGTTCCAGGCGCAGGAAGTGTATGACATCATCATATGACATGACTAATATAGATTAGGTGTACAGTTATATAAATATCAATTTTTCTTTTATAAAGAAGCATTTTATGGAAGTAATTTATTCCCTCATTCTGGGAAAGATGAACCGGTGCGGGTGGAGTTGTGTTTTAGACTTTTGTTTAATTTTTCTTTCCGACATTGAAAATGAAAACCACTCACCACAGAAGGAGGCACATCAGCGTGATGCATCGGATGTTCTTGGACTTCAGGATGTCGAGCATGCTGTACGTCCTGCTGGGAGACGACTCCTGAAACATGTGATTACATGTTGTTGCTTCATTTTGAATACTAACAATGGTTTCAGGGTCAAGAAACAAGAATGTAAACTTTCATTTTTGGGATGAAACGTCACTTTCCTGAAACTTTCAACCAGCGTTTACTCGGTTCGGCAGAAAAAACAACAACCAGCATAAACAGGAAGAGGAAGATATGATGATGCTGTGTTCTAGCATCTTTGTGTCTTAAGAAAAAGTTAATTAGAATTAAACAGCCAGCTATTTGCAACCGGGTGGGAAGTGTCATGCTACTGTAGCAGCCTAGGGCGCCCTCCTGTGGGGGGAGCCAGAATTACACCCAGAAATGATTATTTTTGTGTGCTTTTTATTAATTTTTCATATTCTACTGTATGTTGATTATTTAACAAGTATAAGTATATATATTTTTTTCTTTTAACTTCTAAAACTAGTTATGGCTACCGGTGCTAACAGCATCTGCCATGGGTCAAAGGTCAAACGTACCACCAACAGCACCAACTCTCACATCCCCAATCAATCATTCAAACACACATACGTAAAGCCTCCGGGTGGATTCTGAAATACGGTGGTGTTGTTAAAGACGACCTCACCTCGGACTCTTTAAAGATCACCGGCGGCGCTTCGACCCCGTTTTTCCGTGCAGCCTCCCTCACGACGGCCTCGGCCTCCTCCACTCGTCCCTGAGTGATCAGCCAGCGAGGAGACTCTGGGATGAACCTGCAAACACACCGTCATCTGAATGATCATCCACACACAACAAGAAACAGGGCTTCATCAGTGACAACGAGGGGCGACGGACCACCACAGCGGGATGTAGGCCACGGAGGTCATGGACAGGACGGCCAGCAGGGTCCTCCACTCCCGGATGGCGTATGCGATCCACGGCAGCGTCATGTAGCCGATGCAGTAGAAGAGGAAGGCCCCGAGGGTTGTGAAGAGCACTCGCATGGTTTTGCTCAACACCTCCGTTCCTGATCCGAGAGAGCAAACGTTAAACATTTGGGAGATGAGCGAGAGACGAAGTGTAAAAGGACGAGGAGTATTTTAGAATTCATACCGAGTACAAAGGCGGAGATATAGATGGAGATCTGGGAGGCTCCAACGAAGAGGAACATGATGCAGAAGGTCCTCCAGGACTGAGAGAAGGACTGCAGCAGCACCGCGACACACTGGGCCCCGAGAGAGATGAAGACTACCTTCTTCCTCCCAAACCTGAAAAAGGGTCGCAGAAAATATGGTGGCTTCGTGCTTTTTTTTCATACTAAAACTCTTCATGAGGACAGCACAGCTGGGCACAACAACAACCCCAGGAATGTTCCTGACTGAGCGTTTGGTTCACTCTCTGAAGACCAGAGTCAGGGCAGAATAAACCCACCACCACCCTGATTTAAGGTTACATTCACTTCATTACTCAAGTTCAAGTTGAGATCTGCACCGTTTCATTTCAAATTACACCAAATGGCATCCCGATGAGAAACTCTGTTACAATAAGCTGAAACGGCTTTTTGTAACCAAGTTGAATGCAACAGCCAAACAAAAGGCCGATAACAGCACGTCACGTGACTTCTAATCAACCATGACCTTTGGCATTCCGAGAAACTTGAATTATTGTTTTCTTTTCAGAGAAGAATCCATGAATGAGCCAACGACTGTAACAGTTTCACCATCATCCATCCTGCACTTTCAAACGCTTTGTGTCATTTCTGTGCAGCCGCTCCCCCAAAGAAACTGTGTGGCATCGGCAAGGACTCGACCTTCCCGTCAAGTCCGGGTCAACAGACCGGGAAACGTACGGATGTTAGATGAGCGGTTAAACTGAGCACGAGGACAGACGGGCAAGCGTACGAGCACATTCTACTTGATCTCTGCTCAGAGTTCATCGAGTGCAACACATTCATGAAAAAGCTTGAAACCCTCCTTTGACCCCCCCCTCCTCAACCAGACAGTTTTCACAGCTGCAGAAGAGCTACACGGTTAAAGACACCGCTGTGTCCCGAGTGTCGAAAGCAGAACGCTGAACACAGCCGAGATCAAACGGGGCATTTCCAGTCTAAATGTCGTTAAATACAAGCATGCATGTCCTCGAAAGGACTTTTTTTCCCACTTGAGTACACATGATTGCACTGATTTGCCACTTTGGGATGAATTCTGGATCCTGGTCCAGTGTCTTTGTGTCATCTCACACCATTAACAAAGACTAAAAGGTGTTTGGATATTTAGGAGGAGGATGTTCTCTCAGTGGAACAGCGTGTTGGACAGCAGATGGAGCTGTTGTTGATGTTATAACATCTCTAGCTGGGAAATCCTCAACTTCCTCAATCGATCATTTCCTAGTTTTATAAGCGTCGGAAGACATTTGGCACATGACAGAATAAATAAAACTCAGGAAATGATAACCGCGATACATTTGACCTTTGAGGTGCATGTTGGAACGACAGCAGCAACACCTCGAGGGGGACTGAGTGATAAATGAGGACATACCTGTCAGAGAGATGGCCTGAGATGAGCGACCCGAACAGGTATCCTGCAAAGAGAGTGGAGGACGCAAAGGGCACTTTCCACTGGTCGTCACACACGAGGTCCCACTGTGGAAACATGGGAGTTACACACACATTTCAACACCAACACAGACAGAACGGTGATGGACACTGACCTCCGTGACGATGTTGGAGTGGTAGATCTCCCTGCTGTAGCTCCATCCGTCCAGACATCCCTCCTGCTGCAGGCCGGTGAGGTTCACGTCCCTCCCGGGGACGGATCCCTCGGCCGAGAGGTTCCTCACCACCTCCAGGCTGTACCGGCTGCACTGGCTCCGCACCGCCTCGCCATCCACCGTCGTCACGGGGATGACGGCGTCCGTCCACTCCTCCGTCAAGTTGACGTCCGGGATGAGACACTGATGCTTTGGCGTCGCCCCGACGAAGACGATGTACAGCCCGTTGAATCCGGTGGAGACGAAGACCGTGTTGAGGAGGAAGAAGGTGGTCCAGAAATAAGGACCAGTCTGTCCGAGGAACGCGGTGTCTTCATCGTAGTCTCCCATTCTTTATATATAAAATAAAATCCCTCCTGGCTCTCGGGGAGAAAGAATTCCTCAGAGTGTGAGCCCTCTTAAAGCCTTGAGCTCAGAGTGAGCCGGTCCCTCAGTGGGACGGGATCACAGCAGAAAAACTCCAGTCCCGAGAGCACCAGACCTCCTTTCAAAGGGGGACCACTCAGACCCCCTTTACAACCCGCCGCCGAGGACTATTTATGTGAGCCTGATGAATGGGAAGTCGTGTTGTCACTCACTGATTTGATTTCAGTGAAGTGATCAAAGCGCTTCTCCTCAGCGAGCCGCTCCGGTCCTCCAGACGACACATTCCACACTTTTAAACCCAAGAAGCACACGTGCCTGCACTCCCAATGTGGCTAAGGAGCTTTAGGAGTCCGGCTGCACTGCTTTACTGTTTGCAGGAGAAAAGCTCACATGTGTGTAAATGTCTATGAATGTGTGCTTTTCTGTAATTCTATTATAAGTTGAATGAACTGCTAGAGCAGCTTAATTACAACAAAAAACATGTTTTAATAAATCTACCTATTATTTACATGTTAAAGCAGCTCACTCTTTAAAACTAGATCCGACCTCCTTCACAAACAACTTTTAACTTATTGTTTTATTATTACTCGTTTTAAATGTGTTCAGTGGTATTATTGCTGTTTGTTATTTTATGTTTTGTGCACTGCGAGCATGTCTAATGGTGACTTTACACTTTGATAAAATGTGATTTAACAAAATAATAATAATTATTTTTTTTATTTATTTTTTTATTCCAAATAATAATAATATAAGGAAAAAAACAAGAAAACAATCCAAAACAAAACACAAATAGACAAGACAAATAGCACACGTCCAGTCCCTTCAAACCCCCCCCCCCCCCCCCCCCCTTTAAATGGTATCAGGCACTATAACAACAAACTTCGTAAGCAAATAAATAAATAAAAATGATCGAGAGGTCAAAAATGTATACATCACAACGACATCAAATAATTCTCCGTTGGAGCCCAAATTTCAACATAACCCACGTCATTATTTTCTAAACCAAAAGCTACTATAAAGTGTGATTGATTGTATCCTGTTAATATTGATGCGTATTTACTGCTGTGTAACTGTAGTCCATTACATTTACAGAAAGCTAAGGGACATTCCTCTGGACCCACTCCACCCATTTATGGCCTTTTTGGTGCTAATGTGCGTTTATTGGGTACGGTTTCTGACACACAGACAGATATTATTTTAAATAAAGTGGGCGTTGTCCCCGGGCGTTGCCGGGCAACGAGGCCTGCTGCAGACGTTCCTTGTGCAGCCACACAGGGACACCGTCGACCCGTTTAAAGGCCTGAAGCACCTTTCAGGTGGTTGATCAGGAAAGCTTTCATCCGAGCATAAGCACGCTTTGATTGTGTTCATGAGGCTGTGAGATTCTGTTTCCTCACACAATGGAGGTGAACGGGTTACACCACGACAAGATAAGGTTGTGGTCTTTGATCAGCGAGACTCTCAACGACTCGTCGACAGTCAGCAGATGAAATGATTTACTCAGCGAAGGCTTGGAAAGGAGAAGTATCTGCTGGCTGAGGAGTGAATGTGCTCGCATGCTGCTGGAGGGAACTGGAAACCAGGGTTTTGGATAATGAGCTTAAGTTAGGGGTGTGAATCTTCACAGTGATTCCATTAACGAGTCGGTAGTTGGTGATTCGATTCAAGGACACATTTATTTTATTGGAACGATTTGATTCAGTAACTTTTAACCAAAATTCTATATCTATGAAATAAACATGAAATAATGGGAGTGAGACTATCTGTATTCTTCTGAAAGGTGAACAAATAAACCACAGAATTACTTATTTAACATATTTATTCTATAAAAGTAACCTGCATAATATTTTATGCTGAATACAAAAATGTAATTTAATATTGCTATTATGTTATTTTGAAAATGTTTCCATAGACTACATGCTGGCAGGGAGAGAGTGTCTTAAAAGTCTTATCACATTAATCATAATTAAGAATCACGATTCATACAATTTAACGTATTTATATAGATTATTGATGAAGCCAAAACAATTCATTCTATTTATTTATTTTAGCATATACACACACACACACACACACACACACACACACACACACACACACACACACACACACACACACACACACACACAGCATCAAATAACCACATATTTTAAATGGTTAACATTGTACTACTACTTGTATTATATTTACCATCTTACATCACTGAAAGTGGTGATAAAGCATTTTTAAATTACTCATTAATTGACTTCCTGCAGGAGAAGAACATCCCTTAGTTTCACAACAAAGGTGGAAATAACTATCTATATAATGTGTCCATTCATTAACTCAGACTTTTACAACCACACAGACACACACACACACACACACACACACACACACACACACACACACACACACACACACACACACACACACACACACACACACACACACACACACACACACACACACACACACACACACACACACACGGAGATGATAAAGAAATGGATCATTTAAGTAACTGAAATAAAGCCTTGTGTAAATTAACAATGCACTCTCAGATTAACATTTAGGCTATCATGAGTGGATGCCACGATGCCATACACACTGTGCAAACGCTTGTTTTGATTCTGTAGTCAGTTGTATAACTTGTGTAACTACTATTGTATAAAAATGTCAGTATAACAACGATAGGCCTATTTAATTCTCATGTTCATTTCTAGGAGACATTAGATATAAAACATGTTGGAATGCACCAGAATGTGGGAAATTGCATCTCCGTAATTTAACATTTTCTGGGGGAGGAACCCAGGACCCCCACATTACCAGACCCCCCCCCCCCCCCATATGAAATGCTGCTGACGCCCCTGGTTCACACAGACGGGCTTTAAGGACTGGGATCGGAGGGGCAGCTGGCCATCCTTCTGTCCAGTTCATATGAGGTCACCTTGGAAAAGGAGGAGACCGGTTTCCTGCACGACCAATCAATCACTCTTTAAAACGGACTAGATGTGTGTAATCATTGTTTTCAGTCTGCGGGTGAGTGTGGTTCATCCTGGTATTTGGTTACTGCCAATTATTGACCAGTCGCTCACATGAATGTCACAACTTTTTTGTCTCTATAAAGCATATCAGACCTTTGGACTAAAACATTATTATCATATATTGGAGTGTGGAAAGTACTCTCTCCTTCCACCTTCATAATAATGAACATCCTGTGTGGTAAAGACATTCTCGGGAGGTGGTTTGATTGTTGTATTTTTTATGATTTGGGAGAATATGCATATGATAGAAAGGTGGCTGCCTCATGCAGGTATAATGGTATGTTCCTATTCCTATAAAAAAAACAGCAACAAAGCCGAGCAATATAACAGTTTATCTTTAGGTTTTAATTAACTATCTAGCCAAACATGGAAATGCATTGTGCTAAACTATAAAATGTAGGCCTGGTTGGTTAATCCAGAGCTGATAAGTGAGTCCAATCAGCGGGTGGTGGGTGGGAAGGGTCAGCAGCTGAAACAGAGAGGAAGCCCGACTCGGACCTGCATACCTTCTAACTTTGCGCCGCGGCAACATGCACGACTACGAGGACGCCACCGCCTTCCTCGGGGAATGGGGACGCTTCCAGCAGCAGGTGTTCGTCCTCCTCTGCCTCACCTTCATCCCCAACGGCTACACCGGCATGTCCATCGTGTTCGTGGTCGACACGCCGCCCCACCGCTGCCTCGTCCCCGCGCACATCAACCTCACCGCGGCGTGGAGGAACAGCAGCATCCCGCTGGAGGAGGAGGAGGGCGGCCGCGGCGGCGCGCTGGTGCCCAGCAGGTGCTCCAGATACCGGCTGGAGGACCTGCGGAGCTTCTCGGACCGAGGCTTGCTGCCCGGCGTCCACGTCAACCTGTCCACGCTGCCCACGGAGAGCTGCGTGGACGGCTGGGAGTACGACCGCAGCGTGTACGCGTCCACCATCGTGACCGAGGTTGGTGCTGCTCCCGGGGGTTTATTCAGGTTGCCAGGTTGGCTGTCTGCTGCTCAAAGTGGTTCTTTTTACAGGACTTAGCTTCAATAATAAACACGTTTATATCACAACTGCTTATGCATCACGATCATTTTATTACTACCTTTAATCCACCTGGATATTACTGAATATAACAAATGTTTAGAAAGACTATTTGACCAGTGTGTGTGTGTGTGTGTGTGTGTGTGTGTGTGTGTGTGTGTGTGTGTGTGTGTGTTTACAGTGGAACCTGGTGTGTGATGACAGGTGGAAGAGCCCGCTGACCTCCTCTCTCTTCTTCTGTGGTGTCCTCACCGGCTCGTTAGTTTCAGGACAGCTCTCTGACAGGTCACGGACAAAATATTAACTCCAGTTTTTTTTAAATCAAATATGGCACCGAGGAAAGGTCTGGTTTTTTCTGCCGAATCAAAAGTCCAACTATGCGGTGGGTCTTATACGTCTCCAGAGCAACAAGTCTCAAAAACAAACTCAATCAAGTAACACAAACACATTATTTATCTCTTTTCCAGGGTTTTCAGAGGAAATAAAAGTCTGAAAGAGATAAAAGCACAATTTCACAGCTTTATTCAGTCTGATTGTCTGACATGGGACGTCCCATTATGGCGTTTACAGGGGGGTTTGGAGATGTTTGAGGTTTTAAACTCGACTGGTTTCACCAGTTCACAGAGAAGGGATCCGTCACCCAACTTCAGAGTGAGATATCCGGTCGTTGGTGTACGATGAGTTGGCGCCCCACGTACCGAGGCTAAATTCCTCACAGTCGCGGGCTCGAATCCCCATCTCTCTCCACTGTTAACTCTTTGAAATCAAGCAGCAGCACTCATGCTCGCTTCTGAAAGTCAAAGGGGAACTTAACCTTTGACCTTTCTTCCCTCTCTGTATATCGACGCTCTTTTCCAGCTATGGGAGGAAACCGGTGTTGTTCGCGAGCCTGGCGCTCCAGACGGTGTCCACGCTCGTCCAGGTCTTCTCCCCGTCCTGGACCGCCTTCTGCAGCGTCTTCTTCTTCGTCGGGATGGCTCAGATCTCCAACTACGTGACCGCCTTCGTGCTTGGTACGGCCGCGTCGGCACTCGTCTATTCTCGTTCATTCACCGGCTGGCTCACGATTGTTCTCCAACTGTGTTCAGGGACGGAGTTTTTCGGCCCGAGAGTTCGTACGATCTTCTCCACGGCCGGCGTGAGTCTGTGTTTCGGTGTGGGCTACATGCTGCTGCCGCTGTTTGCTTACTTCATCAGAGACTGGAGGATGCTGGTCCTCGGCCTCACCCTGCCCGGCTTCCTCTATGTGCCTTTCTGGTGGTAAGTAGGACTGTGTTTCTTGTAATTTTTTCTTCTAGTTAACATTACATATTAGGTTTGCATTACGCTGACAGGTGTAGAGAGGACCTGATCCAGTTCCTGCAACGATAACTCTCCAGATTGTTTTGCACCATTTTAGAGCTGAAACAATAGTCGACAAATCAGGTTGTTGATAGAGCAAATCACTTGATCGGAATCTGCTTGATAAGTGTGTGATACTTTTTTACTATTTTTGAAGATAAAATGCAGAAAATCCCATTTTTGAATGGGAATATATGCAGATCGTCGAGCTGAAATTCAAAAGGCCTTTCTAGCTCCTTTAGCTCACATCCCCGGTCATATAGTGCAGCCGAATAAAAGGACAAAAAAAAAGTAACTTTCTTTGTGTTTTTACATCTAATATATTAATATATAAGTTTCTTCTCATGATGTCAAAGACATCCGTCCCTCAATCAATCTGAATCTTTTCTTAACATCTAGAGAAGGTCGTGAGTTAAAGCTATGGTCTACATTCTGAGACAGATTTGAAAAAAAGCATCCCCCCCCAACCAAACCCCTCCCTCAGTGTTTCATGATTTGACGAGGCGGCATGACGAGGAGCAGGGAGACGAGAGGATTGGATGGAGGGTACGAGCCAATGGGAGCCTTCCAGAGCAATGGCTCCCATTGGTTAGTTTCTATACAGGCCTACGGCTGATAGACTGGTGGATTTTTTTATTCCAAATCGTAAACCATAGCTTTAACTTTCAAACATCAAACTCCTCACAACGTTACGTCCCGCCTTCCGATCCTGTTTCACCCCGAAATACCTCACCATACGGACGCTCCATACTGTTGACTTTAAATGTAATATTTTTGGGCTTTGGAAAACACTTGACGATGTATGAATGTGACGGACATTTTTCTTCACAATTTATAGACATTACCTTTCACAATAAAAGCCCTCGACGTATATATCTGGCATCACTCGTTACCAGGGCAACTTAAATTCACGGAAAGCAACGAAAGGAAACTAAAGAAAGTAGCTCACAATATATGCGTTTCTTACAGAAAATGATTTAGTTAGTAATCAACAGGGAGGAGAAAATGACCACAAACTGTATTTTTTCATTCTCACTATATAGTCTATATGGAATGAGTGAAGCAAATACCGTACCTCCCTCGTACCTTTGGTGTGCAGCATGTTTTCCTCTGCTATCTGTCTCTCTGTTGTGTGGTGAGACAGGTTCATCCCAGAGTCTCCTCGCTGGCTGCTCTCTCAGGGCAGAGTGGAGGAGGCCGAGGCCGTAATGAGAGACGCCGCCAGGAGGAACAGAGTCAAGCCTCCGCCGGTCATCTTCAACCCTTTGCAGGTGAGAACTCGCTTAAAACAGGTGTGACAGAAAGATCTACGTTTACATTTTACATAAAAATCCTGATATTTGATTCTTTGAGCATATTTTTAGAGAGACTAACTTTACTTTACTTGCCTTCTGTTGAAACCAGAACCTACTTGAAGTTGATCCAGTAGTCCCACTCTCTGGAAATACAGACAAAACTGTCACTACAAAGAATCTGGAATGCTGGGTAACGTAGTGTTGATAATGTAAACAAACGGATACACAGTATCATGAAATAGATCATAAAAAGCAAAGGGGCCGATGCTTCGTTGACGCGGGCACTGAATGGGTCATTCATGTCATGTAATCCGCAGAGACTCACTTCTAACAGTAATAATACTTTTACTACTCCTAATATATATAATGTATAGTATCAGTAATCATTAGATAATTATATAATACTTTTTTTATGGAATAGACTAATCTGAGAAAAACATTGCAAAAACATCCTTAAATGTGAAAGCAGGCGGATTAATTCATTAATTTCTTTAACACTGGAATAAACAGGACGATGGGACAAAAACGTATCATGTAAATTAGGATTTGATGCCGGCTTTTAGAGGCTGATACAGACAAAATAAATCACTATTGCAATTTCAACAAGAATAACCTTTATTTGTGAACAAAGGTAGACCTCAAGCATGCATTTTACTGTAACTCACTGTAATTTAAGAACCGATGCCCCCACCTGGTGCTTTTCTTTCATTGCACGTTGAACTTCGGCCTCCATCCGACGTTTTGGGTACTACATGCGTGCACACGTGCACACGCATGTGTTCCCTCAGCAAGTGGCCACGCATTCACGGGCGTCTCTAATGAAATCACTTCTAGACTGATGCTCAGTGTTTGTTGTCGCACAGCAGAGAGAGCTCCAAGCCGAGAACAGGAAGGCGCACAACATCTGTGACCTGCTTCGTTCCCGAAACATCCGCTGGATCTCCGTCACGCTGTGGCTGGTCTGGTGAGCCCCGCCGCGCCGCCGACCTCCGCCGCGACCCCTGACCTCCGCCGCGACCCCTGCATGCGCAAACACGCACGCTCCAGAACTCACACATAGACAACGACATCCGTTCATGCATCACCTCAACCATGTCAGATCATTTCACTAACAGCACATAATGAGCCGTCGGGTGCTGTGAAGCAGATGAGAATCAGCGGGTTATGTAACCGTCTCAATGAATCTGGAAGAAGATGAAAACGTGCGATTTTTCAGTTTTGTTTCAAATTTAAAAAGTTGTAATTCTTTCTGATTGACTATCCAGTCAAAATGATGCCGTCATGTCTTTCCTCATCTAATGCCCGTCATCATTTCGACCCCAAGGGTTTTTATTTATTTAAAAATCTGTCATATATTACATGGTAAACCTGCAGAAACAACCTTTTTTGGCCAGTTGGGGGTGACGCAAACAAGCTGCAAATCCAACTATGACAATCTTTAGTAGTATCTAGCTTTTGAAGTAAACGGCATAAACAGGTGGATTTGATTTGATCAATGCACAAAATAACGAATAATTACAGTTTCATTAATAAAATAAATAGTTGAAATGGGTTGTAAGCACACGTCATGTTTCCCAGGTGAAAACAATATTGGATTTTTACATACAAATACATTGTTATTTTGATTTTATATTGTTAAACAGGTGCTGGGAATGTGATCTAAAACGGATAAAAGACACTTTTAGTTCCAGCTCAACTTTTCAGGGAAACATGGCTTCTCAGCTGCTAGATGCTCCATATGTTCCCTGACTTTGACCGTTATGACTATTTAGTGCTGCTAGTTCACATACAGGTTTGCTTTTCACCTGAAAACAAAAAAAGCTTACCATATTGTAACCCTAGTTCTATGAGCACAGGTAGAGCCCTCTACTGGACTCCATGGGTAAAACTCTCCTCCAATCACGAGCATGCATTTGCCCACTGAAGATATGCATATAAGCACAGCAGGCTACTAAAGACTTGGACCCCAAATATGGGCAGACGCCACAGTATGACATGACACTACCGGACTATCCTGTCCCCTCTTCAAAAGTGCTGTAGGGCAACGGTTCCCTTTAGAGGGCTCCGCCTGTGCAAATAGTGTAGAAGTCGGGGGGCCTGGAACTGATCTGGGTACAGCCATGGCCTATCCTTACAGGATTGGGGGGTTGCAATCCGATTCGCTGACTTTATGAGTGAACCATTGAGCTCACTGGAGGTGTCTCTTTGTCGACAGCCACTGCTAATAGATGACATTAGTTCCATTAGGTTGACCTCACAATAGTAGCATGCCATAGACCTGCGACCTTCTAGATGTTTTGATGGTTTAATCGCCCTCACAGGAACAGCGTGGCCATCGCTTACTTTGCTCTGTCCCTCAACACGGCCAACCTTCACGGTAACGCCTACTTCAACTGTTTCCTGTCAGCCGTGGTGGAGATGCCTGCCTACGTGTTGTCGTGGGTTACGTTCCGCTGGTTCTCAAGACGACTGACTCTTTCCGTAACCCTCCTCATGGGAGGACTGTTTCTACTCTTCACACAGCTCATACCAGCAGGTATGACACTTTGACTTTGTATCTGGGGGAATCGTATGTTCAGATGCAAAATTAAGAGTTTTTTCTTGCTTGCATGCAAGCAGATGGGCATGCAGGTAAGCCCTTTGTTCAGCTAACTCCCTGTGATGCTTCCTCCCCTTTAGACCTGACTGCCCTCTCCATAACACTCGAGATGATGGGGAAATTTTCAGTGACGATGACGTTTGCCATCGTGTACGCGTACACAGCAGAACTCTACCCGACCGTGCTGAGGAACACGGCTGTGGGCACCTGCTCCATGGCCTCCCGAATAGGCAGCATCGTTGCCCCGTACTTCATTTACTTAAGTAAGGAAGCCTACAGCACCATTGTGTGCCATTCATTTAGGTAGAAAAGAAAGGGCCTATTTCTAACAAGAAGCTGGTGCCTCCACCAGAAAGAACAAAAGCATGAAAGCAGGCTTGATTAGCACCCCTGTCGGATAGACCGGTCTGCTGAAAACCCCCCAAGCTTTCATTTCAAAGTTCCTCTGAAGGTTCAGTGGATCGGATCTGAACGAGCAACGCGGCCACATGGAAGCACACGAAACACTTTGTGCGTTTGCTTTGTGTTTTGGGGTTGTTTGTCACCGTGTCCTCCCTTTGATGCGTTTCCACAGGAAGCTATTCCATTTCACTGCCTTACATGCTGATGGGAAGCATTACGGCCGTGTCAGGGTTGCTGAGTCTCCTGCTGCCTGAGAGCTATGGAATGCCTCTGCCTGACACCATCACTCACATGCAGCACTTCCCCGGGTAAGACTGCAGCACGCCTCTGAGGCCGCCGTTATTACACATTCAGAAGCTCGCTGTCAGGGTCTTTTTCAAATTGTCTTGTATTTTCACTTTAGCTTTTTTTACATGTAGACAATTCTTCACACTTTTTCAACAATACTCAAATGTGGTTAATTTGTCGTACAACTGCCAGATTTAAAATGACTAACTTAATGCTCAATAAGTAACTTTGGTGTTTAAGGACTATTTACTTTTTATGGAATTTATTATATCTATACTCAGTACCACTTTAACAGATAGTTTTAAGCAGACAGGGGAGTCCTGGTTCATTCCTGTGACATGGGGAGTTTTATTTTTTGACAGTAGTGGACAGTAACGGAGTAAATTTACTTAAGTACTGTACTTAAGTACATATCCAGAGGATTTGTACTTTACTTGAGTGTTAGATTTCTTTGGCACTTATTACTCTTACTTGAATACATTTCCAAGACAAATACTTTTACTTTTACTCAAGTTAATTTCTAGAAAGGCTGAAAAGTACTTTTTTTTTTTTTTAAGTACTATTGGACACAAGCTGTGTTTGTCAAAGAAGGAAACCTATCACAGTGCACGCTCTCCACTGGGATCTACGTAAAAGCGGAAATACGTAATCCCTCCCCATAAGGACACATGGGGAGACAGAGTTTGTTGTGCTCCTATATTGTCCTTCCTGTAAAGACAAGTGACTTCAACATTGAGTTATTGAAAGCAGAGATGTAGTTTTTTGTAAAACAGTGATTCTCAACCAGTGGTGTGGGGACAACATTGGTCTTTGAGGGGGTTCCAGTTCCTAATGATAGAGAGTTAGTTGGACAGTGCAGGTTCATTTGGTTACAATTTCAATGATTGTTAATAAACATCTGCATCTGCAACATCTGCTATAGTACTGTGATCCCATTCATTTTATTTGAAATTTACTCTTACTCTTACTTTTACTTAAAGTAAATTTAAAAGCATGTACTTTTGGATACTTAAGTACCTTTAAAAGCAAGTACTTTTTTACTCTTACTCGACTACCATGTCGACTGAGCTACTTTTACTTGTAACGGAGTAAATTTTGACCAGTAGTATTTGTACTCTTACTCAAGTACTGGGGTCGAGTACTCTGTCCATCTCTGTTTTTTGACTCTAGATGTTGTAAGAAGAAGCCTTATACACTTGCACACACCGAAGGGAAGGAAGACGCTGCTGAAAGGAAATCTCCAGTTCTCCCATGAAGGAGGAGCAGCACTGGGATCCAGCATGAGGACGAGAAGTGTGCTTTGAAATGTCCACACAGAAGTGGAGTTCTGTTTTTGCTGTGCTGGCTGCAAAGCAAAAACACACAAAGATTTTATTTTTTATTTCTTGGTCATGTAATGTGAATAAATCAGTGAGAACAATAGCAAAGATAATCAGTTAATAGAACTATATTTATTAATATAAGAAGTAATGTTTTAGACAATCAGTCTCAATCAAAGTCGACTTTCCAAAAGCACCACAGGTTGTGAATTTTCTCTTCTTTTGATGAATGGGCACTTCATACTGTAGTGACAAAAAAAAAAAAACATAATTTGGTATTCAACAAATAAAAAAATGCACCAGTGTTTGAATATTTTCATCTTGATTTTCATCATTCCCTACGGCCGTCTCATCCTCTAAGTCGGTTTCAGACGTTGGTTGTTCACATCCGCGGACATGAACGCGAGATGCAATGTGCACACGACTGCTGGGGGCGGAGTCAGGCTTGTGTGACGATGTGGTCAGAAGGCGCAGAAATGAAAACAATGGTGGAACATTTAGAAATCTTCAAAGTCAAATTAATTAAGAAAGTCCACAATTGGCTTTGCCTTCTGCTTTTCCGTTGCTGTGATCTGAGTATTGACATTAAACAGACCTCCTCCAGTGTTGCCATGTTTACTGTTCACACCATGCAGATCAGGCTGATTTCTGTGGAGCGTCCTTTAGAGCAGGTGTGTCAAACTGATCCAGTAAAGGGCCGTGTGGCTGCAGGTTTTCATTCCAACCAAGCAAGAACACACCTGATCCAACCAATCAAGGTGTGAAGGCAAATCAGGTAGGTGAATAAGTCGAGTCAGGTGTGTTCTTGCTTGGTTGGAATGAAAACCTGCAGCCACAGCGGCCCTTTACTGGATCAGTTTGACACACCTGCTTTAGAGGCACCATGAGTAACCACATGTATGTGAACATTTATGCTCACAACACAGCTGCCTACACAGACGCTTGGTTCAACAGCAAGTATGTTGGACCCTTAAGTACCCTTTTAAAAAGGAAAATACATTTGATTAATAATTTAATTCATTTGACATTATTTTTATGTTTAAATGTTTTCACCCGTCTGCTGTTTCCTTCTTTTCTTATTCTGCGTAATCTCTTGTGGCTGTTTGTGTACTTGTGTTTACTGTACTCGCCAAAGAAAACAACCACACGTGTACTTAACAAGACACCCTTTCACGTCTGGGAGGGCTTCCAAGTAACTACTCCACGTTAACCTTCAACCTAAACCCACCAGTGTTTTCAAGGAACCCACCGTTCTCTCTTGTGCATCTGTTGCAAAGTTTGAGGTAGAGGTCGTCCAAAGGTCTCTGGCAGGAAGAGAGCGGCAAACGCAGAGAGAAGAGCCACAGTCCCCAAAATCACATATGGCAGGAACTCAAAGTAGTCACCTGGAGAAGGAGAAGGGGGTGATTAGGAGGAGGGCGAGGAGATGGAAACATATTCTGGATGTGGATTCATCAGTGTGTGCAGAGCATCCAAACTAACATGAGGTGGAAGACGATGCTTATTTGTTCAAATGTGTCAATGTGCTAAGATAAATCCAGGTTTAAGACATTTTTAGTAATTACTGTTGAAGACCAGTTTACTCACCTAGCTTTAACAAAAAAGGTGACATTGAACTGCCCACCCTGGCAAAAGTAGTGCACGTGCCGGTCGCTGTGGTCCTGAGCACTGTTGGGTAAAGCTCTGCTGAGTACACGTACATCAGCGATGTTCCGCCGGTTATCATAAACTTGCCCAGCATCTCCAGAGCAAAAGCCAGTTGATATAAACCTGATCCACAAGAAATGGGTCATTTAAGAAAAGAGTGAAATTAAAATGATGTTAAGTGCACGAGAATCCCTGTCCGACAGCTCGGTTTGACCCAGATTATTTGATAATGCAAGGTGTTTACAGATCTGCATCGGGGGTTTATACTGCATGATGTCCACCAAACATGTCCGAATCATGGCCATAGAAGGGTTTCTGAACTATTATGCTTGTTCAATGACTGTGAAAGAAATGGGAGATCTCCTCGTGAAAATTCCTGGCATTCATATTATTCAATATCAAGACATGAGTGTTGTTTTCGTTTGTTCTCTTGTGGTGGAGATGGGTTGAGAAAATGGAGTCTGATTCTTGCGTTTTTCTATGAAGATTTTACACATTAAAAGTCTGTTTACAGGTTTTGGGAAGTACTACTGCATATGTGATGCACCCCGTTGTGTTACTACTTACTTGGAGGCACCAGTTGAATCAGGTACAGCGACACGCCTCCAACGATCAAGATGCAAATGACAGACCGTCGTCGTGGGATGTATCTCAGTGCCAGCCAGCAGGTGATGTACGCTGGTACCTCTACAGCTGCTGAGATGAAGGAGCTGATGTAGGGGTTCTCATGAAGTCGGGATGTGTTCAGGGACAGGGCGTAATAACCAGTACTCAGACTGAACCTGGGAAAGACAGATGCAGACAACAGAAGATTGAATGGAAATCTGCAGAGACACAGTAGCAAACCAAGACCATCCATCCCTTCTCCTCTGCCTATCTGAGGCAGCAGGGAAGGAGGGAATACCAGGCGTACCATCGACTCTTTCCAGCTCCTCCAGAGGATCCCAAAGTGTAACCTGGATAGATGGCATATATACCCCTCTCCATCGTGTTCTGGGGCTAGGACCAACGAGCAGAGGAGGCAACTCAAGAGATTCAGTGGGAACTCCCCGCTTGTGGTTTTTGGTTGTATAATGTAGTGTTTGGTTGTGTGTTTATAACAATATACAGTATACATGAGTGACTAAATCAATAACGCCTAGAATCTAATTGGACAGGACACTCACCACACCAGGCACACAATGATTGTCGGGTTTCTGATGCGTTTAGTCTTCAGCAGGTTTAAGATGCTGTGGTTTTCCTTAGGGTGCCTCTTTGTCTCCTCAGCCTGCACGATACAAAACCTCAGTCATACCAGCAGTTCATTGTTCAAACATTCACCTTGTATTTATCATTTATATTTAAAATCATCATATACATGGTGCATACCGTTCATGACACCTGACCTCTGAATTCGACCCATCCTCACCCTTAGGAGAAGCTGGGGAGTATTATTCAGGTCAAGTCAGACTCACATTTACACTGTAATCTTCAAAGATGACCAGTGGAGCTTCGACTTTGTTCATCTTCGCAGCCTTTCTCACGATGGCCTCAGCCTCCTCCACTCTTCCCTGAGTGAGCAGCCACCGAGGAGACTCTGGGATCAACCTGCCTCAGGATTCAGCAGAGAAACAAGGGTTCAGGCTGGATGAGAGGGGCTTACTAATGAAATGTGAGCACCACCTACCACCAGAGGGGGACGTAGAGCAGGCCAGGCAGAGAGAGAGCCAACAGAAGAGATGTCCAGCCCCTTAAGAAGTAAGCAAAGAGAGGCAGCATCATGTAGCCAATGGCAAAGCTCAGGCAAACTCCCAAAGAGCAGAAGATGACCCGCACATCCTTAGTCAGGATCTCAGCGCCTGGACAAAGAAATACAGCGAGAGAGATAATGTATTACAGAATAAATAAATCATAGTGATAATGAAGTCATCGTGAGATTGAGAGCAACAAGACAAAATCAAAATACTAAATTAATTCATTGTTACCAGAGCTTGAAATGTTGACATTTACCCAGAACAAAACCAGCCACATAATTGGCGATCTGTCCCAAACCGTTGATGAAGAGGAGGATGGCGAACACCGTCCATGAAGGTGAAAATATTTCAACAAAGGTAAAGACGGTCTGAAGTGCCATGGTGGCAAAGAGAATAGGCTTCCTCCCAAACCTAGAGGGAGAAGACAAACAAGGACAAGGATTATTCTCCACTGTTCCTTTAAAGGACTATTATTAGTTTAGATTAGAGACATTCATTGTCCACTGCGTGTGGAAATTCAGTTAATTTATAGCTGTAGGCAAAAAAAACCCCAATAGTATCAGCAGCAAGTTTAAAAGTACAGCATTGTGGCGTTTAGATTACCTGTCTGAGAGCTGGCCGCAGAACAAGGATCCACAAAGGATTCCCAGAAAGAGAACGGTTGAAGATAACGGCTGCTTCCACTGGTCACTGCACACCAGGTCAAACTGGAATATCCACACATGAACAATTAAACCGTCACACTCAAGGCCCAGAGGGAATCCATGATCTATCTGACGTATAAAAGTCTGAAATTCACATGCCTTTAGCCCGGTTGGTCTTAACTTCTGACAGAAAACATATATTTTGTTTTATTCAAAGACAAAAGTTTTTTGTTTTTTTTTGTTTTATGAAAAGAAAAAAAATGTTTTGGGGTGGGAGGATTTAAATGTAAATACAAGTCCAGTGTTTCCCCTACCATTGTACAGGCCAAAAAAAAAATCAATATACCAAAAATAAGCCACCTATCAATTCATTCATAAATCAATAATCATTTACATTAGGAGCGCCTCCGCGCAGCACAGCAGACTTGCTCCGCAAGACGCGCGGCCGCAACAATCCACACCGCGCGCTCCCGCTACGTTCTTCTTCGTGTACTTTACGCGCTTGATGTTGTTCTGATGCCGCTCTGCCTCGTTAAACCACCACGATGTCGCTTTCTACTTTGAAAACACGGAAAGTTTACATTGTATTTTGATAAGCTGTTGCACTCTTCAGACTCGTGGTGTGAGCGGTACCGGACCCGGACCGGTACCGGACCCGGAACCGGACCGGTGCATTTATAAGAAAAATGCCGCTGTGTGTCGCCGTCCAAAATCCGCTTTCCTCGCGCTGCCTGCTCGCACAGATCCGCTCGTGCGCACATTCGCTGATGCAGGTCGAGTGTTGTCGAGAAATAAATGCAGAGACGGCGCTCCTTAAAAACAACATCAAGCCATGCGTGTGAAGTATTAGGACGAGATGACGTATGTACAACCGGCTAACGGGCCAAAGCCCGTTTGGGCTGGAGCCGAGGCACGCTACTGATCGCGCCCTTAGGCAGCCTATGTTAATAAAATAAGGATTGTTTTTGATAAGCTGTGGAACTCTGAGTTAAAGAATTTCTACCTGAATTTCTATGAACTATTAGGCTGTTGAGTAAACCTATAACTTATATTTTACTTGATAAAATAAGACAATATATGCACTCATATGTCGTTGTAGTGTTTTACAGTATCTGTAGCTTTTAATGTGATGCTCCTCATTTTCCAGACATATTTTTCCGGCCCATAATTCTGCATCATTTCCATCAACCGGCACCTTAATAAGTCACTCTCTCCTTGTGATCTTGAATACACTCTGGTTGAACAAAAATGTTGAATGCAAATATAATAATTGCAGAATTGCAGACTGCTTGCTGTGCCACCTGACTTAATCCAACTGCACCAATACACCATCCCACGCGTCTCGTCTGTTTAGGTTTTTTTCGGTGGGTACCACCGGGCCTGAAAAAAATTATAGGGGAAACACTGAAGTCCTTGTGTCTAGGTCGGGTTGCAGGGCAGCCGTGTCAGCAAGGTATTCCGGACATGTCCACAGAATTGCATTGCATTGTCTGAGATGGAATGGCTCAGTTCCCTCTTCACCACAATGGTCCAGTACAAGGCTGCACCGAACCACCTTTCCATCTCACACTACATTTTACACTCACTCCAGAACAAGACCCCGAGGTACTTGACGTAAGCACCGCCTCAGACACGGAGGGACTGACTTTTATCTGGACTGCTTTACGGCTGCAGATCGATCTGAACAACTCTTCTGCTAAGAGGCAATTTGGAGGTCCTCAGTGAAGACACTCTCCAGAAGTTTGGTTCCAAAACTATTCATGGAGCTGAGCCAAACTACATCTGGTAGTTACCAATCCACCTCCCACACACGTTCAGGTTCCTTCCTTTTCACACATAACATTCAACATTAACATCATTTCACTACTAACTACTACATTATCAGTTTCCCACATGGCGCGATTGGCCTTGGGGCGCAGCTGCTTAGAGCACGGCAGAAACCGGATCTCCAACGTACGCTCAAGTCTTTCTTCCTCATCGTTGTTTTTAGGGCCTGTTTTTGGATACCCCGAGGAGTTCTTCCACCTCCCTCCTTCCATGCTACCTCACTGATAATTAGTTATACACACCTAGATCCACCAGAAAAAGTTTTTACAACAAACTGTGAACATGAGTTTGCTGAGTGTTGCAGTCAGGTTTAATAATTAATTACAGTTGGTACAATAAATGTTAAACTAGCACCCACAAACTCCCATAGCAGCAGACCACACTCACCTCAGAGACTAAGGTGGACTGGTATATGTCTTTGCTGTAGCTCCACCCGTCCACGCAGCCCTCCGTCTCCAGGTCGGTGAGGTTGACGTCCCTGCCAGGAACCAGTCCCTGAGCTGAGAGGTTCGTAACCACATCCAGCCTGTACCTGCTGCACCGGCTCAGCTCCTCTTCTCCATTCACCACCTCACAGTCACAGTGGCAGAAACTTTATTTGCATTCCTGCAGAATCAGACTTCTTAAGGATGAACCTTCCTTGTGTATTATTTCATTGTGATTAAATATTTTTTCTCTCTTACTTTATCGACAATGATATGTAGTGGTTTCTTTCTTTCTTTCTTTCTTTCGACAAATGTACTTATTGTAAGACTTTTGCACTTCACACTGTATAGTATATACAGTGTATATACCTTTCCATAAAACCCTGGCGTGTAGCCAGAGCTATGTGCAGGGAGGGCATTATTTAAACTGATCAAAATTCTGTGTGCGCTGCTACACGTATAATCCATACAGTAACAAAAAAACTATAGCATTAGGCTTGCCATAAAGCCAAAAAACAAAAGGACAAATTCATTTCTGAGCATTTGGTACTATCACACCACGTTGGCGTGGGGTACAGGTAGGTCTTTCACACATGAGCAGTACTTTGAAGAGCATTACTTTTAGCCTACTAAAACAAAAAGAAAAACAAAGGAAAAGTAGGAAAAGATGAGAGTTGTAAGTTTAAAAAAAAACATGGGGACCATTCATGTTTTATTTTTTTCCCCTTTGTAATTGTTGCAAAGAGATAACAAGGCAACACTCAACAAACCGTTAATTTAGTTACCTCTATGGGGATGATGGCATGGCGCCACGCTGGGGTCAGATTAACCTCAGGAACCAGGCAGTGGTGACTGGGAATGTCGGCCAGGAAGACCATGGAGAAAGTACAGAATCCATTGGGCAAGATGCTGGCACAGAGCAGGAAGAAGATGACCTGCTGGAAGCGTCCCCACTGACCCAGAAAAGCTACGGCGTCATCATAATCCTCCATAGTCTGAGAGTCCCGACTGTCCCCCTCCACAGTCTGTATCGTGTACACGACGTGTTCCTTCTGCAAGAGATAACAGAGAGAAGTAGGTTCTCCTGGTGGGCTAGCCACACCCTTTTTGTTTAACAGCCACAAATAAGTTTTAGCTTTCCGTCGTCATGTGAGGAAATTTACATGTTGAGTCCTGTGTTGTAGGCGGGTTCATAAATATGTTGCAGCTGAGCTGTGCGGGGTCGGGTCGGGGAAAAAACTTCCAAAAATACTCCCCCAGGACATTATTATTTGTCAATGATTTGGAGACGCTTCAATGAAACCCACTGGATTCAGCAGAGTTCAGTGTAATAGAGTGTGCATTTATAGCCTTCATTATCAACTCTTAGAGTAACGTTTCTGTGACGGCATCAAACATAGTTAAAAGTATAAGAATCCTCAGCAGCAATGCAATTGTTTCCATAACAACATAATACTGCTGTTCACTGTTGTAAAAAGTGAAAATGTGTGTAATAAAAAAAAGAAAAGAAAACACCAGTACATGTGTATCAAACAAAGTTTTATCTTATTTTTTTATAATCTTCTGATTCCATCAGTTTGGGCGTGTTTGGGTTAATTGCTCTCATAACTCATATGATAAATAACATCAACAGGAGAAGATTATGAAAGATACTGAGTTAATAAAACTTTATTTATTAATAGCTCATATAAGTAATGTTTTCTAGACAATCAATCAGTCTCAGTCAGTCAACTTTCAAAATGTGCCACGGGTTTTGAATGTTCTCTTCTTTTGCTGAATGGGTTCATGCTGTAGTCACCAAAAAACAAAGACCAGGGTTTTAAAAAGGACAAACACACATACTGTGTTACGCTCTGAGACATCCGAGTAATGAAAGACTTTGATGGCTGATACGTTAGGATAGGCTAAATGAGAACACTTAAGATTCATTTATCATTCCACTAAACATTCATAATCATTTATATGTTGTAATCGTTTTGAGGAGGAACCACCGACCTCTCTCTCTTGTGCATCTGTTGAGTAGTTTGAGGAAGAGGTCGTCCAAAATTCTCTGGCAGGAAGAAAGCAGCAAACGCAGAGACAACAGCCAGAGTCCCCAAAATGATATAAGGCAGGAACTCAAAGTCGTCACCTGGACAAGGAGTCAGATTTTATGGATGCGAGTGTGTGCAGAGCAACTAAAACGAGGTGAAATCAGATCTTATCTGTTAACATCCAGGTATAAGACATATTTAGTACTTACTATTGTACGACCAGTTTACTCACTTAGCTGTAACAAAAAGGGTGACATTGAACTGCCCACCCTGGAAACAGTAGAGCACACGCCGGTGGCTGTGGTCCTGAGCACCGTTGGGTAAAGCTCTGTTGTGTAGACGAACATCAGCGATGCACCGGTGGTGATCACAAACTTACCCAGCATCTCCAGAGCAAAAGCCACCTGTGATAAACCTGAAAAGTGTTTGCAGTGTTTAGTGATTCTTTTTCTCCTCTGTTAAAACTTTTCATTCTTAAAAACTCTTCAGAAAACCTGTTTTCAGGTGACTTCTTTTGAATGGAGGGTGAAGACTTTTCTGTTTGCTGCCGTCTTTGATTAGATCTTTTCTTACACTACACTTATCTTTGTCTGATTCTATTTTAGTTGTTCTTTTTCTATTATCTTTGGACTTAAAATGTTGTTTTAAATGGTATGTTATTACAATCTAATCATTTCAGTGCGTTTCATTTGCACTTGCATTTGGTGTTTTATGTCAAAGCGCTTTGAACTGCCTTGTTGCTGTAATGTGTGCTATGTGAATAAACTCGCCTTGAGGAATCCTTATCGCTGTTTGAGGCTAGCAGCTCAAAGCTACATTATTAGATTCTCCCAGCATAGTGTTGTGGACAAATACATCTGTCCAATAAAGATCAACCACCAGGATCAGCTTTTTCTCCGTGGTTGATTCAACAAAGTATTTTCATCTGCAGACAGTAATACTTCGCCCCTGCCTTCTCATGTAAAAGCTCAGACAGCAGGAACGACCCTGAGTCTAGCAGGAATCTCCCTTTTAAGGAGGAGGAATCATACCGTAGACAAAAGACGGGTCATGTCCTATCTTACAAAGACAAGATCTACAGAACACAGATTATAACTTACAAACATCCAAAATTCCCATAAAAATAGCCAAGTCAACTGTCGGTGTTAGGAGTTGCATTGTGGGTAATGGAGATACTGCATTACCCACAATGCAAAGAATTTTATCCTCTTTTTTGAACTGCCCATCTTGAGTCTGACAGTGTTATAGGAGTGCAACACTGCATCTGTACTCTGTTAAAGTGAATAGTATTAATGCACCCCGTTGTGATACTACTTACTTGGAGGCACCAGTTGAATCAAGTACAGCGACACGCCCCCAACGATCAAGATGCAAATGACAGACAGTCGTCGTGGGATGTATCTCAGTGCCAGCCAGCAGGTGATGTACGCTGGTACCTCTACAGCTGCTGAGATGAAGGAGCTGATGTAGGGGTTCTCATGAAGTCGGGATGTGTTCAGGGACAGGGCGTAATAACCAGTACTCAGAGTGAACCTGGGAAAGACGGATGCAGACAACAGAAGATTGAATGGAAATCTGCAGAGACACAATAGCAAACCAAGACCATCCATCCCTTCTCCTCTGCCTATCTGAGGCTAATTGGACAGGACACTCACGACACCAGGCACACAATGACTGTGGTGTTTCTGATGTGTTTAGTCTTCAGCAGGTTTAAGATGCTGTGGTGTTCCTTAGGGTGCCTCTTTGTCTCCTCAGCCTGCACGATACAAAACCTCAGTCATACCAGCAGTTCATTGTTCAAACATTCACATTGTATTTATTATTTATTTTTAAAATCATCATTTACATGGTGCATACTGTTCATGACACCTGACCTCTGAATTCGACCCATCCTCACCCTTAGGAGAAGCTGGGGAGTATTATTCAGGTCAAGTCAGACTCACATTTACACTGTAATCTTCAAAGATGACCAGTGGAGCTTCGACTTTGTTCATCTTCGCAGCCTTTCTCACGATGGCCTCAGCCTCCTCCACTCTTCCCTGAGTGAGCAGCCACCGAGGAGACTCTGGGATCAACCTGTCTCAGGATTCAGCAGAAAAAACAAGGGTTCAGGCTGGATGAGAGGGGCTTACTAATGAAATGTGAGCACAACCTACCACCAGAGGGGGACGTAGAGCAGGCCAGGCAGAGAGAGAGCCAACAGAAGAGATGTCCAGTCCCTTAAGAAGTAAGCAAAGAGAGGCAGCATCATGTAGCCAATGGCAAAGCTCAGGCAAACTCCCAAAGACGAGAAGATGACCCGCACATCCTTAGTCAGGATCTCAGCGCCTGGACAAAGAAATACAGCGAGAGAGATAATGTATTACAGAATAAATAAATCATAGTGAGATTGAAGTCATCGTGAGATTGAGAGCAACAAGACACGTAGATTGAAATTATTCAAAATCAAAATACTAAATTAATTCATTGTTACCAGAGCATGAAATGATATTTACCCAGAACAAAACCTGACAGGTATTTAGAGCTCTGTCCCAAACCGTTGATGAAGAGGAGGATGGAGAACACCATCCATGAAGGTGAAAATATTCCAAGAAAACTAAAAATGGTCTGAAGTGCCATGGTGGCAAAGAGAACAGGCTTCCTCCCAAACCTAGAGGGAGAAGACGACAACAAAAAGCAAAGGCAAATAAACAAGATTTAAAACAAGGGGTGGGGTTTGGGAGGCCAATGTAGAGACGGTCTTCCAACAATAACGGATAACTAGCAACCGGAAAGAACATTCTCAAACCACTGCATCTAATTTAATTGAGAGATACATTACCTGTCTGAGAGCTGCCCGCAGACCAAGGATCCAAAAAGGATTCCCAGAAAGAGAACGGTTGTAGATAACGGCTGCTTCCACTGATCACTGCACACCAGGTCAAACTGGAATATCCACACATGAACAATTAAACGGTCACACTCAAAGACCAGAGGGAATTCACCTCATGAATAAAAGTATAACAAAAATCATTGATTTATTGTTACATTCTCTTTCATTTTGATAGAAACAGCTGTAAATTATTGGATGAGTCCTTACATTGTTATTATGCAATCTCACCTTTACAGAAAAAAGAACCTTGATCCATTTGTAACTACAAAAAACAACTATCAAACTAGACCACACTCACCTCAGAGACTAAGGTGGACTGGTATATGTCTTTGCTGTAGCTCCACCCGTCCATGCAGCCCTCCGTCTCCAGGTCGGTGAGGTTGACGTCCCTGCCAGGAACCAATCCCTGAGCTGAGAGGTTCGTGACCACATCCAGCCTGTACCTGCTGCAGCGGCTCAGCTCGGGTTCCCCATTCACCACCTCACAGTCACAACAGTATAAATCAGTGTTTCTGCGGGGCATTTCTTAAAGATCAAAATACCCGTCTGTGAAAGTTCTCCGTCATCCAGGTCCTGGTCATCTCTGAAAGCTTGTTCGTTGGCAACTGAACTTGCTTTAAACTAGTGTCTTCTATCTTTTCTTGGTGTATTCAATGCTGTTTGAAAGAATCTCAACTGATTGACTTCTCAAAATAATGACCAACTTACCTCTATGGGGATGATGGCATGGCGCCACGCTGGGGTCAGATTAACCTCAGGAACCAGGCAGTGGTGACTGGGAATGTCGGCCAGGAAGACCATGGAGAAAGTACAGAATCCATTGGGCAAGATGCTGGCACAGAGCAGGAAGAAGACGACCTGCTGGAAGCGTCCCCACTGACCCAGAAAAGCTACGGCGTCGTCATAATCCTCCATAGTCTGAGAGTCCCGACTGTCCCCCTCCAGTCTGTATCATGGACTATTGTACTTTTATACTGCCAGCTCAGCACACCCTTTAGGTGTGTCGTTGCAACTGAAATACCAGTTTAGTCTAGTGCAAGGCAAGAAAAGGCAAGGCAACTTTATTTGTATAGCACATTTCATACACAAGGCAGACTCAAAGTGCTTCACATCATAAAACAAAGTGAGAAGAAAAATAAATGAGCATGAGCCATCCCCAGTGCGATGCAGGAATGACTGAAGAGTCACTCTTTGTGTTGGCACTTATAATGCAGTTGAATTTACATACAGGTCTGACATCCTGCAGCCCCCCTTCTCCATGTGTCCCCAGATGTTGTCTTTGATCAAAGGGTCATTGTCTTATCCTGCATCAAAGGGCTTCTTTGGTGACGCCCCTGGTGGCAAATGGTCCTGCAATACGCATTTAGGACAGACAGCCATTTGCCCACATAAATACATGATTAAATAGGAATTTCCCTCACATTCCCCCCTTTTGATTAATTTGTAAATCAAACAATTAAATCAACAATCAATAGGTACTGTCATAAAAGGATCACATTGGGGTTACAGAAATCTAAATCGTTACTAATATAAGTTGCCAGATTTGTATTACGTGTTATACAATTTTATTTCTTTCGGTCAGGTGATACGATTGCTCAATGATCGGGACCCTGTTTTCTTCCTCTTCAAGAGTGTTCCTTCTTATCCCAAGGTGTTGTTATGCACGTCGGAGCACAAATGCCGGTCCGCAGAAGTGTACAGAGCACCATCAAGACGGGTGGAAAAACTGGACCACCACTGTTCCCCACGGACCAAATTGGTCACACAGCCATTGTTGTCTGTCGGCATCACAGCAGTCGCTCCTGTGGTTTTTTGCTGGGTCTTCTTCTTCTCGTCCTCGTAGGGTTGCGGGTCTGTTCCCCCCGTCCGGATCTCTGCCTTGTGTGGTGGCTCCTTCCTGCAGTGGCTGGTGTGGACCCACGTTGCTCTCTCTGCTATCTTCACAGCCGTGTTGGTTATCAGGAGTACCAGAAATGGTCCTGTCCAGCGTGGTTCCCTCCTGCAGTCTTTTATCACCACCCAGTCTCCAGGCTGTAGTGGTCCTTGCAAGAGGGTTGGTAGGGCTGCTCTGACCTGTGTGTGGACAGACTTGAGAGTTGGGAGAGGTTAATGCAGTAGTCAAGCATAGCATAAGTTGGCTGGATTCCTTGTCTTCCTCCGACATGGGTCTGAGGCACACTAAGCACTTTGGGAAAAGAAAACTTTAGAACAAAATGTTTGTGAGTGGTTAGAGAAGTCCCCTGTACACTAGGAGCTGTCAGCTGTTTCTACCATATCTAGCCAGGCACTGATACAAACATCTTTGCAAACTCAGGTTGTCCTTTGGAGGAGAGAGGAGGTGTTATTTGGGAAGAAAGGTTAGGCATTTTCACATTTTACATTGTTATCTGAATGGGTCGTGGTGAGCAGGTTTACACAACTGCCACCATGCAGTCGTGTGGCTCACCATCCACTGCTGTAGACAAAAGGCTTGCTGGTTAAGTACAATGCATCAGGTTATAGTGACATTAGGGAGTGAGAGCAAAACATTATGGTAATGCATCATCTGTGCTGGAGTGAGGTGGCTCATTCTCCACTCCAGGAGGATGGATGCAACTACCTGAGGAACAAAAAGGTTTAGCGATGACATTCATTCTTTCTTTTTACAGTCTGTGTCAAAAGGTTGCTCTGAGTCGGGTCAGCCCAAGGTCGGGGCGGCAGTCAGGGTTTGTACAAGCTAAACAAAGCTGGCATGTCCGTCGTTGTCCAAGTCCGTGTGTTTGTCGGTCGATGTCCATGATCATGTGTCATGCTCTGCAGAGGCTGTGCCATCTCAGCATAATTTTAAAGATGGCTTAGATCCGATTATCGGTTAGTTTTTTTTTTAAAACCTTATGGGAAATAATGTGGCCTAGGAAGGTTACTTCCTGTTTTACCCACTACAATTTTGAGAGGCTGACTTTGTGGCCTTGTGCTGCTAAAAACTTTAGCAGTGCCACTGTGTCAGCCTGGCATGCCTGTTCACTTTCTGAAAACCAAAGTGAATTGTCGACGTACTGCATAATTTTACTCTTGCAAGGATGTTTTAAGACCTCTTGTCTCAGTAGCCCATCGCGGCTCTGGTGTGTGTCCAAAAACGACCTGTGACATAACTGTGTGTGGATCAGAAACCAATGGAGCTCTGGCATAAACCGCGTTGTTCTCTGCTCTCATATCCCAAACAAATTGCAAGACCGCTGGTGGTTTTTCTTGAGGTGTCTTTTTACTGGAAAGATAGGTTTGCAACAAGGTGAATCTGGACATGCGACAACTCCATGCTCCATGAGCAATCCAAATACTGGAGCTACCCTAAAATAAATGATCACCAGTTAACAAATCTGACTCATATCCTCTAAGCCATTGTGTCTCAAAATCTTCATCAGCTGTGAGTGTGATGCATTCAGTGCAATGTTAATCGTCAATGTATCTGTGTGTAACCCCCCCCCCCCCCTTTACGATTTGCATTGCAAAGGTTGTTAGCTGTTGACCAACAGAGTGAGGATGATCACACTTTAAATCCCATGTGTATTCATACAAAAGGAGGAGTTGGGTCAAAGGTGACACCCTGAAAATGCCTATTTTCTCTGGTGTGTGTTTGTATGTGTGTTTTGCTCACCCATGTCCAGTCCCTGTTCCGTCTCTCTGCTTAGTCACCAACCTCCTCTCCCATGTGTCCTTCTCCCTCTTGTTCCTGGATTTGTTACTATAACTATACTATAACTATTACTATAGAATTGCCATCCTTCTGAGTTTTTTTTTCTTTTTTCTTTGGGACAGTCTTTAATCCAGTGAACTCCCACGGTGGTGACAGGCGTGGTGAGCGGTGTTTTTGAAAAGTCCATCCATGAGCCCTGCCCCGTCTGCCTGGTCTTCCTCTGCCCTGATGGTGTAGTTTCCGTTCATAGGCCTGCAGTTGAGCCATTTGCAGTCTATTTTCCAGCTTTGCCTTCTTCTTGTCAGCTTTCTCCTCAGTTCCTGCTTACATATTTGGCATAGCTGGAGCGTTCATATCAGGCAAAGGTGCAGCAGGTCCGATGACTCGGGTCTGTCTGTCGCAGGTAATAGTTGTTGTGGTGCAGCTTCAGGAGGTGTGTAGGGAGGAGGAGGCCGTGCTTCGCCAGAGAAACAGTCCAGGTCCTGGTGTACTTTGCCTGTGGGAAAATTAGCACACTGGGTTTTTAAGTTCCCCACCCCCCGCTATGTTAATTCTTTTGTATGTCCCTGTACAATACTGCTCCCAAACCTCCAGATACTCACATGTTCCTTCTCCATGCTTGTCACACATGGTCTTTGCACACCCCTCATATAAAATTTTGGACCCCATAGTTTACTTTGAGTCTTACCCACGATGAATCATTTCAACAAGTCTTACCAGAAAGAACCCAGAGATTCTGTGATACCACACACAATTTCTAACGTGGACCACAGCCGTAAAAATAGCTGTAGCCCGATCCGGATCCTAATAAACAAAAACAAAAAACAACAAACAAAGCAAACAAACAAACAAAAAAATAAGAATAATAATAAAAAATAAAAATAGAAACTTTTAACTGCGCTCAGTCAGTCGGGACCTTTCAATGAGATATCATTTTCCAGATATTCATTGAAAGGGTGATTGGTCCAATCTGGTCAGCCCGTCTGGACTTGGTGCCGACCCCTGGTACCTCTATTGTCAGATCAGTACTCTTGAGATCGGGTGCTACTGCCTCGTTAGCTCTATTAACGCGTTCACGTCTGCCGTTAAGTAGATTTTGGATAAAATAGAATAAAAGTTTAACTGCGCTCAGTCAGTTAGGACCTTTCAATGAAATATCATTTTCCGGATATTCACTGAAAGGGTGACTAGCCCCTACGTCTAGTCCAGATCAGTCCTCCTGACATTGGTTGCCAACTCGTCGTTAGCTCCTATAACGCGTTCTCAGCTGCCGTTATGGACCCTGGATAAAATAGAATAAAAAGTTTAACTGCGCTCAGTCAGTTAGGACCTTTCAATTAAATATAATTTTCCGGATATTCATTAAAAGGGTGACTAGCCCCTACGTCTAGTCCAGATCAGTCCTCCTGACATTGGGTGCCAACTCCTTGTTAGCTCTATTAACGCGTTCTCAGCTGCCGTCAATAGACTTTGGACTAAGCTCAGTAGTCCAGATGCCAACCCTCGGTTAGCTTAACTCGATTAACGCGCCTGCAGACGCCGATAATAGACCCTTTCGGCCCTTAAACGCGAGTTATTTCCTTACTCGATCAGCGTGTCCCAGACATCGGTGATAGACCCGTCGGCCCGTACGCGAGTAATTCCCATTAGGCCTCTACTATTGAATATTATCAGATATTATGTCCTCACCTTTTAAGTTCTTTTAAGTTCTACTATCATTACCAGACCTAGCAGAATCACATCACACTCTGCCACTCTCATAGACAATATATTCACCAATGACATTAAAACAGTACAATAAGCGGACTATTGATAAATGATATTAGTGACCACCTACCAGTTTTCACAGTTTATGACAGGAACTATAAATACAATAAGCCAGTCAGAAATAAAGAATACAGACGGGTTAGATCTGAAGAATCGATGATGGCTTTTAAAAATGAACTGCTGGCATATAACTGGAATGAAATGTATGAGAAAATAGACATTAACAGTGCATATGAAGAATTTCTCAGAATATTCACAACATTATACAATAAAAACTGTCCAATAACCCAATATACAAGAAAAAGTAAATACTCGGAATGCCCATGGATCACGAAGGGTTTACAAAATGCCTGTAAAAAGAAATACACACTGTACCGAAATTTTATAAGGCTGAAAACTGAAGATACTGAGAATAAATATAAAACGTATAAAAATAAGTTAACTAAAATTATAAGAACTAATAGAAAAGACTACTATAGGAATATATTGGAAAAGAACAAAAACAATATTAAAGGAATATGGAACATACTGAACAGTGTTATAAAAAATGGTTCGGGACTCAGAAATTATCCTAAGTACTTTTTGGTTATTGAAAAGGAGGAGTACAATATGGATGTTGTGGCCAACTGCTTTAACCATTTTTTTGTAAATATTGGTCCTGACCTAGCAAGAACAATTCCTGATCAAGGGACATCCGAGCAAAATATGGAAAAATTCATAAATAGAAATGAGTACTCTATGTTTCTCACAGCAGTGGAAGAAAGGGAAATTGTTGATATTGTTTTGAGTTGTAAGGGCAAAAAGTCTAAGGATTGTGATGACATTGATATGACTGTGGTAAAAAAAGTGATTGAGGGAATAACAAAACCATTCACATACATCTGTAACTTATCATTCCAAACTGGTACATTTCCAAAAAAAAATGAAAATAGCAAAAGTCATACCTCTGTACAAATCTGGGAACAAACACCAATTCACAAATTACAGACCGGTCTCATTACTGCCACAATTTTCCAAAATTCTTGAAAAGCTATTCAATAATCGACTGGATAATTTCATAGATAAGCACAAACTGCTCAGTGAAAATCAATACGGATTCAGAGCAAATAGATCTACATCAATGGCTTTACTAGACTCAGTTGAAGAAATAACAAATTCTATAGACCAAAATCAACAATCAGTAGGGATATTCATAGATCTAAAAAAAGCCTTTGACACAATAAATCATGATATATTAATAATAAAACTGGAACGTTATGGCATCAGGGGTATAGTGGGGAACTGGGTGAGGAGTTACTTGAGTGACAGGCAACAAATTATCTTTAAACTTATGCAAAACAAAATTAATGTTATTTGGAAACTGCAGAATAAATGAACAAATAAAGATACGGATTGATGGGGTAGACATTGAAAGAGTTAGTCAAATAAAATTCCTCGGGGTAACAATTGATGAAAAACTAAACTGGAAATCGCACATAAAACATATACACTCCAAGGTGTCCAGAAGCATTGCAGTATTATATAAAGCCAAACAGGTTCTGGATCTTAAATCACTACACATTCTCTATTGTTCACTGGTTTCACCTTATTTAAGTTACTGTGTAGAGGTTTTGGGCAATAATTACAAGAGTACATTACTTTCACTGTTTACTTTGCAGAAAAGAGCTATACGGACCATTTTCAATGCTGGTTATAGGGATCATACAAACTCATTATTCATACAGTCAGAAATACTCAAATTGACAGATCTGGTTGAATTTCAAACAGCACAATTAATGTTCAAAGCAAAAAATAACAAACTACCAGCAAATATTCAAGGAATGTTCACCCAAAGAGAAGGGAGTTATTTCTTACGGGGACTGTTTAAATTTAAATTGCGAAAGGTGCGTACATCCAGAAAAAGTTTTTGTATTTCTGTCTGTGGGGTAAAACTATGGAATAGTTTGAAAGAAGAGCTCAAGCAATGTCCAAACATAAAATTATTTAAAAAGAGGTTCAAGGAAATGATTCTCGAAAGGTACAGGGATGAGGGTGTTTGATGATCATTGGGTGTTAATTGTTTATTTATTAGTTTGTTATTTATTAATTTTGTGTCCGTGTTTTGTATTTATTTTTTTAGGAAAGTATTACAGTTATTATATATACTATAGTATATTATATTTATTATACTACAGTTATTATAGTATATATTTGATAGGAACATATAATACATTTTTATTTTACATAAAGTATATATATTATATTATATTTGGATACATTAAGAATATATATATATATATATATAATAAGTAATAATACATGAAAATGTTATTAATAATTATTATGAATAAGGAAGCTTAGCTAAAATGAGGGATGGAGAAGGGGTGGGATTAGATAAGTGGAAACTTCTTCCCACTCCTTTTCGAACATGCTTTTCTTTTAAGCAATTGTTTGTCATTCATGTATATAATTATGCTTACTATTTCTATTTCTGTTATTTCTGTAACAATTTTTTTTTTTTTTTTTTACATGTTCGAAATAAAATTTCAATCAATCAATCAATCTTTTCACTTTGGATTGCTGTGTCAAGGATTCCGTGAAGCACAACCGATTCAGGCGCCCTCCTTTCTAACCCCTTTGGTCGGTTACGATCCTCTGTTGGGAAGAAGCTTTGGGCTCCGGAACCCAGTCTTTGGGTCCGGCTGCGCAGTTGACCTGTCGGTGTGTCTCAGGAAATCCTCGAAGCCAGCAATCCCGGACGAGCCCCCATCTGTCGTTGCAACTGAAATACCAGTTTAGTCTAGTGCAGGTGAGAGTTGGCAATGAAATACCAGTAGACATAATATCCGAATCTGAAGATCTTTTAATGCTGCAGCATGAGCCATTCCCCAGTGCGATGCAGGAATGACTGAAGAGTCACTCTTTCTGTTGGCACTTATAATGCAGTTGAATTTACATACAGGTCTGACATCCTGCAGCCCCCCTTCTCCATGTGTCCCCAGATGTTGTCTTTGATCAAAGGGTCATTGTCTTATACATTCTCACCACTCTCTAGCTTTGATCCCCCCAGTGCTGAAGAAGTGTATGAAATTATTAAGAACCTAAAGAACTCTGCCCAAGGACATGATGGTATTAAAAGCAGTCTTGTGAAAGAAACAATAGACTACATTATCCATCCTCTAACCCATCTTTTTGCTTTATCTCTTCAGTCTGGTATCGTCCCCCAAGAACTCAAAATTGCGAAAGTCATACCAATATTTAAATCTGGTAATACAAAGGACTTTGGCAACTATCGCCCAATATCCATATTACCATGTTTCTCTAAGATTGTGGAAAAATTGGTATATGTAAGAATCTCCAAGCACTTAGTTGCTAACAATATACTGTATGACCATCAATATGGATTTCGCAGGAAATATTCCACTGAGCATGCATTGCTACAATTATTCAACAACATATCCTCAGCACTGGATGGTAAAAAAATTGCCCTTTGTGTTTTTCTTGATTTCAGTAAAGCATTTGATACCGTCAATCATAAAATTCTCATCTCAAAGCTCAATAGATATGGAATCCAGAATGTTGCTCTAAATTGGCTGATCAATTACCTCTACAATAGAGAGCAGTTTGTTTATTTTAATGGTGTTTCATCTACCAAATCAAGTATTCTTTTTGGAGTCCCACAGGGGTCGATCCTGGGCCCTTTATTATTTTTGATTTATATTAATGACTTGCCTAGATCATGTAATAACTTCCTCCCCTTATTATTTGCCGACGACACTAGTCTTATAGCTACTCATGATGACTTCAAGTCTCTCATTGCATGTGTAAATGATGAATTAGCAACTGTTTCAAACTGGTGCCAGATCAATAAGCTAACTCAACGTAAATAAATGTAACTTCATGATCTTCTGCAACAAAAACAAATCTCACGCAAAAGAAGAAGCCAAAATACTAATCAATGGAGTTGAAATCCTCCAAGTACCTTACACCACTTTTCTAGGTGTTACTTTGGATGAAGGTCTAAACTGGAATAATCATATCAATCAAGTTTGCAAAAGATCAATGAAAATGCTTGGTATACTGAAAAAGGTTTCTCCTCTGATCAATTCGTCTGCTCATGTGACTTTATATTATAGTTTTTTATTTCCATATTTGAATTATTGTAATATTGTCTGGTCTGCAACTTATCCAACCTACCTGAACAAACTACTGTTAATTCAGAAAAGATTTCTAAGAACGATCTCTCGCTCCAGTAGACTAGAACCATCTGCACCCCTATTTATGAAATATTCAATATTGCCCATTCATAAACTTAATGTCTTCCATTCATGCTTGTTTGTGCATAAGTTTATCAACGCTAAACGAAATCTTCCTGACACTTTTCAACATTTTTTTACTTTTTCATCTGACCTCCATTCATATTCAACTAGGCATAGTGGCAATCTTCATTTACCCTTCTGCCGAACATCTGGGCATCAATCTAATATTACTTTTAGAGGTCCAAAACTTTGGAATGGTTTGGAGGTGGTTCTGAGGTCAACAACATCTTATACATCCTTTAGAAAGTTACTGAAAAAACACCTCATGTCATAATCTTCAGTGTTATTTTTCTGTTAATGTTAATTATGCATCCTTTTTCTTTTGTTTGTTTGTGTTTCATAGTTTTTCTATTGTTGCACTGTACATCTTATTGTTTCATTTCTAATTTTATTTTTCTGTATTTCTCATTGTTTATCTTGAATTAATGTAATTCTATGATGAAGGGAGTGGAACTTTGTACAAGCCTTCTAGGCTTCGTTCTCTCCTTGCACTGTTTTAAAATTGTGCTAAATAAATAAATCAAATCAAATCAAATCAAATCCTGCATCAAAGGGCTTGTTTGGTGACGCCCCTGGTGGCAAATGGTCCTGCAATACGCATTGAGGACAAACAGCCATTTGCCCACATAAATACATGATTAAATAGGAATTTCCCTCACAGGTGCGTCAGCCATAAAGTCTGCCCTTCAGTAGACTTGTTGGAAATGTCTTGATTGCATATTTTAGCTCAATTATCATTATCATCTTTAAGAACAGCTTATAGTGATTATTTTATATAAATCTTAAACAAAACTTGTATAATATATATATATATACACACACACACACACTATACAAATAACCACTGTTTCAATTTGTTTAATTCTGATGTCAAAATGAGAACACTTATGTTTTCAAATGTATCAACAAGCGAGTTTCATTCTTACTCAGCTTAAAAATATCCTTAATATACTTAAAATACTAAGGAATGTAAACAGAAATGTCCTAATGATATTCAATAACAACGTATCACCTACATCAGTAAAGTGCTAGATAATCATGGTGGACCTTCCAGGAGTACCGCGGGTATTGGGGTTGGCTTTACCAGTGATGCACGGACACTTTCTCCTGTTACAAGGAGAACAAAAAAGAAAAAAAATCAAACATAACTGGTAGAAAAAGCAACTACATGAGAGCAAGTATAAAAATTGCTTTGCTGCCATAAACTTCAGTATCATCGCCACACGTGGCTACAATATACACTGGCGTCACATTAGCAAGCCCACTTAGACCGTGTTTAGTTCATGTTTCAGTTGGAGGAAACCGTTATATACAGTTGGCGGTGCTAAACACTTAAATATAGTAAAAGTGTTAACATAAACCAGATTATTTTGGTGACTTTGGGGCAGCAGAAACAAGTTGTGAACAGGCAGTGGTGAAGAAAGGTGAGCCTTCAATTAAGTTAAAGTACTTACACCACACTGTTGAAATATCAACCATGTACTATAACAAAGTAGAAAAAATGTTTGGCACAAGAAGAAGCATCACCACAAAGATGCATTTCTTACCTCTCTCTTTTAAGCATCTGTTGCATGGTTTCAGGCAGAGGTTGTCCAAAACTCTCTGGAAGGAAGAAAGCAGCAACGGACGACACGACAGCCAGAGTGCCCATAATAATATGAGGAAGATATAATTGGTATGCACCTTTAAAACGAGAAAGGGATGTTCAGTTCGGAAAAAAGTCTGGGTGTGTGTGAATTTGTGCATGGCTTTCAAACTTGGTGACGCAGATTTCACATGGGTAAATCAGCACATCATTGTAGTTGCTTAATAAATGGTAATAGTTATCATTTAAACCCAATTTACTCACTCAGCGTCAACAGGAACGGTGCAATGCAGTTTCCCACTCTGCCGAAAGTAGTGCATACCCCTGTGGCTGTGTTCCTGAGCATGGTTGGGTAAAGCTCTGCTATGTAGGTAAACATCAGGGCGAACACGGTGGTAATACCATATTTACCCAACATCTCCAGTGCAAGTGACAGATCTGTTAGACCTAAAAGAATAAGGAAATAAAGGAAATCTATTTAAACCAAAAAACGAAATAAGAAACATACAAGACTGTAGCACTCATTGTCTGTATCATTAGCCACTTTCTCCTTTGATAACACTTTTTAATGTTACAAAACATGCGTTTTAAGTACTGCATAACTACATACTTAGCTTTGTGAATAGAGTCCTGGAATACTTTTTTTTCCTGCTTACTTTTAGGCACCAGCAGAATGAGGTAGAGTGACACTGCTTCAAGAAGCATGGTACTGATGACAGACAGCCGTCGTGGAAGGTAGCGCAGAGCCAACCAGCTGGAGACGTACGCTGGTACCTCCACAGCCGCTGAGATGAAGCAGCTCATGAAGGGGTCGGCGTGGAGATGAGAAGTGTTGAACGACAGGGCAAAATACCCCAGAGTCACAGTGAACCTGGGCAAGACAAAGACACAGTCACATAGCAGAGATGTTGGCAAAGTGTGCAGAATTTATAATAAAAACATACAAAACAGAACCTCTGTGGTGCCGGTGTTGTACAGAAGGCAGTCCGATAAGCAGACCCCAAAATCAGCCTTTGGCTGTGGATATTAAAACCAATTATTCTATTCAGGAAAAGTGGAACATTGCAGCGTTTCCTCAGCTTTTTCCAGTTTTCAGCTTTTTCCCCATATGCAGCATATGTGTTTTTCTCTGAATGTTAGTGTCTTTTGAGAGTGTCAATGCGACGATGTGCCCAATCAGACATCTTGGCAACTCTTAAGGCTCATTTATGCTCTACGCTAGACACCCATACGGATACGGACGGAGCCTTCTGTCCGTTCTCTGCGTACATTTCGTCCGTATTTCTGTCCGTATCCTGCAAGCTTGCGGATGCGTACCGATACGGACCAAACGTTGCAGTTCCAACGGAAATCGTGGGGGCAGTGTCGGGGCATTGTACACAGAAAGTGCCGTGAATAGCATACACAAATTAAAAAACGTTTTAAAACTGACTGATCCCTGACACGAGGAAGCGAATGGTGACCGCTAGTCGCTCAGCCGGTGTCACCGGTGAATTGTGCGAGTTCCCATGCTTAATGTGAGCAGCCACCCAGCGAAGCCAGTTGTCGAAAGCCCCGACGGACATCCTGATATACTGAAAATGACGTTCGTCGTCAATTTCTCTCATCGGTAAAACCAATGACTGGAAGTCTCCGTCCACACTCGGGATGTATTCAGTGGTCTCGCGATTTTGCCTCCTTCTAAATAGATGCAGGATCGTTATCTCCTCCATTGTCCAGTCACCATGTTTGGTGTTGTGATAAACTTCTTTTTTTTAAACTTTTATTGGAGTAACGTTTTAATGTGAACGACGCCCTCTAGAGGATGTTTTGCTCAACGTCCATTCCAACGTAGAGGACGCATGAAAGCATGAGGGCAGCGACGTTTAGAACGTTGATAACGCACGTCTCTATTTACGCACGAAATGGAAGCATAAATGAGCCTTTAGTAACACAGAAACATGTCATTGTGAGTTTAGCCGTTTACTCACATCACCAGGCAGAGAATGAGCGTTGTGATCCTGATGCTGCTGATCCTCACCAGGTCGAGGACATTGTGGGATTCTTTACAGTCTGTCCCTTTCTGATTAACCTGCAAGATACAAAAAACAAAGTCTCACCCTTTATTTTTTAAGTTGTTTGACGTTTCAAATATATTTTCTTTCTAGAAATCAAATTTCAAGATTAAACCCTGTTGGATTTGTTCATCCCACAAATCCATTACAGTCGCATACTGTTGCAACCTCATGAAGAAGGTGATTGATATGTTAAAGTGGCGATACTTGATTCTGCCCCAGAGGCCTTTGGTTTCAGCAGGAAATGTGGGTCTTGTTGGGTCGATCTCCGCCACGATAATCCTGAATAAGCACTGGACGGAATGCATTCATTTTGCTTTTGCAATGTCTAGATTAATTTGAGGACGTTACCGACCTCTAATGTGTCCTGTGATAGCGTACAATGTTTGAGTAGTGAGTGCCATCAACAGGCATTAGCAAGTTAACTTACATGGTAATCTTGAAAGATGACCCTTGGAGCCTGAACTTTGTTCCACCTTGCAGCCTTCCTCACGATGGCCTCGGCTTCCTCCACTCTTCCCTGAGAGAGCAGCCACAGAGGAGACTCTGGGATGAGCCTGCCTCAGTGTTCAGCAGATAAACAGAAAGACTTAGGCTGAGGGGCTCAGAGGGCCTTCGAAGACAAAGAGGGTGAATACAACATATAAGACTTCTCTCTTTTCTCATTAATATGGATCACAATAGGGCTGCTCCACTATGGCAAAAATCATAATCAAGATTATGTGTCAATCTTGAGATCACAATTTTTTAACACGATTACTCATTGATTTTTTTGAAACATGCATTTATTGAACTTTAAAAAAAAAGTCCTATAAATTTCCTATAAATTTAAATATAATACAACTGTAAGTCGCTTCGGACAAAAGCGTCTGCTAAATGCCCTAAATGTAAATGTAACTGAACAAAAGGAAAAAGGAAACATTTCTGTATTTTGTTCCTGTGTTGTTTGAGATGTTTAAACAAATTGGTCATATTGCCTTTGGTGCAGACACCATGTAACAAATCCTGCACAGTATTTGTTGTTAGGGTTAAAGGATTTCCTTGAAACCAAAGTGTTTCCAAACAGCTTTCTTGTTTACCAAAGTCACACCAGGCCATGCCCGTACCGTGCCTTGGCATGATTTCTTGGCTCAAGCTGAACTAAACATGTTTGCAACAGTCTGGCTGAGAGGGAGTTTGTTTTTTTGGGGCGGGGGAGGGGCGACCGCTGTAAAGGAAAGGGGCGCACTGGATTTATAACGCATGACAACACAAGAGCACCATTGAGAATTTTCCAAATGAGCCAGGAGTAGACTGATAGGCAACTCGTTGATTGGACAGTTTTGGCAATAGTCATCATCCGAGTGAGGAAGAGAAATTCTGGTGACTGACAGTTTGTTCAGCACTTTATTGCTTCAGATGTGTGTATTGGGTTCTTTGATCAAGTGTTTAATCGACTGCACTATATGATGAATAATGGTAGAGACATGAATTGGAATAAAAATGATTTGATTTTGATTTGCAGGCTTGGTCTGGGTTTAACTTCCCCCAAATTGATCACAGTTTTTTCTCTTTTAGGGAACATAGACCAGTTTTTCAGTAAGTCTGAAAGTTAGTCCATCAATTTCAACACAGTGTAGGCTTTACTTCCCTGGTAAAAAGAAAAAAAAAAAAAAAAAAAAAGCATTAGCTTTATTATAGTACTCTCTTACAGTGAGGGTAACCTACCACCAGAGAGGGATGTAGGCCAGGCTAGGCAAAGCTAAAGCCAACAGAAGAGATTTCCAGTCCCTAAAAAAGTAAGCGAAGAGAGGCAGCATCATGTAGCCGATGGCAAAGCCTAAACACGAGCCCAAAGATGAGTAAAGGACTCGCATTTCTCCAGTCAAGATCTCAGCACCTACACAGGGAGGTAAAGAAATACAAAGAGTAAACAAGTGAAAGGCCAGTAGATATGTGTAACAAAATGATGCAGAATCAACATGTATTAAAAACCTCACAAATCTGTGAAAGTACTGCGGCAGTATTTATGTAGAACGTAATGCTCATATGTACCCAGCACTAAAGCAGCTACAAAGTTGGACATCTGCCCCAAACCATTGATGAAGCTGAGGACGGTGAACATAGTCCAAGAAGTAGAGAAGACTTGAATAAAGGTAAAAACCGTCTGGACTGCCATGGTTGCAAAAAGAACAGGTTTTCTTCCGAACCTATGAGAGACGTTGAATAAATCAATTAGAACAGAAAGAAGGCATACGACCTTCTTGAGGTTGAAGATTGGAGCAACACAAACACACTGAACGCACTCCGTAATTATTTGGATATAAATGTCCACTAAATGTTGTACAGTACTGTCGGGCTAAATTAAGTAGCATTGTACATCATCAGCGGTCGAGAACTACTCACATTCTAAAAGCATTTGTCAAATGGACAAATTGAGTTCAAGAGGTACAGTAAGACCTGAAATGGCAGGTGTATTGTTTAAGAATTCAGTCAATATTAAGTCAGTTATTAGTCAGGTACCACTACAAGGTATACAGGGCATTTAATAAGGCTACTACTGTGTTTTCAGTACCGGTCTGAGAGCTGCCCCGAGAAGAAGGATCCCACAATAACTCCAAGAAAGAAAACTGTGGAGGTGAATGGCCGCTTCCACTCATCACTGCAGACCAGGTCATACTGGAACAACCGCAATGACAGTTAAACAATGAAACACACTGACTAAAGGATATCCGTACAAAATATCTTTCAGCCTCATTGTGTTACATTTCCTGCTGATGAACAAGATCTGTTAGTGATTTCAACTCAGATTATGAAAGAAAAATGTATGTGAAATTAATCATAGTACAGAGATTTACATTTCGATGGGATTTTATGATTTAACTAAATGTTAAGCTTAATGTTGATATGGCACATGAGCAAGGAAATTTTTTTTATTTATGGCTGAACACAAGACTTCTGTCTGGCATCATCTGATGTCACAAATTCCTCGGTACTGGAAAGACGTGACACAGAGTCTCTGTGTCACGTCTTTCCACTTTCTTTGCTGCGTTTCATTGCCATCAGAAATCGGTAACTTTCAACAGCTGAGTCAGGCTCTGATCTAAAGTGTTTGCTCGGCGCAGCCATGTACATTTCATTACTGTTGACCCACAATGGAGTTTCAACAGCCAGAGAAAGAAGAAGCACAAACATAAAACTGGTTAAACGGACAAGACAGGGCCCGGGGTAATGTTCCTCTTGTATGCCAAAACACACCTACTGACAGTCAAAATCAAATATGGAGACAAAAATACCGACTTCACTTGCACGCTGGGGTAATAATAATGATAATGATTTCATTAAGCACACAGAAGTTTGACAGCATTCTGAATGTATATAGTTTAATACAAATATCTGCACAGAGACACGTTTGGTACCGTATGGCTGCGTAGACACACTCAGATACCAAATGCTTCCCGAGAAATAGTGAACTCAGGTCTTATACAGGGAGCTGCCAAGTTCGTATCTGCTAAGAACAATAAAACAATCCTTTCTACAACCAAGGACGGAAAGCAACCAGTAGTCACTTAAAACAAGACAATATAGATGGACAAAAATACAATAAAATAAGCTCTTTTCCTAAACCTAACCAAGTGATTTTGCTGCTTAACCTTACTCCTGTGGAAACAAATAATGACATAACTAATAGAGCATGTGACAGCACACAGGGCCCAGCCATCACCAGCAGCAACACAGCCTAACTCAGCTAATCCAAAACTGGCTGAGGAGGCAGCTGCCTGACTTCAATTTGTAACATCATTTAAAGGGGTGAGTTACCTACAAATGTACCCCTCCTACAGTTGTCATAAAGCTACATCAGCTTTAGAGACCTGAACTGTGTTTTGTACCAGGTTGTAAACATGTGTGAGCATTCCAACCCTGACTTTTGGAGCCAACCTGAAGTGGCCATTTAAAGGATGTGGAGATTTTGCCACTTCTGTGTTGGCTTCTTTTCTCAGCGACTGAGGTGGCCCATTAGTTACGTGCGTACAGCGCTGCAGGGATGCCGTATTTTTGTAGGCAGACCAAGAATTAAGCATCTCACTGGTTGCTCAACAAAAAGCCAATGTGATATGCGGGTTATTGCGGAAAATAAATGTAAACCTTTTGGACGATACTTTTATTTTTGAAGCATACATGCAAGGAGTGAAAAGCTAACGTTAGAGTTAAACAAACCACACCACAGTGTTAAACACAGACCTTTAGTCATCTAACAAAAAAAAAACATCGACTTTGAGATGAGGGAACAACAAGTACAAAAATACTGACTCAATCCTACCTCATATAAAACTGACTCTAGAGGGGGACATAGTGCAAAGTTTGAAACATAGGGCCACTGACCAAATGCCAGAACAAAGCAGCAGGCTCATTCGTAGTCTTGAACACACACTCACCTCAGAGACCAAGGTGGACTGGTATATGTCTTTGCTGTAGCTCCACCCGTCCATGCAGCCCTCCTGCTCCAGGTCGGTGAGGTTGACGTCCCTGCCAGGAACCAATCCCTGAGCTGAGAGGTTCGTGACCACATCCAGCCTGTACCTGCTGCACTGGCTCAGCTCGGGTTCCCCATTCACCACCTCACAGTCACAACAGTACAAACTTCATTAGTGTCACAAGTAACACATTCAGTGATTCTTGTAATGCATGGTGATATACTGTGTAAGGAAATGTAGACAACAACAGGCTTTGGGCAATGCGGTATTGTGGATTTGTGTGTATTATGATACCCACAACCCATCGTCACAATGACTTCCTTACTTCCTATTGTAATAAACCCATCTCTGTATTGTATAAGATCATTAATTCACTTGTGCTCACAAAGAAGCGGCAGACTCACCTTTACCGGTATGATGCTTTTACGCCAGTCCTCGGTAAGATTGACGTCAGGAACCAGGCATTGGTAGCTTGTTACGTCAGTCAGGAAAACGAGGGTAAAAGAACCAAATCCATTGGGCATGATGCTAGCACACAGGATGAAGAAGATGACCAGCTGGAAACGTCCACACACCCCCAGAAAAGCTACACTTCCGGCATAATCATTCATAGTCAAAGAGTCCGTGTATTTCCAAGACTACTGTTCACATCCTCCGTTTCCTGATCCCATATTTTCCCAAAAGCATTGTGGTTATTGTGCAGCTACATTTCTCCCTCAAGCCCTGCCCTCGCTGGGATGAAACAATCCTGGTTCTGCATGCCATAGGCTGATTTTTTTGTAGGCGTGCTTTAGTACTCCACAAGTCAGCACCCAAACAGCACAGAGTTCTTGGCTCCGCTGCCCCTCTCAACCCTACATTTAAAAAATTATTTGTGTAACCTGTATAACCAGACAAAAGAATGTGGCCACTTAACTGTTACGTCGTCATCTTGAACGTGTTTTATCTAGTTGTAGCAGCAGGGAATTCTTTTCGTTCATTTAGGGTGTGGAATTACAAATACTTTTTTAAACCGCACGGTTTGTGCTGAATATCAAATGTCATAAAGTCATAAAACCCAAAATATTCTGAACAACGTTCCTTGTGTTCTTTACCGTATTAAAAGATCAAAACAGTTTGTCTGTGTTTACAGCAGAGGACCGAGTATTTCCTGTGTTTCAAATGAGTCACAGGCGCAGATGCAGCAGCAGAGAAAGAAAAAAAGCTGTGGTTTTAAAAAAGTCAGTCTTGCACATTGTTTCCATTTCACAAGACCCTGAGTGGCATGTGAGAAGTTTTAGTGAGTGCAGATGTAAATTGAGAGGCAGGAAGTCGTCTTTGCTGAAATACAACACCCTTCATCTTCATGCAGGCTTGCAAAGTGCTTACAGCATAGCTAAAAAAAACAAGCATGGGTATAGGAAATGTTTGTTTTTAAGGTGTGTAGTACCATGTACACAAGAGCAACAAAAAGTTATTTCCATTGACATTTACACAGTGTCAGGGCAACATGTTCACGTTATAAACAGCTGAAGAAATTGTTACAGCTGAAATGTAAACATGCAATGTAATCATCGTCGGCATGACTCTATAAAGTTGAATTGACACAATGAATTGGGTCACAAACTGTACACAAGCAAAAATATGTGCTGCAATGATTCATTAGTATTTAACAAAAGAAAAACAAATGCTTGTACTACTTGAATTAACATGAAAAACGGAATATAAATGTATAAAAGAGGTTCACAGATTAACTGTTTAGTTGTATGCTAGTGATCCGATTCCTCTCAGCATGAAAGCCTACATATCTTTGATGTTTCAGACAGTCTGGGGTGTTGCACAACAGACACGGCTAAGAGATAAATCCGACCGGCACCCGCTGCATTTACACGGATAATGTTTCATCATTCATGGCTGAAATAAACACTGCTTTGTTCATGTTGTGGAAGTCCCAGACACACCCGGAAACTAAACGGCACCCTGTCTGAGTTTATAGATTTACCCGGAGGGGGATTGGTGAATCTTATAGAGCTGTATTCACAGCAGCGGTCGCTATCAAAAACCACGTTGTGATTTAATTACAATTTACAGAGAAAGAGTATGCCGAAGTAACAACGATTAGTAAAAAGTCCTAAGTCATGGTTTGTTAAGTCTGTCCGTAAAGACGATACGAAAATAACTTTAAAAATGCTTGTTTTGGCGTTCACTGGGAGCTAAGCTAGGCTAACACGGTAGCGGCTACGTAAACACTGAACATAACGTCGTCTCGACATAAATATGGCAGCGACCTTGTTGTTTGTTCCACCGACAGTCTCTGGTTTTTCTCCTAGTTTGCTCGTCTCTGTATGAAACGTAAGATACTATCCCACAGAACGCTACGCTGTGATGTGTTGAAATGCAGCTGCATTGATTATTGCACTGTTCATAGAAATTGTGACAAGGAAAAGCTTTTTCTCTAATAAAAATATTAAAGAAGGAAATTGATTTATTTTTTTTATTTTTTATATGGAAATGTACATCAAAAATCGATAATTGGTTTAGAATCGAATCGTTGACCTCTGAATCGAATCGTGAGGTGCCAAGAGATTCATTTCACACCTAGGGATGCACCGAATATTCGGCCACCGAAAATTCTCGGTTTTCGTCCGAAATACTTTTATCACCGAAACAACACGGCCGAAACAGAAAGTTGTGATGACGCAAAGACGCAAACAACAACCGCGGCCAGCGCACGCTTGTCTGGATAAGCGCCAACATGTCTGCAGTGTGGACGTTTCGCTGAGATCTATTCGGATCCTCTGCACTTCCTCGGGACTGTGCTTGATCCACGTTATAAAGACCATTACTTGGATGTGGGATTAAAGGGATAGTTCGGAATTTTAGACATAAGACCTATTTTCCAAGTCAGCCGGTGTGTTCGAGACGTCTGGAGACGTTTTCAAGAAATTTCATTCAGTTCTTCTAGTTGCCGAGTTCGCTTGTGCTATGGCTAGCGCAAGTCAATCGTTCTAGCTAGCATGGCATTAAAAACACTCATACCGACTCCACAGTGCACCCGAGGCAAATCAATTAAAACACTAGACTGTCGATGTACATGTCTGTGTTGATAGAATATTTGAAACAAAACTAACCTTGCATCGCATGAATCATCCATTTTTTGAGGGACTAGTTTCTCAGCAGCAGCAGAATTTTACTTTGCTCCGTCGGACTCAAAACTCTAAGACGCACTGCTCGGAATCCAGTCGGTAAATACACAACTGAACATCGCTGATTTGTCGGCACTTATGCCCCCAAGGGGCACACAAACACCGACCAGCCCACGGCCACGCGAACCCACAATTACGCACCGCAAACCCGGACCGCTGCTCCGTCCGTAGACCCGTAAACCCTCGGATGCGTTGCGGGGAATCCCTCCGGTAAATAGAGACCTGTCCCATGCCGAACAGTCGGGCCTCGTGCCCTCAGACCTGGGTGAAAAGCCCTTGGACCTCACCCAAAGACCGGGCAGCCCACGGCCCAGCCAACCCACAATTATGCACCGCAAACCCGAACCTCTGCTCCGTCCGGAGAACCGTAAACCCTCGGACGCATTGCGAGGGATTCCCTCCTGGCACCACCAGTCTCCGTTTGTTTGGTCCCTATCTCGGTCTCCACAGACACTCGTTCACTTTCTGCCCTTTGAACATCCCTCTCGCGCAATTCTTCCTCTGTATATTCAGGCTCGTACAGGTACGGTTGGGTTGGAAAAAAACTCCTCAACATTGTCTTCAAAAGTTTCAGTATATTCTCCAAAAGTGTCCATTTCTGTGAGATTGAAGAAACTAGCACTGCAGGCTACTCTGCGTCTGTAGCAATGACAGCAGGTAAACAAACTATTTTAGAACCGGTAAGTTATAGGTGCTAGGTGATATCAGTCCGCCGCTGCCATAGCCTACTAAAAAGTATGACACGCTGCTGCTGCTGCTGAGAAATAAATCCTTAAAAATGCAAGGTTGGTTTTATTTAGGGCTGTCAAAAGATTGATTTTTTTAATCGCGATTAATCGCATTTTGTCCATAGTTAACTCGCGATTAATCGCAAATTAATCGCATTTTTTGGCACATTTTTTTTTCTTCTTCTAAATGTACCTTAATGTATTTTTTTCATATTCTTAATACTTTTAACAACATAAGGGCAAATATACTCGATTTATGAAAATGTTTATTTAACACTTCAAATATCCCCTTACCAAAACATGGGATCAAAACAGGGTTATAAGAATATATCACAAACAATTAAAGTGAACATGTCACAGGAGATAGTGTAACAGGAGATAAGTACAGTTAGGATATAAGTGCATTGGCTTGCAAGTGATATCTCAGACTGGACGTGCTTCTATGGTAGCTCATTTCAAACCCACAGTACGCGCAGATGACTTTGGTGTTATCGACTGAACCATCTGGCAGTCTTTTGAAGGTGAATTTGCCGTTCACAAATCGATTTTAAACGCGTGTGGACGCGCCGCTTCCCAGTATTGCACGCTTGGTGGGCTGCCACTAGAGGATGATTGACAGGCGCTCTCCTTTAAACAACAACTTTTTGCGAGCGTTAGCGAGCGTTCCAGAGGCGGCGAGTCGAGCCCGGCACCTCTGATTAGCATAAAGTAGATTCGACTTATACTTTAGGCAAATGAGGAGCGGCCAACTCGCGCGCCGTCTCTCGACATTCGCCGCAACGCCACCAGAATGCATTGCACGGCTTTTCACATAGACAATGAATGGGACGCGGGGAAACACCGCTGCCTGTGGACACGCACCTTCCCTCTGGATCAAGACTACAGGTGCCACCGACGGCCATAAATCATACAATGCGCTTTTTTTTTTTTTTTAAATACCGAGCGTTAATCGCGCGTTAAAAAAATTAACGGCGTTAAGAGGATGTTGCGTTAACGCGTTATTAACGCGTTAACTTTGACAGCCCTAGTTTTATTTAACACTCTATCAACACAGATATGTACATCGATAGTCTGCCGGTATGAGTGTTTTTAATGCCATGCTAGCTAGAACAATTGACTTGGGCTAGCCATAGCACAAGAGAACTCGGCAACTAGAAGAACTGAATGAAATTTCTTGAAAACGTCTCCAGACGTCTCGAACACACCGGCTGACTTGGAAAATAGGTCCTATGTCCAAAATTCCAAACTATCCCTTTAAAGCAGCGCGCACGAGAAATGCGATGGAGACGGAGAAGAGCACAGCGCAGGAGAAGGAGAGCAGAGCGCAGAAAAAACTCTGCGCCAGATGAGGGGCATGCACCCTCGTTGTCTGATATGTTTGATGAGACAATAATAAATAAATATTTTCAGACTTTTGTAATTCATTTATTCTTTGAATTGCAATGCCTTGATTTTAGTGAGGTTATTACACAGTCATAGCTAGGGCTGCAACGATTCATCGAGTTACTCGATTAACTCGATTATGAAAATTCCTCGAGGCAAAACATCTGCCTCGAAGCCTCGTTAAATTCCTATGACGCGCCTATGTGCAGGGATCCGATTGTTCCACACGGACCGTTGTTCAGGAAGCACACCAGCGCGTCATACACGGTCATTCATTCTGAATTTAGTTGGCGCGATGGCGGAAAGTCAGCCTCAGAATGTCCGTAAACGACAGAGAGTATCGGGGCTAAACAACGGTATCCTGCTTGCCCATGTGAGCGATTTATTTCTGACAACAAAACGAATGCGTAAAGTTGTAACATATGTGACTAGATGTCTCCTCGTCTCCGTGGCGCATTTATCCGTTTTGTTTATGTATATCGATCACTTCTCATCCGCCATCTTGCGAGTGACGTATAGAGTTACGTTTATGCATCGGACGCTCGTATTGGCTCCCGTAGCGGCTTTTACAGCCAATCGGAAAGCCTGATTTACGCTTGGCTGTGAGTTGTTGTGTTTGCCCAAACGGGAGACACGGAGGAGTTCAGAGCAGAGAAAAGAACGGTCAAACAGTTACTGTAGTGATAGAGAAAGCTAAATACATAAATGGCACAGAAGAAGTACACTTTATACACACATATTTAGGGCAGGGAGAGGAAAGGGCCATTGCTGGCAAAACAAAACGTAAATTAAATGTTATCCATGTTTTATCCAAGTTGATTTAACTGTATTGTTAAATTCTCACTGGCACTTAATAAATGGGCTTAGTTTTGGAGCCAAATTTTGGAGTTGGAATGAATACCTCTGTTTATTTTTTTTAGAAATGCTTGATCATTTTACAGCCACATCATTTTCATTATGCATTATTTGTTTTGGTTGTTTAAAAACGCAATTTTTTTTTATCCGATTCCTCGATTAATCGATCGATAAAGTGCTAAATTAATCGATTACAAAAAGAATCGATAGCTGCAGCCCTAGTCATAGCCATAAACGCAACGGTACTAATAATTGGAATATTCATTTCTTTCTGTATTTTGGTTTTCGGTTTTCGGCCTTGGTTTCCTCATTTTTGGTTTTCGGTTTCGGCCAAGAACTTTCATTTCGGTGCATCCCTATTCCCACCCCTATGAGGACGTGAGAGATTCTGCATTGAGTAGTGCTGCAAGGTGTACCGATACTAGGGGTGTAACGGTACATGTATTTGTATTGAACCGTTTCGGTACGGGGTGCTCGGTTCGGAACGGAGGCGTACCGAACGAGTTTCCATACGGACATATTAAGTAGAGGACCGCATGTGTGGAGGATGCTGCAGCCGCACATGCAGCTACTTTATGCTAATCAGAGGCACCGGGCTCGACTCGCTGCCTCGGGAACGCTCGCAAAAATCTGTTGTTTGAAGGAGAGCGCCTGTCAATCATCATCTAGTGGCAGCCCACCAAGCGTGCAATACTGGGAAGCGGCGCGTCCACTCGCGTTTAAAATCGCCCCTGTGGACACGTACCTTAATGCCGCTAGCGTTGGCAACAAGCCAGAGTTGGAGGACCCTCCCGCGACATTAAGGTCTCCCGTGTGGGAACACTTCGGCTTCCCGGTGAGATACAAACAGGGACAAAGAGAGGTTGATAAAAACCAAAGTGGTTTGCCGACATTGTTCATGCGAGGTCGGGTATATTTCTGGCAACACGTCAAACCTGTTTACGCATTTGAAACGGCACCACCCCCACGTGAACATCACTACAACGAGGAGAAAGACGAGCGTAACGTTAGTGCAAACATAGCTCCCCACCGCGTTTAAACCGCCTCTCCCTGCCCTGTTCAATTTTGCACCATCAGATGGAGAAAATATTTGTTTTTAAAGAAACAGTCTGTTATTTTTATTTATTTTTAGTCTGAGCCTTATTCATGTTATTTAATCTGAGCAACAACTTGAAACTGTTTAGTGTTGCAACTGTTCAATTTTGCACATCAGATGGAGAAAATATATTTTTTAAAGAAACAGTCTGTTATTTTTATTTATTTTTATTTTTTAAATAAATATTTTAAATACTTGTATTTATATTTTTGAGCAGCATTCTAGCTCCAGTGCATGTTCCTACTGTTAAAAGCACAAAAGTAATAAACAACTAGCACATTTATATTTTGCATTTTGTTTTCTTACTGTACCGAAAATGAACCGAACCGTGACCTCAAAACCGAGGTACGTACCGAACCGAGATTTTTGTGTACCGTTACACCCCTAACTGATACTAGAAGAGTATTGTGAAACCCTGCCTCTAAAAAATGTACGATAACTTGTTTTATTACTTTAAGTATGACAGTGTTTTAGTATGAGTTGCATTGATGTGCGACAGAGGGGCATTCGTGTGCAGCGCTCTGCTACAGGAATGAATGGATCCACAAGAGGCCGGTTTTAACTTTGCAGCAGTCAACAAATGAAGTTGAAAAAGATTATTAAAGCACGACGCAAACCACTCGCCGGCTGCACAGTCCCGCTCTGAGCTGGTGTCTCTAGCAGCAGAACAAGGAAATTAACAACACGGCTCTTATTATCAGCCAAATGTACTTCTAAAATCTGAACCGTCCAACAGGTCTTGTAATCCAGCAAACACAATCCACCAAAGAGCATAGTGTTGAATTACTATTTTACTCAGTAGCCTGACAAACCACTTCAACACAACACAGAGCTTTCTTCAGTGACTGTGGTGTCTTCCTCATTTTAGCAGATTTGCCTCAAACTTGCTGCAGTACCACTCTCCACCTGCGCTGTTACTGATGGGCTATTGGGGGCGCTGTTTTGCCAAAAATATGTTATATTAAAAGCTGTGTAATGTGATATCTGGTTGCAAACTCAGATTTCTCTGAGTTTGCAACCACATCGTAGGTAAATTACAACATCGTATTAATACATACCATGTACATTTTTACTTTTTAACATTTAGACTGATAATTAACTCACTTAGTAAAAGAGCATAAGAAGTTTATTTGCTATCATCATAATGTATGCAAATCATTCACACCATTACTGAAACATCTCACACAGCATATGATCATTAAAAATCTACACCAAAGGCTTACAGTACACATTGGACATTGTACTGCATTTATCTGGATACTACCAGCTTAAAGATGTATATCGAAGTACCTTAAAGTTCACTTTGTTTAGTGGCAAGTTGTGGGTGACACAATAACCGCTTCCTTGATTCTCGTCAAACAACAAGAGGTGAAGAGAAGCATGTCATTTCGGTGGTCAGGCTTTAACAGGTACAAAGAAAACGTTGGGCCAATGTGAGGATAGCGAGTGACGATATAAAACGTGAGCTTTAGTGATCAGAAACATTGCACAGATGTTTTCTAAATTGCAGCGTGGAAATTCTTATCCATTTTGTTAAAAAGAAATATGTGCCATTTATATTCTTCAGACTTAATTTTACATTTTAGCTTGAACTTACAAACAATCTTAACATTTTATAATTCAAATTTTAAATAAAATAAATAAACTTTATTTATTTATTCATTCCAACAGAAGGACAATGACTTTCATCGACATGATCTTCACTGCTCTGGCATCAGCAGCCCTGGTAAAAGGTACGTGAGGGTTAAGTACATTAGTGCAGTAAACTGTTTGTGTATAGAGTATTTCAGTAAAACAAAAAAAACTTATTTCAAAAGTAGTAATGGCAGAAAAGTTTACAGGGAGGACAATTGTTGAATTTAAAAATGCAGCTAAAAATTGTGACACTGGCCTGAAAGATCATGATGTAAAAAATAAAAGAAAGGCTGAAATGTTTTTTTATTATTTCCTTTTCAAAATGCTGATGGATTGGACGGCTATCATGAATCATGATAAACACGATCACATTGATGATGATAAAAACAAATGTAATTTAAAATATCTTGACCAGGATAATCGCGAAATTAAATTTATATTTCGTCCCACACCTAATGCTGAACAGGAAATTACAATAAACAGTTTCAAACTGTATTTTACAGCTTTTATTGTCTCTTTTTTTTTAGGATCTATCGAATGCAATTTCTCTGAATCTGCTGCAGATCGGCAGTGTTTTGGAGCAGTTGGACAGCTGCTGGTTTTTCATCTGTCAAATACACCAAATGCAAGTATTAGGGTGAGGAAGGATAATAAAGATCTGATTTTAAACATAAGAAATCAGAAAGTGACTCTGCATGAGGAATATGGGAATCGGTCTGAACTCTTCACCAATGGAACAATCACACTTGGTAACGCAATGAAGAGACACTGTGGAGATTACTTGCTGGAAGAATATGGAGCAAAGGGTGATTTACTAAAAAGTGTAAATGTGCATCTAGAAATACAAGGTAGGCAAAGCATACATCTTTTGTTTTCCCCCAGAAACAAAATGTAAAAATTAACCTTTGATATTATAGAAATTACCTGACCCGTGGGAACCCTGTAAATAGTTTTGATGACAATCAAACTAGGAATTGGAATAGATAATGGCTCCATAGTTGATGGTAGTGAATTACTGTTACGCACTCTTTGTTTGTCTTCCAGTTCCAGTGTCAAAGCCAGTTGTTTCCCAGATGTGTTTGTCACCAGAGCAGAGGAGCATCAGCTGCTCCTCTGAGGGAGACGAAGTGGAGTTCATCTTCAACTTGAACGGCCTCTTACTGGTGCACACCAGAGGCTTCAACCAGTCCCTTAGCAGCAGGCCAGACGGTGGGTCCGAAACACTGGCCGGGAGTAAACGAGACATGCCGGGTGTTTCAAACGCTACCGTCGGCTTTCACAGTGAGCTGACGGGAGTCGTGACATGTCGCACCCAAAACCACATCAGCAGAGATGAAACATGTATTCACCTGAAAAGCTGCAAAGGTAAATAACAGCTTCACTACCATTCCACATTTTTTATTATTAAAAAAAAAGAATAAATTCACTTATTTTCTGGCTGACCTCTCAGATAAGGTAGAATAAAAAGGACAGAATAATTAATAGTCTATCAGTACTGTATATTACCAAGTTGTGGGTGGGAAATACCCAGCTGGAACCTCAAACTCTTGTAATATAAATACATTTATATATTTATTATTATTATTTTTAAATAATGTCACATCCACTGCTGCTTGTACATCAAATACCCGATAGGATAAAAAAATGGACAAGAAATATTTGAGAAGAGACCTCGGAAATGTGGTTGTGCATCATAATCTTTAAATTGATTTTATATTATTATTTGTGTTTTCTAGATTTAGTTACTTCCTTCCCCTTCCTACCCGTGACTGTGGCAGCTTGTGCCGTCACTCTTCTTCTCTTAATGGCTCTGTGTGTGAGCATAATTAAACTTCACAACAACCCCAGACTCACAACTGCTGGTGAGGGTAAGTGAAAGATGTTCTCCCGTCTCAATGAGGACAACACTGACTTCAACTTAGGTTATCGTCATTGTACAGACTCTGAATGTTTTTAACGCCATGATAATCTTTTTTGTAAAAGCTGTTAAATTGAAAAGCTTTTTGCAAGCATGTGACGGGACGAGAACTTAGGATTTATTAACTTTTTCTTATGAATAAAATGATTCCAGTATGTTTTAGTGCCATTTTAAGAGTTTTAAGCATATTTTGATGATTATGGGGATAATATTGTGAATTATTTTGCCAGGATAACCCATGCCTAGCTACCACTCCAAAGCATATTTATCATCCGTTTTAATTTTCCAGGTGATGGTGAAGAGGAAATTGTCTACACAGATGTAAGATATAAAAAGGTTACCAGGAAAACTCAACAGAACGTGACTTAAATTTTCTTTGATACATCCCTTTCTGGGAAACGCATCTAACCGTGAGATAAATACAATGATCAGATAACATTGTCTTTGTGGCTTTAAAAAAAAGAAATGTCCACCTGTACTAGTTTCTTGTGTTCTAGTTCTTGTGTGAATATCCATTTATTTTTCAGATACCATAATACATTTTTTTTTTTTTTTTTTTTTTTTTAAACATGCTTCTGCTTTGCTTCTCACATTGGCCTGCTTTTATGCAATTTTATTTTCTGATAATTGCCTTTAAGTTGTGTGGCAGAAACATTTTGGACAATGTGATGTATGTCATACTACTGATACTGTCTACTGATAACATGTGTGTAAAAATGTACTTTTATAATCGTCTTTGTTTTAAAATACATCCTTTAAAATTGTGTGACAGATGTTTGTGTTTCAGCCACACTGATCAACATTGTGCCCTTCTGAATCAACAAACTACACAACTGGAAATAGGACGTTCAACAGAATTTGGTTTGTCACGACTGACCGGTCAGTGATTTAACAATATAAACTCCTGGGCAACAATTTTGAGTATCTGGAACATCCAGTAGTTATGAAACATAAACGCAGTCACTATCTGGGAGCTTGAAGTCTTGAGTTTGCAAGTAAATGTATTGATCATCATTGACCACAAGGTGGAGCCAAAAGCCATCACAAGCTTTTGTCAAATAAGCTACAGCAGAAGTGCTCAGCTGACTTACTAATGTTTTTGAAATTCTGACTGTATTCAAATTCTTAAAATTAAATAAACTATAGCAAAATAAACAATATAAGCTTGACGTCCATTTTTACCACACCACATCATCTCTCTATGTCAAAAGGTTTGCCATCACATCTGCGGTTGCGCGTTTCCAAAAGGGTCATATTGCAGAGTACGAACTTCAGTTAACCATCTGTCTTTCCATGAACACCGTACTACAACATATGCCAACCCACAACCACAACATTCGAAACTGCCTTTTACGCTCGGATCATATGGAATAACACTTATGACTTTCCCCTACTTTCTGTCCCCTCCCCCCTCTCTCTAGGACTGTGTTTTTATGGGATGAATGCAGGCGAAAGAGGAGGGCTTCCCCCTTTGCTTTGAGAACATGTGGCCCGGGAATAATTGGGTTACAACTGCAGCAGTCCAATGAGTTGGCCTTGATTTGGAGAATGACTCCATTTACTTTTGTCTGACTGCCTGCTGCTTCCACAGCTGCAGCTTTTATCCTTCATTCAGGCTCAGGACTTTACTGTATAGGTCTGGCAGCCAGCCAGATGAGGGAGTGGAACACAACCCGAGCATTTGTGTATCAACCGGCATTCAGACTAACAAAATAGAATGATCCTCTTTCTTCGTAGGATATCCTAATGCCAAGGTAAAATCTTAAAAAGGATATACATTATTATTTTAGTGAAAGACACTGAAAGGAGATGTGTTCACTTTGGCAGGTGCTGTCGTGAAGATATAAAACAGCACAAACCTTTAGGAAGCGCAATACAGGTAAGATGGTGACGACATAGGCCAACACTATGCAAGCCTGTGTATTTATTGTCAACTGTGGGTCGTGGGTAGGGACGGGACGATGAAGTCACTCACAATAAGCGGTGGTGAATTCATCTTGAAAATGTTCATATCATCCCGTGCCCAGTTACCACTCCAAAGCACATTTAACACCGGTTTTATTTTTTCCAGGTGACAGTGAAGATGAAATGGTCTACGCAGATGTTAGAATAATAAAGAATACCAGGAAAACTCAGATCAGACTTAATTTTCATATCATCCCATGACTAGACTACTACTTTTTTTCCAAACTTATGTGCACTGAGTAAAGTGAATCATCTTTGTTTGAACACCCGTTTAATAAGAAAAGGTGGTAATTTATTCATACTGCATTTCAGGAACACAACGGCTGATTTTAACTTGAACTTAATACAAAACTTCACAATACTGATTACTTTGTTTTTGTTTTTCATTTTCTGAGCTGCAGCAGCAGTTTATTCTTTTTTTCTGTCTGAACATCTTATTTTTTATTATGGGAACGTCCATTTCTTAAAACACCTTGTGACCCGTCATAGAAAGAAATACACAGGTGTAGTCAATAGCATTAATGATGGTCATTAAGCCAGTGAATCATGCACAATACAAGGCCCTTACCTAATGGAATGAAGACTTAATTAATGTAATTAATTGCACCTGTGCTTTTCCTGTGTAGTCAACAATATTCATCAACATTATGCTTACAACAGAGTGTTTCTTTTTTATAGCTACACCAATTTTGCCATTTTAAAAGTACGTGCATTTTTCAGTATGAACATCACAGAACAATGGTTGGGATTAACCCTTTTCATCCCACTGGTCACAGTTTCAAGTAATGTTTCAACGTTACAATTCGGCAGGTGTGGGAAGTAACAAAGAACAAATTTACTGTTTAGTAGAATTTTCAGGTATATGTACTTTACTTGAGAATTCATTTTTTCCTGACCTTTACTTTTACTTCCTACATTTATTTAAGACAAATACTTTCTACTTTTTAAAACCAGGCACATTACTTTCATTTCAATGCATGCAAGGGGAATAATCTTCTGTTTTATTATTAATATGATACGAAATTTAGTTAGCCATGCGAAAGAAAAAGCCAGCAGAAATGTCCTTCATAGGAATTAACATTTAACAGAAGTATCTCTACTTTTGGGACACGACTAAGTTAGCTAACTAGTCCTTCGGGTAACGTCACTTCGCCAGTAACCAGCTTTCAGCTGTTACTTAGCGTCAAGTTAGTAACGAACGTACGTTAGTAACGTACATTCGTTATTTTAACAGCAACACATAAGTACAATGTCAAATTCAGCCGCCACGTCACAGTTACTCAACCAAATAACGTCACACGTCTTACCGGAAGTTGGGTGGACGGAAGAAGCTTGTCGCCAGGCAGAAGAGGAGTCCGTTCGGCGTCCGCCAAGAGAGAATAATTAATGAATTACCCAATTCGAGTAACGCAACAGTTTCGTAAACGGCTAGCATAATGCCGCGTCTTCTCGGCTAGCTAGCTCGGTTAGTTATCCTCATTCTGGAACCGGCAGGGTTTCCAAGATGGCGGCTGTGAAGCGCTAGCCGTTGGAGACGAGGCGCCACGCATATTAAAATACTGTTTCCACCAGCGTATCCTCAATAAACGGCTCGATGATCGGAAAAAAAACATTCCAGTACTGAACGACCGAGTAAATACTGCGCAGATACACTTCAAACTGGCGCCGCATCTCGCGTGAATATGAAACATCGCAAGTGACGAAACCCGTTCCACATAGTCCCGCCTTGCTGAGCTGTGATTGGCTCACACTGGCTTCTACTGTGCTGTGATTGGTGCATTGCAGAGATAGCGATGGGCTTTGCTTCACTGCGAGGAAAGTGGTTGGATGAAGCGTTTAGCTGTTTCTAAAAAAAAAAGTAGCTGGCTAGCTAACGCCAACCAAAGGCCTACCTTGCTAAATTAGTCTTCAATAATAATAATAATAATAAAAATAAAAACTGTTATGCTGCTCCATAGAATAGCTTGTACAGAAAAGGCAACAAATAAAAACACTTAAATTGAATGAGATGGTGGATGGAGAATTGATTGAAATATGAATTCTCACTCATGTCAGGAACCATCATTCATTTAGACATGTCATCAGGTGAATATTAGCGGCCATTAAAGCACTTCTACTTATCATGGTCATCCTTGTTTTGTTTTCATGGCAACCGCTCAACAATCCCTGTCCATTGGCCCATCACACACACACACATGACATCAGAGGTCAAGGTGCAGCAGCAATTGGTCAGCTGATACTGTCGGACTCTTATTGCACAAATCCTCCTCTTACAATGTGTACTTCATGAGCCAAGGCTGTGGCAGTCCGTCTTCCTTATCGGAAATACTTCTCCACCAATCAAAACAGACCAAACCTCCACTTGGAACACAGTAGCTTTAAGTCTCTCCTCAGCTGGAAATAAGATAAAGCAGGGTCAAGGTCTGTGAACATTGTTATTAATGTGGCGTTGCTCACTTTTGAACTGGGCAGTAATTCTCAGGGTCACTCAGACAATGAAGGCTCTTATCTCCCAACAAAGGCTCCTTGGTCAGTGAAGTGGGTGAACGCCCGGACACACCCAACTAAGGCACTAAGAGGGGGAAATGCCTGTAAGTACATAATTTAATAAAAACCAAATGATAACAGCCTTGGCGTCACTGCTGCCCCTTATGTGACACAAACAGAAATTAATCCTGAAGTGAAGCATTCATTTAGTTTGTCAAAAACTCTGCTTTGTGATCAAACGTTTCCACAACAAGCCTCAGTTCTGCCACCCATTATAACTTTTTTTTTTTTTTTTTACGGTCATTACCCAGCTTGAATCGCAAATTAATAAAATGGTCAAGTAAGCATTCATGTGAGCTGCGGGATACAATAGGTCACAGTGTAGAACCACTTTGATGCACTGACAGAACCTGCCGGAAAGTGTTGTGTCATTGGGATTTTTAACGAGCCAGTGAATGAATTCACGTCCCGCGTGGTCTCGTGGTTGCACGCTGGGAAAGCCAAATGACACATTTAGACAAGGTTTGGAAGAGCACCTACAAACCCGCATGCATGAATGTTCACATGAGTAAATCAGAAGCACGTGAACGCCCCGGGATTTTAAAGAAAAACTCTTCCATTCAATCACACTCCCACACACGCCTCTTTTAAGCCCTTGCCCATGGAAACCATGGAAATGCCAAGCAAACAAGTGCTGTCATTTGGCAGGCAGGCAGCCCGCTGGCCTCCATCTATGGGAACTACTGTACCGAGCTGCTGTGTCAGATGTATGATGGGACATCATGAAGGCCTGACTCAAGCATTAAGCTGCAGTCAGAGCGGTGAGGTAACTGACGTGGATATATCTGTCCTAGATTGACTTTACATGTGCTTTATTTGAAAAGTGGAAGATGGAGGCCACACAGATCAAACTCATTTCAACAGTAGCCCACCGGTGTTTCCATTCATAAAAATAAATACATGCTTTTGTGTGAGTTGTTTTCTTTGTGGGGTTATCAAATGTAGAATTTAAAGCTGTATTGGTCTGTCAAAAACACTGCTTTGTGATCCATAGTTTACACAACCAGCCCCATAGCTTTGGCACCCATTATGAGGTTTATTTACGGTCATTACTTAACACACACAGTACTTACTTTACACTGGTTGTGAGCAGTTTCACAGTTGAAAGAAAATAGTCCCTACATGAAACTGCTCATGACGAGGTCTGTGGATTATCTTGAGTTACTGGGTCATGATTTCTGGAAAGAGCCATCGTCCCATTATATTGGAGAGAAGGCAGACACCTCCAAAATCAGTCAACTCACACTAAATCAATCTAGATTGATAAACAGCAGCACAGTAAGAGGGGAGTATGTATTTTTAATGTCCTTCCCTTTAAGGATGCATATGTTTCCCTAGAAACTGCTTTAATGCTGCCTAGCTGTGTTACATGGGAACCATTAGTGGCAAAACGTCTCGTGTTTTTGATGGATTTGATCTCTCAAATTAGCTGTGTTTTTTCCAACACCCACAGGTTTTAATCGAGCTATCTTCATGCTGCGATGATGTCCAATGTTAGCTCACAATGTGCTCACAGAACAAGACACTGCTCAGGAATGGTCGCGTCCGTTTTGGGCCTCCAGTTGTTGTGATTGTCTGGTTTCAGCTGTGCACAATGATTTTTTTCTTCTTCTTCTTTAAATGCCAACAAAAATAACAACACTGAGGTTTTAATCTTACTGTTGACGAATGAGATGATATAACAACGTTACACTGACGTTCTCATGTTTTTCTCTATTTGATGACCTGACCTGGAAATCTCTAAGTGGCTTGATGTGAACCTAAAGCAGCCAAAAGCTTCATCACGCCGACTGAAGTTTGGTACTTTTTAGTTTTTTAAGAAACATAAAAGCTTTAAAATCCACCAGAAGGGTATTTACTGACGTGTTAAAATGTCTTAAACTTGTGTTAACCACAGACCCCATCTCAGGCATCCAACACATAACCAATGACTTTGAGATGAGGGAACTGGACATGCAAAAATGCTGAGTCATTTATGGGATTTCACTGACAGGTCACACAAAACAGACGACCAGACGGGGATGTAGAGCGGCATTGTTTGCAGATGCTTCCGCATGCTGCAGGCATAAAGCAATGCAGAGCCAGAGACCATGCGTGTACGCGTTGCAGAAAGAAAAATAAAATACATGCACTGAGGAACTTGACTGATGATGGTACACATGCACCGAGACACCTTGAAGTTAAGATAAGCTCATCCTTTTTTAGATTAAACTAACAACAGGAAACAAAAGCTGAGTACAACTACACAAAGACCTGCAGCACTCCTTTCCCAGGATGTAGACAGGCCCTGTTCTTGGTGGTAAACATCAATTAGGCCGAGCTATAAGATTTGAAACACCTATATATTTAAACTTTCCAGGACTTTGAAACTGAAATTTAATGTATGGCTGCTGGAATATAATAACTGCACGTCACTCTGCACATGAAAGTCCATGCCAATAATCAAAAAGCCAAAGTTAGTGAGTTATGTGTTTCTCTCTGTAAAAGGTTTGAGCGTTAAGTTTGCATTCCTGTAGATGTAAGCACTGCAAGGAGTCTTTGTTTCAGTGCTTTAACTTGATCATTATTTGGCTTTTAAGTTTGTTGACACAATTTTAAATGTTACACATCATTCATTTGAGTTGTTTTTTCTTGTATAAAAAAAAACAGAAAAAAGGTGATTCAAGATAATAAGTTGAATATCAAAGAATCACATTGAAAACATTAAATACATACAATTTGTGTTCAGATGATAATAAAATCAAGATGATAACAGTGTGATTTTTCAAGTGACCTAGATATATGTCTAGATTTAAAGACTTTAGACCAATCAGAACAAACGATTATTCATCACCGTAAATATAGTCTTTGGGCACAAATGGGTTGAATTAAGTCAATAAATCCCATCCCTCTTCCCCCCTCTGTTTTGTTAAGTGTTGCATTTTACCGATAAATCACCTTTTGAAGTGAACGAGCCTCGAGGGAGGAAGACAGGAACACATTGGGACTCTGCTCTTCTTCTTCAGGACATCAATCAGAGAGAGTCCTGCATCTGGACCGCCGATCCAGATCCCATTTATTGCCGAGGATGTGACTAGATGGTGAAATTCAGTTCACTCCGCTGGCGTGATGTGCATCGTGTGAGTATGATCATTTAAAATAAGATTTTAAATGCTGAAATACAAGTTTAAACCACAGAGTTTAATCAATTGGGATTGCCCAATTAAAAAGAGAAACTATTGTAGCAGCAATATAAAATTAATTTGATTGTTTTGCTCAATTAATGTAAATAAAGGCATCCATTTAAAAAGTTAAACCTTAAAGTTAAATCTAGATCACATTTTAAGTTTTGGTAAATTAAATTAAATTAAATGTAAAAACTAAACTGTTTAGTTAAAGAGCATTATACAGAATTCAGAACATTAATGATTCACTGATTATGTGAAGAAATATTGTGAAGAAATATTGGAGAAATGTCGACCTGGGCAGAGAATGATGTCGCTCTCCCTCTGTGTGCCTTGTTATCCAAGCTTCTCTGTGCTTTGCTGACGTATTCGAGCCGAGTGCCCGATAGCAGCTGGTTAGTTAGTTTGCAGCGTTAGCACCGTTAGCTGTAAGCTGCCGGCTCAGCCGTTACCACATCGAGGCATTGATATGCTCCCAACCTTGTTTTCTGCACCTCAAAGAGAGGTTGAAATGTGTTCTTTCTTCTTATGGTTTGATGCCACATGACTTAAAGTTTATCCATGACCTTATCAGGTTTGAACATTTTTGGTGCAACAGACAAAAGTCATGTTTGACAACCTATGTGAAACAATCCGGCTTTCATGGTGTTGTGAGCCTCAACCACTTCTCACTACTTTGAGTTTCCAGCTTCTAATCTGAAGTTAATGTGTAATCTTCGCTCTTGAACGCATACTAATCAGCTTCTAAGCACGTTTGAGTCCCAGGTCTGAAAGTGGGATGAGCTCATGCTTGCTGGTGACATGCTGTAGCTGCATGGTTTCATCTGGGCGGTCTATAGGAAACCCCCGCACATCTGTGGGTGGTTCAAACATTATGTCATATTAACACAACTATAATTACACAATCCCTATCATTTACACGGGCTTGCATGACTGTAAACTCCGTCTGTGTACGGACGGCTTTGGTTCTCATCGTTTTTATCAACTTCATTTTGAGCCAGAGTTTACAAGGGTCCTTTTCGGAAACAAAAGTATTTATGTTTATTCAACAAAAGTACGTGGCTCCATAAAATGTGTGTGCAAGTATGATACTGGTCTATTATAATAATGAGTATTTATGTTTTCATAAAAATTATTTATTTTATTTGGTGAAATACCTGTTTTGATTTTGGCGGCGTCACAGATCCTTAAACCAGCCGTCTCTGGCTTCTGGCTGCTCCGATGATGAAAACTGTTCAGACATGAAGAGAAGAAAATATAAAAATATGTAAGTTTCCAAAACAACAAGCAGGAGTTTTTACTATTTATTATTAAGAGATGAGTACTGTCCTGGATGTCAGCGTTTGATTCACACCGAAACGGCCGAAGCCAACGTCTCCTTGAGAGAGTTACGACTCTGTTTGCTCTATACTTAGACGCTCAGATGATTGGATCTCCAGTCCGGCTGCTTCAGACTGAGCTGTTTACAGAAATGAAAAGCCTTTTCCCCTCCACTCAGTGAAAGATGTCTGGGAGGATAAAAAGACACAAAGGGGCAGAGAGAAAGGCTGGTACTTAGTACTTGTGATGCAGCGTTTGTCCTATAGTAGAACTTTGCATACGGTCACTATGGCAACCGCAGCAACATGTACTACTTCCTGTTGAGGTGTCAGAATAGAGAAGGGGGTAAAGAAAAGTGTGTGAATCAGTTGTGTCATTAAAACGAGTGTTAAAAGTGTGGACAGGCAGAAAACGAAGAGAAGCAGGAAATGTAAGAGAAGTCGTTGACATCTGTTTACGTTCTAATAGAATGTAAAAACCTAAACAGTAGAATGATTCCACTCCTTTGGTTTGGCTTCTTGTGATTTGTTCAGCACAATTTGGGCTTTCCAGTTTCCTGTTCCCTCTAACTTCACGGAAATGTCCAGGACAGAGTTTCTTATAAAGAAAATATATATACAAAAGGCCTCGTTCTTTTTCTTCCCCAAAAAGAATCGCAGTATAAATGTGACATTTGACATCATAAGAAGAGAGTTGTAGTTCACAGAGTGGTTTCCATCAGAACTACAACAAACTGAGACTTTCTTGACTTGCAAATGTATCTTTTAAAATTGACAAACTTTCTTTGTGTTTTCATGGCTCAGCTCAAACAGGATCTGATAACAACACACACAGAGGGAGACTCACACTATTTATTTGTATGAGAAATACATGATGATGTCAAACTTCTTGTCTATCACCTCCATGCTGAGGAATAGCGTTATCTATAATGAATCCTGACACCATCATTCCTTGTTAAATAAGGTTGTTTAACTTTCACACATGCTATCAAATCATAGAAGGAATTATTTCCAACTTCAGACTGACAGTTTAGAAATAAGTTTCCATCTCCACAAGTAAAGTGCATTTTAAGGAAGAAATACTGTTATTATGTAGTTTATATAAACATCCATCCATGCTTCGATCTGTCATCACTTTCTGTTTGATTCCCTCATCCAGAGCCAGAAGAAGACATGGCTCTACGACACGAACCATCTGTTTGCTTTTTACATCCGCTTCAATTTAAAAGACTTGAGATGTGCTGCACATGTCTGAAACAAGCTCTCTGGGTGATGGCCACTTTGGCCTTTCCTACTCTGTAGAATAAACAGAAGACCTCCGGGGTGATTCTGTCTCTGCATTACATATAATGTGCGTTTTGTAGTATTTAACGATGTCACTCTGAATAAATATTAACTGGAAAATAAAATTAGTCTGCTGAAAAGCCTGTAACATTTTCTTACATCATGTCCATGTGGATTTCCTCCCATTCAAATGGAATGTTGTCAACGGACTTTCCAAGCACATTACATTTCTTCATAGTGTGATGGACTTTTGGCATTTCGTACTGTTTTCACGTGAATCTGCGAGCTCACGGTTCAATGTAAGCAGTCTATGTTCAGGGTGAGGCAGCGAACCCAATCTAGAAATCACTCAGAGAGCGCATATCTCCGTCAAGGCGGCAACATAAATATGTCAATGTATTTTAATAATACACAGCATGATAAAATGTTGGTGATGGTGATAGATACCCATAACGAATTGTTTTCCATTCAAGACTGTTTGTGTTAAAAAGTGAATTGCGTGTAATCTACATTTCATCACGTTGAATTGAAATCTGTCAACAGGATTTTTAAGATATTCAACTTAATCTGACAAACAATTGGGACTGAAATGATAACCTCCTTTCAGATACGCTCAAACAAACCGGTCTAGCGGGGAAACGCTCCAGGATTCGGAACAACAACAAGCTGGGTCCGAACACGCCCGAAGACGCTTCTGCGTTGAACTTCATTTCTTGCAGATTGTACTGATTTTGCTCTGAGACAGTGAACTTCTCGTTTCTGAAACATCACTTTCCTTCCGCCACCCCGTTCAGGACCACCATCATGAAGGTCCTGCTCCTACGACCGCTGAGCACTGAGGTCACCCTGTGGAGATCAGTGTGTCTCTTTGGAAATCCCTCATGAGAATCAAAGCAAAGCTCAATCAAAGCGTCATCCCTCCACAAGGCCAAACAAAACATCAGGAGGATCAAGAGGCAGAAATCCTTGCAAACAAACCACAAGGGTTCTGTATATATCCATGAACCGGGCACCTTTTCATTCCGGCGTGTACGATTTCATCGTCATTGAAGCCATACGAGAATACACGTGCATCCATAAAGACAAAACACAACCCCCTTTCAGACGTCAGTCATAACTCTGCCAATCGTTAATTAAAAGAAGCTGGAGTCATTTTTCCATATAAGTTGCTCTCGCAATCTGCCTACGTCAGGACCGAGTAACATTTCCACATTTTAACATGATTCACCGTGTGAGCAAAAAGCCGCCGCATCACATCAAACGTACAAGGTTGTTCAATGGGAAGACTGGGTGTCGGGATCTGGAGACACCAGGGAATTGGAAAAGCTTAAAATGCTTAAGCAAAAACTAATTTGGAGGCAACAGATTTCACACAGATATGACAAACAGAGCATTTGTCAAAACGATCAGTGACTGATTGATCATTGCAATTACACAATGATCTCATGGTTTGGCTCCGTCTGCAGAAGTCTTTGCAGATATTTAAAGGGAGTCAACACTGAGTGTAGAAACTTAAAATCTTTAAAGATGTAGTATACAGGATTCATAGCATTGATACAGCGTCACATAACTATTATCTATCTAAAGATATGGAGTAATGTTTATCCAAGCTTAGTAGGAAGTCACTCTCCCTCCGTGTGTGTTGTTATCTTCACTTTAAATGCTGTTTTAGTGGAGATGTACAGAAGCAAAGTAGTAGTAGTAATCTCAAAATAGTGAGAAACTTCATCAAAACTATGCCTAAGCACCTAAGAACATACTACAATGAGTTATTATTTAGAGTGTATCATTATTCTATAGTGGCAGAAATGGCATTTTATTCTTTTTATTTAATCAAATTATAGTATATTTTTGTGACTGACAATTTACAATACCGGTATACGTGTAAAGACCACAAAAAAAGTTGGGTTGTATGGAAAGGAGTGACTCTGCTTCGTCGGTTCACATACCTGTGATGGAGGCTGGTGGTTATAGTCACTGCACTCTGCCGAGGAACGCAGCTCTGTTTCTCAGCAACTTGAAGTGTTTGTCTCCGAATGGAATAAATGTTTATAGATCTGAAAGAAGTGGAATTCTTTCCGTGCGGCAAAGTATGGTTTTCTCTCTCTGCGTATCTCTCATTGCCTCTTTGTATTTATTTCTGGTGCTTACGCTTCGTTTGTGTGGGACAGTTAAGTGAACATCTGCCACAACAGATTTACTTTGCAGACAGTGAAGGAGGAATGTAGATTACCGTTTCTCATGGAGAAATATATAAAAACAGGTCACAGGAAACTATAACAAAAGCCCAAATAAATTCACCTTTTAACGTTGACTAAGCTGAAGTTTATATCTGGAATTTCCTCCAGCACATTAATAAAGACCAGAGGTGGGAAGTACTCAAGTAGAATATTCAGGTATCTGTATTCATTTTAATGAGAGCTTTTTTATTTTTACTTTTTTAAAACAAATGTCTATACTTTCTACTCCTCACATTCTCAAAACAGGCTTGTTACTTTAGTTTTAATGCATTTGAGTGGAATTATCGATCATTTTTTCTGATTAATATGCAAAAGCCATTTAAAATGTCCATAGGGAAACCTTTTCATTTATACTTCGAGTACATTTCAGAGCCTATACTTTCCACTTTTACTAGAGTAAGGAAGTTGATAGTTGTACTTCTAGAGTCTTTTTGAACACAAGCATGTGTACTTGTACTTGAGTAGAGAACGTCTCTATGACACCTCTGATGAAAACTGCAAACACGTACACGTAAGTTAGATGTTCGTATATTTCAAAGCCTCACATGGATTTTCACACACGAAACCTGAGCTGCGGACGCCGAACAGCTTTGTTTTCATACAATCTGCAGGCGTTCATTACGGCCGCTGAATGAGTTACTGCTGAAGGTGCAAAGTCATTCAACGGGGGGTTGAGGTGGCCTCCCGCCGCCTGGTTTCCATCAAGCTCCCTTGAATCTGGGCCACGTTTTGCGACTGAGACGGGACCGTCGGCTCTGGTTCAACATGACGGCAACGCGAGGAGCCACAAACGTGCTGAAACTCAACACATCTACAGCGCCATAAAGCATCGCTACGAAGTATGAGAACACGAGAGCCGCTGGCCCGTTTCCCAGACCTGCATTAAGCTAACGTGCTCTTTTTTTAACCACAAAAGCTCAAATTGGCCTTTTTCTGGTATGGTCTTGTAATGGTGTCACATTGTATGGAGTCTTATATAAATGAATTAACGTTTCTGAAGGAAGGTGATAGTTACTGCAGGACTAAACGAGGGCTCACGTCGACTACTAACTTCCAAATAAACCAAACAGACTCGCAGCCAGTCGCAGACTCATTGGTGAGGTTTGGTAGTAGCGACTAAAACAAGCAGTTGCGTAGTAATGCTACGAAGACTTAATTCGACTCACTTTCCGTCACCAGGGTAGCATTAAAGCAGGGTGGAATTTGAAAACTAGCTAGCTAACCAGGTGGCTAGTAACTAGCTTGCTAATTCCCCCTTAATGCTACACTGGTGCCTAACAGTCCCTCCGCTTAACTCGCCGCTGCTCCGGAGAAGGACAAGCTACTTAGCTAACTAGCCACATAGCTAACTAGCAAGCTGTCTCTGGAGCTACACCCACTCACACATGTTGTCATAGCAACTAATAGCAATTTGCCATTTTCCTTTTGTACAAGTCACCACAGAAAACGGCCAGTGTCTATGCTATTCTATTTCTATGCCCAGTAGTGCTGTCGGCACACACTCACAAATGAGGACGAAAATAGAAGTTCAAATCAATCTAATTTAATTCGAGGACTCGGCAATCAACAAGTTACGACTCTCAAACAACAATGTGTTTCAGATGTGTTTTTAAAACCAGGATTAACTGTTCTAAATGAAGGCTTACTCCTGGTTTAATGTTTACTCCGTCCAGAAACAAGCCCCATTAGTTCGACTTTAATGATCAGAGACAGACTTTGTGTGTATGACCTCACACCCTGCATTTCTTTTTTTATTTTACTGTTTTAACAGAGTGGCTGATTCAAAAACACACTTCTGCTCGTGGGCAATAAAGTTGGTATGAAACCAGGTTTTGTGTCCATGTCTGATGATTTCTGTTGCACATATTGCAGCCTGGTGGTCTTAACAATGTAATGTTGTAGGGGGGAAAGTGCCATTTTAAAAAATGTTGTTTTTCACAGTACAGCTCTGAAATGTTCGTAGGGAATCAGTTAAAAACGTGAACGATCATGTCATGTTAATGCACTTATCATTTTATTTAGATCTTAGAAAAAACAAACAACAACAAGCAAATAAGAAGCTCCGGAGTAAAAACGTGTTGTAGAACAATAAGTTAAACAAAAAGAAGGATTTGTGTGACAGAAATCACTTAGGGGACACGGGGGGATGCAAAAGCTCGTAAGTTACGCCGAAGCAAAATAAAAACAAATAAAACAAATATGTACAATATACCAAAGAAATGTGGTAGCAATATAATTTTCACATAATTTACAAGATGACTAGTACAGAAGGCATACCAGCAGCTACACATCACTGTATATATTTTTGAAACAATGGCGGACATCAGCGCTGCAAAAATGCATTTTCTCATTTCAAATAAGAATTTAAAAAAAAGTAGTTTTGTTAGAAACACTTCTAAAATTAAGAAGATCACTCTTCCCCACCCAGTTTACTTCACCATTCACAAGGAGCCAAGACTGATTGGCTGCATGTTGGAGTCATAACGACTTTTCTCCTTGCAGAAAGAATTTCTGTCAAGCAAAGAAAATCTCACGGAGTAGGAAGGGAACACAAGTGTCCAACTTTTCTCTCTCCAAAGAGGGACTGTGATGTGTACATGTATATATATACGAGGGTGAATATTACTCCCACATGTTGGAAGCTGTGGATAGAGTTCTACGGCCTCGTCTCAACGTTTTTTTAAAAAGCTGTCATGAGCGGCGAGCGAGCATATCGGTGTCAAAGAGGAGTGTTTTTAATAAACAGACCCAGTGAACTCGGCGTTCTTGTTTTTATGAACTGGAATTCTTCGACGTGAAACGAGCGAGAGTTGAATTCCTCTCGGTCAGGTGCTCGAGAATGTGAATGTGCCTCGCTCAAAATGCGGTTCATGAGGCGAAGTGGCTCTATCGTTAAAGTCTCGTTTGTTGAAAAAAAAAAAAAGGGGGTTTTATAAATTGAGGTTGTTGTGATCACATCTGGCAGAAGTTCTGGCTTTTGCAACGAGTGTTGCTTATAGTTTCACTTGACTGAATAGTAAGCAGAAAAGATGACCATCAAACAGAGATGTTCCCCAGTTTGTATCGCAGAAAGTCTGAAAAATAAACTGCATAGGCGTAAATTACAAAAGTCCATCCGCGACAGGAGCATAACGTGTAACTGTAACATAGTTAAAAACACACTGAAAACTTTAAACCCCCTTAACCAGCGCGAAGACAACAAATCATCCCACCTTAAATGACTTCGCAAAAACACAGACTGACCCGGTGTGCATGTTAGATTAAATTAGTCAGAAGGCAGGAAAACCATCAGCTTGTGATAATTCATATCACACACTACACACTACACACACTCGTGTAGTTATTTTAAGGCTTGAGTGAGGGATGTCATTGGATAGAGAGGCAAAGTCCCGCCCTTTCCAGCAGAACACCACGGGCGCTTTTAAAATATGTTGATAGGTCGAGAAAGTAAAGTGAGAAGTCATTTTCGCCCCCTGATGGCCAGTAGAGAGAATGACAGTTTAAGGCACTTAAGCATTAGCTTCACTTTTCAGACCCATAAGTTCACTGAGCGTTTTCACACAAAACTTAATGATATTATGAAAAATCGATGACAAACTGCAGCTTCCTTGACTTGCAAAATGATCTTACGTTATGTAAGTTATGCTACATCTTAGGTTTAATTTATCTGTAAATTTACAGGGGATAAAATAAAATGATGTCACCGTGCATATTTTATTCTGAACTGGATTCCCATGGGGACAGAAGGGGAGGGACTTGGCCTTAGTGCCGACTGCATAAACATCCCAGACTTTTTTATCTGTGCTTATCGTGTTTCTTATTTAATCCATTGATCATTCTGGTAATATGTTATGTTTGTGATGTGGATATGAACACCTTTTCTAATATTTTCCTTGGATGTTGAATTCAATGTAAACACAGTGATTAAGAGATGAGCAGGTTGGGACAATATCATCTTTTCAATGGGTTTGACTTGTTGTTGGACATTCCTCAGATCCAAGCCTTATTTTTCAATATGCTTAATATACAATTATTATTTATCAAGACTGTCGGTGCTGAAATGCCGATCTTGGATCATCCAAACACACGTCATACGACTCTCCCAAAAGGAAAAACTCCAAGATTGGCATTCCTGCTCGACAGAGCCTGATAAACGTAAGCTCGGATTCTCAGTAGCCTCGCTCTCCCAGATGTGTGTTCTGTCCAGGATCTCAGACGAGCTCCACCTTGGAGTTGGGGTAAACGGCGACCACGTCGTAGCCCTCGGGGGGCTGGACGCGCGCCATGGCGTGGGTCTCACAGTACAGACTGTCCTCGATGAAGAAGTAGCCTCGCTGCTTGAGGTTGACGCTGCAGTCGTCGCACACGAAGCACTCGGGGTGGTAGAGCTTGTCCCGGGCCTTCACGATGGTGCCGCTGGAGGAGACGAAGGGAGACGGAGTTAGACTTCAGGGCGGATCATACAAAGGTGTTGCCCATAAAACCAACGTGAAAGGACGACGGAGTAACTACACAATGATGTCAATCTGTAAAACGTCCAAAGTCATGGTTTGTAAGGTCCGTCCACAAGACAACAAGCAAACAACTTTTAAAATGTTGGTTTTCTAAATGGAGTCCGGATTGATCGGAGGTCGAACATAGACAGTCTCTGGTTTACACATATTTATACACATAAATACTCGTAATGCACGGAAAATTGGTGTCAACGCAGCATTACAATAGAAAACCATGGAGTTGCACTGCAAGGATGAAAATGGAAAAATGCAGGATTGGAATATAAGATTAGGAGATATTGGAGATTGTCATGATATTATCACATCATCAAAAAGTGCCAGTAAAACATACTAGATAATGGATACATCAAATAAATAAATAGCAACATTGTGTGAAAATGTATTTCTGATAATTCCTGTTTTTTTTAAATAAATAATTAAACTTGTTTTCACCATGAAAGCAACCTATGCAGCTTTTTCAATGCAATCGTGTAACAATATTCACTATTATCCTGATAATGGTAATTCAACTGCAATCAACTTATCTCAAGTGTATTTTATCGCTTCAAATCCTTTATCGTCCCATTCCTATTGGAAAATGATGAAACAAAAAGAAAACACGCAAACTGCTACATAAGGACAACAGCCAGCAGATTTAAGAACGGCGCCACCTTTAAAAGGAAGCAAGAGAGGATGAACTGCGTATTTGTTTATTGAACTATCCGTATCTATGCTAATTATAGCAGCTATAACCATTCAAGGATTTGAATATACGACATAATATGTCACATTTCAGGGAAGTTTTCAAAGATCATAAGGTCACGTATGATACTGTCATATTCACTCTGCTGGCTGCTGATCAACAACTGGCACATTATGGAAGTTGAGTGCTTCGCTCACACAGTGACGGCAGCTGTTCGGGGCGTTGTTCATTCACTGTTCCAATAAGATGTCCCTCTCTGGACTGTGGATTCCAGCCAGTGACCATTCATTCGTAAGCCCCTCCCCCCAGCCCCGTCTAACCACTCGACCTGCAGGATAAACTCTTGACACGATGCTCCACACTTGCTCCCGGGTCAGAATGGCCTTATTGTGCCCTGAAAGCTCCCACAATGCTCTCTTGTTAACAAGTAAGCCGATGACATCACCACTCACCTGCAGCTGCTTTTACAGAGGTGGGATTACCGGTGTGTGTGTGTGTGTGCATGTGTGTGTACCTGTGTATGTGCGTGGGAAAGGGTGTGGAGGACAGCTTGGTTTAATCATTAGTGATAAATCAGAAGAGGTTTGCTGAGTACTTGTGAAAGGCCTGTTGGTGCAGGTAGACCTGCACGAGTCAAGGGAAGAATACTCACTTACCCCACGAACTTTTAAACTTTATGACCACAGGCAGAGTGATAAAACCAGAAAGAGATATATCATTTCCAGATGGTGTCAATACATCATTCATATTTAGTGTTTTTATTCACCGCACATTCAGTCGTTGTAATTAAAGATCACAATGACCATAATTTTAAAACCATTAGGTTTTTATGCTGCGTGAAACCCTTTAATTGAACACCGCACTGTTAAAAGGAAAAGGCAAGTTGTAATTGTTGGTGTATTGAGTGGTCTTTAAACTTGTTGGGTACTTACACAATGCCATTGCAGCAGCGTGTGCACTGGGGGAGCTTCTGGAGTCCAGACATGGGGCTGGGGATGGGGCTGCCCATTTTGGGGATTGGAGACCTGACTGGAGACTTTAAGTTTCTCATTCTGTCTGTTGGGGACACACCTAGAAAAAAACACAACAACCACAGAATAAATATAGGAACTCTGGGAACTGCACAAATAAGCATGCCTGGAATCCAGTGGCTGATGGGAATTAAGGTTCCTTCGAATCTCTGTTGGTGGTTGCCCAGTCTCTAGTAGTTATCATATAGCAACAACATATAGTAACCAGAAAGGTGCCCTCAGTTAAGAGCAGACCTCCGCCAGGTCTGTCTCTGAAGACCAGCGTCGGACTTTCAAACTCAAGGATCAGGATCAGGGTGGATCGGGGTGGATTGGGGGGAATCGGGGTAGATAAGGGTGGATAAGGGTGTTTTGGGGTGGATCGGGGTGGATCGGGGAGGATCGGGGTAGATCGGGGTGGATCGGGGTGGAAAAGGGTGGAGCGGGGTGTTTCGGGGTGGATCAGGGTGGATCGGGGTGGATCGTGGAGGCCTGCCTGAGTGGCGCTACGTGAATCCCCTTCACTGATGATGTGCCAGCAGAGACTCTTCAGTCCAACGGGGCATCCGTCAACGCTAACCGCAGGCTAATTACCTGGCATCTGGCAGCTGACTCCAAGTCAGCTTCTGACTGCTCTGCGGTACTTTAAAGAGCCGACACTCGCTGGCTGTGTTGTTTCTGGGATTAATGTCTCTGTTACCTAATGATGCACTTGAATGAAAAAACCTTTTAAGGGCGTCACTTGTGACTTTCTCACAGAAGGGAAGGTCGACTAATAAAAAAAAGTCAGGGAAAGCAGAATGAATGAGCGCTTGTTTAGTCTGCCTCTCCATTTTTAAATAGCCAGACTACTTAGGACCCGTATATTTTGTTGCCAGATGCAGACAGACACCATATGTTATTTGACCGACGGTGACAAGTTGGCCGATTACAACACATGTCTCACCCCCCGCAACATTTACGGCACACTGTGTGTCCTTCGCTGTGACTAATATCAACCAGACACACCGTAAAACGGCCCCATCCTAACTCAAACCTGTCAAGTGCAGAATGTGAGGCCTCTGGGAGTTTAAGGCAAGGGGAATCACGGCGTCAAAAGATAAATAAACAGCTGCAACACGACAGCTAGGAAGTAAAAATGTGTCCCTTAAACCCTGCGGTTTAAGAATGATTTGGATCAAGACTACACAATAAGAAGAATCTTTGAACATGTTTTAATTTTTGGGGCCACACGTGAGGTCAGACGGGAAGAAATGTTATCACGAGCTAAAAAGAAAATTGGAAAAGCAAGGATTTCCTTTTGCTTTTGTTACCATACCAACTGAGGAATTAAAGTGTTTCCATTTCATTTGGGTACTTAGAGATACTGATGGGTGTATTCTGAGGGTTGAGTGGGTGGTGCTTTGGTTCAGTAGATGATTGAGTGGGTGGTTGGTTGGTTGGTTGGTTGGTTGGTTGGTTGGTTGGTTGGTTGCTTCGTTGGTCGGTTGGGTGGTTGGGTGGTTGGTTGAATGGGTGGGTGGGTGGTTGGTTGAGTGGGTGGTTGGTTGGTTGGATGGGTGGGTGGTTGGTTTGAGCAAATTAGCTAACAGCATCATCTGCAGCTCAGTGACTGGGGTTCACTTCTGCTACTGGACGCTGGATATATAAACATCACAACCAAACTCATGTTCACTTTCCACTTTTCTGGGACGGGAGCCAAGCAATTGTCCCGCTTCGAAGGAGGCCACATTCCAACCGGCTACGTGGAACGAACGGCAACTTCCCCAACAACGCAGCAATCCTGGGGGCCAAGTAACAAGCACTGCAGGAGTAAACTAAGCACATCCAATCAAATCAGATCCATATCGGTCCACTGGGATGGATTCATTTCAATTCCCATAAAGCTCTCGAGGCAAAGTAAGAGAACGTGGCTGAATATGAACTTGTTCAATATCCAGGAGGCAATCAATAACTGTATGAGTTTAACATCTCCACAACTGCCATGAGACCGGACAGGAAGTGACACTCTTATAGAAGCGTGGCGGGCGTAACGTTGAGTGGAAACAAACTATTAAAAGCAAAGATTTGGGTTCATGACATACTGAAAAGAAACGTCTGTTTCCGTTGTTAAGTAGTAAAATCTGCCTCCTGCTCTGGTGCTGAAAAGTTGAGAATATTTTATTTGACGCGAGAGAGGAACGCATGCCAGGCGCACCGAATCACAGGAAAACAATGGGTTTTGGTCTTTTTCCTGAGAAAGGAAAGGAAAAGCACATCTACAAGTACATGTACTCACACTGGGTTTCATCATTCCCTCATGTTGCTTTAGAGAAGAACCCAACCAGCTGATGTACCGCAGAGACGTTTCTCTAGAAATGCATAATGTAAGGAAAGCTACAAAACACTGTTTTTTTCTGAGAACAAATAATCGTGGAGTTCAAGAAATGGATGAGGTTTCGCTTAAAAAAGGTCACTGGAATTTTGTTTATTTCCTTTTCCAACTGTGAGAGAATCAGGTCGTCCTCCTCTCCATCCTCCCCTTAAATTCCTCTCATGTATGAAGGTGGAAGTGAAAAATCTCATCAGCAGCAGAGCATTTCCTTTAAACAAACAGAAACCGTTCTGTCCGTAAAGGCTTATCTGTAAGCATATAATTATAGAACAACTCAACATTTTTCTCCTATCGGTGCAACAGCTACGACTTTCTGTCATCCGTCAACCTTAAGTAATATTGCTGCAACCGTAACTCAACACCAGTATTTTTACTTTCACTCCCTCTTTCATCCACATCGCTGTCCAATCGTGGCACGGCCTGAGGAATTCTGGGTAAACTGACACTCTTGTTTGCTTTAACTTTAAAAGCCCCTGAAAGTCAACATGGCCTCTACGGGGGGCTTCACCTTCAAACGGGGACCTACTACTGTGATTTAAAAAGCCTGACAGGAAGGTATGCATAAAAAAAACAAAGCAGGCCGATTTCACTCAAATGTCTTCAATTTGTTTCCTCGAACTTTAAAGTCTGTGGACGGATTTCACACACAGATTAAACGACGGCGGGATTCTCCTTTCAAAGCGATCCCAGTGTCAACCCTGAGGTGTCTCCTCATGTCATCGAGGGATTAAACCCGTCAATCAACCCGTTAGTCTCCGAAGCTGAAGGCACGCTGACAGAAAAAGTCCCCTTAAAATCCCTTAAATCCATCAGCGGCGTCTCGGCTGTATGGACAAAAATAACCCCGCTGACGTTAAAGGGACAGTTCGCCCCACAATGTTCCTCTTACCTGTAGCTTTGGATTATCTTGCTGTCGAGTTTCTCCAAATGTATTTGGCACCACAATCTGAGTCCATATAGTTCTATTATATCAGCCGATATCTCCAAAAACTAGGTGACTCACACCAAAACAATCCCGATTCATAAATAGCAACTACAAGTAAGAGGAAGGAGTTTGTGATTTTGGGGAGAACTGTCCCTTTAACGCTGCAGATTCATCCCACCACAGCTGGAAACACTCCACTAATGGTGATTAAGGCCGAGGACGCCTCCGTGTTGTTGAGAAGAACATTCATCACCGACAAACAGTCCGGTCCGTTTCCTGCTCAACGGCTTCTAACGACAACTTTCACGACTTTTGCCCCGCGTTAGTGGCGAACAATGAACCAGAGAAGAAGGTTTTACTTCAGAGGATTAGCCCTCCTCTGCTGCTGTCAGCGTCACATGACTCTTGAGTGGTCAGAAGCCAGACAGGAAAACCATATTTCTCACTTTATTGTCCTCTGTGAAGTTGTTTTTGCAGTAAATTGCCAAACCAAAACCTCCCTCCCATGTTCATCCTATTTAAAGCACTCCATCTTTCTGCCGACTCCCTGCGTCTCCTGTTTTCTCCTCCTCCATCTCTCCTCTCTGTCCACGAACCTTTCTATAAAAGGAAAACTATGCCAGTGAGTCGGAGCAGCTCGGAGATGCTGCTCCGGCTAGAATCATATAAACTACACTTCCACCGTGTTCCATGTTTTCCATAACTAACTAACCAAATAAATAAATACAAATTAAATAAATATAGGTCTGAGACATGTGAATATTTGCTGGCTGTCAAGTCTTCTATTAAATTAAATATGTCAGTGTTTATAAACTGTTAGTCAGCCAATAGTTTAATTTGTGTTCTCAGTTCAGGAACATTTTGGCGGCATTAGGAGGCATTTTATAAATGAAAGGTAAATATATGTTGAATAATGAAAACAATCACTGTTGTTGCAGCCTGACAGCTAATGCATCTTATATTTGGGGTTTCACCATCAGGCCAATTAAGTGTCGCTACAGTAATTGTTCCTGGGAAAAGAATAACAATAAAACTAAATGAATGTTGCAGTGCACATGCGAGCGTTCCCACGGAAACCCCTACCTCCGTCCTCAGCCTCCAGGATTCCCTGGAGGTATTTGAAGGAGCCGGACTGCTTGGGTGCAGAGACGGGCTCCTCGGGGTCCTGCAGCATCTTGTAGACGTCTGAGTGCGGGTCGAAACCATTACGACCCCCGGGGGATTGTGTGGGAGGCTCCGGGCTGAAGGAGGAAGGGAGGACACAGTGTTATTATGCTATGAGAAGAAGAGGCCGTGTAGCGGTCTGGTCCTCGGACTATCTCAAATGTTTAGTCTCTGGGTTTGTTTGGGGTTTGTTGTGTTTCCAGGTCTCACGTTATTCATATATGTTTAGTCTGTTTCCTGTTTAATTCCCCTGATTTTGCCATTAGTCTCCCCTGTTTATATGTATATATTATATATATATATATATATATATATATATATATATATATATATATATATATATATATATTATATTATATTATAACACGTTTTTTATAATATAATTATAGTATAATTGCTGAAGAAAATACGAGGAGCTCTGAAGCGTTAAAGTAGCTATTTAGCTCACTAGTTTGTCAATCTCCAGGGTGGCTGGAGATCTAGAGATCTAGAGATCCTGTCTGCTTGACGAGGAGTAAGGCAGCAGGACCGTAGACCCAGCGCTGCCACTTGACGCTATCCCAAATTGGGATTAGCAAGGTATCAAGCTAACTAGAGATAGCTTCATACAGCACGTTGCTCTCGCCAGATATATAACAACTTTGTTTGAATGTTGTGACCAGTGCAAGAAAGCATGGTGGAGTTAGCAAGCTGGCTCAGTAACAGGTTGTCCAGCGGTTGGCTTGCTGGTTCTCTTCATCTCTCTAAGAGTTCAGCCTGCTTCGGTGCAGCAGCCGTGATGCTCGCGAGGTTAGCAGAGGGCTAAGCTAAACTATTATCTTCTTTCTTTATTTCATCTCTGAAATGGTTACGCCAAACCACAATTACATCTCAAATGGATCTGATATCAATTCAACAACACAGCAAGGAGACATTTACGATGTGTAACTTCAGCCCACTACGCCGAGGCGGTTCGTGTTTGCCTCCAGTCTTCCCTTTGTTTTTGCCTCAAGCGAACGCTGTGACATCATCGTGAGGTCAGCTGTGAGAGGGCGTATACTCCCTTGTTTTCCCTGTTCCCGTGCCAGGTTGTCTTTGTTCATCCCCATTTGTTCATGGCTTTCCTGCATTCCTGTTTTTATTGGGCTTTTTTTAAATTATTTTGACTCTTCGTCTCCCGGTTTATGGATCTCTTCACGTTACCTGTTTGGACTGATACTTGTGTGTGGCCACGTCCAGTAAAAACTTTATGAATGTACCTCATGTCCTGTGTCTGCTACAGAGTCTCAACACTGACAGTTCAAGAACGTAGTTAAAGTTCTGACTAGAAATCCCGTGCCAACATCGGGGCGATTTGCTTTTGACTGGTATCAAATACAACCGCGGCATGTATTCTTTATCAGCTCATTCTTGAGTGGCCCAAATGTTAAATGTGCATTTGTCCTTTACGGTCTTCTTTCTTTGTAAATATTGTTTGTGTTGGTTGGATGTCTCCGTTTTATGTTGTTATGAAAATGATGCAGCAATCTCCCTACTATCCAAGACAGATTTCTCCTTTGGGAGACCAATAAAGTAACTTGATTTGACCTGTAATATTTGAGCGAGGAAGGAAGGAATGAAAGGAGCTGAAGTACAGTCTAAACAAAGAGATAAAATAACAGATGCCGGACCACCAAAGGAAGAAAGACAGCAGCCGTATGGAGAGGAAAACAGAAGTCATTATGCTAACACTCCACATGTGATTCCACCGGCATGAAGTCTCAAACACAACAGCTCTGTCGATCTGCATCCTCATTCATCCGTCACATTTCCCCCAAAGCTAACGGGATGGATCTCGTTCACTCGATGCATTCAAACCTCCGGGAGACGAAGCAGAGCTGCTGACAGATGAAATCCTGACACACTTTACTGCATGTCTGTCTCCAGACGGCTTCACTGCACACCGAGTGTGTGAGAGAGAGAAATACAAAAGAAGAGAATCTGGAGAAAGTGTGTCATGAAGGAAGAAGGGAAAGTGACCGTGGCCATTGAGCTAAAGGATGTTCACAAGGAGACTGAACACACACACATGTATTGCCTGCTGGAGGGGAGGCACCACAACACATGTCTTCTCCAGTCCACATGCATGTGTGTTAAACAAGTCTCCAAGGGAGGTGCATGGACTCACCTATGGGTGGCGCTGAGGCTGAGGCCTCCCATCTTGCTTGGCAGAGATCTGTCTCCATTGCTGCCGTTGTGATAAAGCCCTGCTGGGTTGTTGTACTGAGCGTGGCCGTTGCCGTTGCCGTATCCGTAGCTGTGGCCGTTGTTGGGTCTGGAGTGTCCGTTGTTCAGATGTGTGGGCTGCTGATACTGCGGGGACTGCGGACCCTGGGAGGACTGCAGACTCTGGGAGGACGGGGGACCACGGGGGGACGGGAGACCCTGGGTGGACTGCAGACCCTGGGAGGACTGCAGACCCTGGGAGGACGGGGGACCCCGGGGGGACTGCAGAACCCGGGGGGACGGGAGACCCTGGGGGGACTGCGGTGCCTGCTGGTACTGGGGTTCGGGGGTGTATGAAGGTTTGCGACCGGAACCTCCATATCCACTGGTGATGGGACGGAAATTCTACAAAGACAAGACAAGACATCCACTGTTAACGAAACGAAACGAAAGGGCCTCAATCTGGGATGTCAAAAAATGCCTCTAGAAGCTAGTGCTAAAGCTAATCGCTAATGCCAATCGCAGCTTGCTAACTATGACTAATAACTAGTTATAGTCTGTTATAGTGACAACATACAGTTATAACCGTTATAAACATGTTGAATTTGAGTTTACATGCAGGGTTGGGATGTGTTTACGCTAGCCATGATCGCTAGCAGTTAGCATAAGGCTGTTGGAAAGGCTCTTCACTAATACTCCACAATCCACAGCCTGCAGATGTGGAATTCAAATACCTGCACTTACGTTTCAAGATTTGAAACCCGATCAATCAACAAAACTATTAAATACCACATAGACTGATTTTCATCTGGTTTGGGGGTTTAGTTTAGTTCTGCAGTGGAAACGTTGTCAAACCAGACAATCATGGATACAGTGGTAAAAGAGAAAGAGAGCATGTCCCATCAGAGAAGTCATTAATAATGTAAGGAGGAAGAAAAAGTGTAATGGATCATTTCCAGAATTATGTTTTTGGTTCACAAACTGAGAGCAAAAAAAGAGAAAACAAGCCAGAGTAGAAAAAACAGCGGTTGTTCCTAAATGAGGCTTAACAGCAGTGAAAGTTGAGAGAAAACTTAATTTCGGCTTTCCTCCTTTTAATAGTGAGGCTTATTAAGAAGGAGCTTTCATTTGATGTCCTGCAGATATTTCTGTCAAAACACATTAACTTGGGCTGCTCGTTCTATGGATTGAAGAGTTTATGGAAGCTGACAGAGCTGAGATTCTGTAAACGATTGAATTATTCTCTTTTTGACGCGCTGCAGCAGATAATCTACATTTCTGCCACACAGATGCTCTGCTGGAGCGAGTCGGCCGGACTAATGCAGGGCAGATGAGTGGTGACCTGTCAGTCAGGGTCGCCTAGCCCTAAAACATCCCCTGCTTTATGGTCTGTTTGACTCTAAATGGAACCATAATTTACTAAATTAACATCATGCTGGGTTGAAGAAGACTTGAAACTCAAGATTGCGACCATAAACTGTTTATAATGTTTACTGAGATAATAAATCAAGTGGAAATGCGGGTCATTTTCTCTGCACCGTTAATTACCTCACCGCTGGCACATGATTAAAACAGACAGGATTTTTTTTAAATAAATACATGCTGTTGAGTTGCCTGTAATCCAATGCTGTGAGTGAATTTAGGTTCCCCCTGGTAAGCAGTGAGCCCACGTAAATCTTGGGCTTTTATTGTGAAAGGTAAGAATTGAGGTAGCGGGACACACTGACGTTTTTAATGTGAAGGCAATACGTTCTTTGTGTTGTGACTCTCTGCTCACATTAAATATATTATTTTCATGGATTCATATCTTAGGTTAATTGGCGACTCTAAATTGCCCGTAGGTGTGAATGTGAGCGTGAATGGTTGTCTGTCTCTACATGTCGGCCCTGTGATAGACTGGCGTCCTGTCCAGGGTGAACCCTGCCTTCGCCCAATGACAGCTGGGATCGGCTGCAGCCCCCCCGTGACCCTGAATACAGGATAAGCGGTAGAAAATGGATGGATGGATGGATTCATATCTCCTCAGTCTCGTCCATCAGTAATTTTCCTTCAGCGTAATGCATGATGGTCTATTCAGCTTGGTTAATGACCGCCACGCTATTCGGATGAAATGTGGGATACGTCGAAGTCCGTTGTTTATGATTGGCCAACTAGAAGAGTTGCCCCCTGCTGGCCAGTTGAGATAATGCAGGCTTAAGGCACTTCACTGTTCGGAGCCAGAGGTCACAGCCTGATTCATACGGAGGTCAACGGCCCTTTTCATCCATGAAGTCGGCGGTGACATCACTGAGCCTCTCAGTGTTTACCACAGCTATCAGGCGATAACGCTCGCTGCCGGCCGCCTCGTCCCGCCTCACCGCTGAACTTCACAGATAAAACTTTTATTGCACGGCTTGCAATGATGTCACCGCCTCTCACAGTGTTTAAGTGCTTTGAATTCCCCCAGATAACCGGCCGCTTATCAGAACCGTAAACATTTTAGCTGAGACAAAGTGACTTGTTTACAAGTTAGGCAACGGTGGGAAGATGGGAACCAGTCAGGCCACTGGAAACCAGTGTGTTGCCCTTAAAGCGCCTTAACCACAGGAGGAGGAGGTTCACAGCTTCTCCAGACAAGATCCCTGTCATTTCAACAGATGGGTCTGCTGCATGTCATCCAGGACCACACACACACACACACACACACACACACACACACACACACACACACACACACACACACACACACACACACACACACACACACACACACACACACACACACACACACACACACACACACACACACACACACACACACACACACACACACACACAGTTCTTCTGTAATCAGCCTCCTCGCCTCCACACCAACCAGCCCACAGCTTGGGAAAGCAGCTCTGTCATTGCCCTGCTCTGCTGTAGTTAAGACGGATGACTCTGGTGAAATTTAAAACCACTTCTGCCTACGCTCACCAAAAAGATGGATGAATAATAATAAAAAAATGCCAGCAGATAGGCGTTCATGGTTAGAGTTCAGAGAAGTGAGAAACACCCAGCTCTCTGCGGTGGTGCTCGCCGCCGGGCCAAACCAGATCCTTCTCCACATCTTCAGCCCTATTTGAACATGTGATTTTAACCAAAGTCATCTAAACCTCTTTGTGAATATGGACGGAATAACAACTTTTGATAAAATCCTCATTCCAGATATATATAAATAGAGCATTTGCTGATTTAGCAATGCACGGAGATGCTCCTCAACCTAACTGCAACTGAAAACCAACAATAGAAATGATAAATAAATAGAAAAGTATCAAGTCACTGAAGTGTTACGAATCGCTGCCCCAACAGATGTTTTTAATATTTAATGAAAATCCATTATTCATCCCTCATATTTAGACAAGGCCTAATCTGCCGACATTAATCAGCTCAATGACTGTATGATTGTCAGGCGAGCTTATTCATTTCTGTATTCAGAGAACAGAAGGAAAATAGGGGAAATCCTACACTTCCTTCCTTTGTATTATGTTACACGCTCCAGACATCACATTAATGATTCCTAATCTGTACAAACACAATATGCAAAGGGTAATTGCATGCTAAGGTGATACAATTTATCAGATGTTATACAATATATCATATCATATAATAATATAGAGCTGTGAGGAGCTGTGAGGAGCTGTGAGGAGCTGCTGGCTGCGTGACACCATTCGCACGTCAACGGAATTTTTGTATTTACCCTCACAGCCAGAAGGACACACTCTATGTTAAACCATGGGGCTTTAATAAGTGACAACAAATTAAATATATTATGAATAGCTAGCAGTCACTCTCTAGATTAGGTTTTATAAACTTCAAGTCTCTGTGCAGATCTTTGTCTAACCCTCTGGCAGTGAGAGCCGAGATTGGGACTCATGTCACACAGACTCGACTTGGACTTGTAAAAAAAAAGAGAGGAATGTGTTAAATTATAGCAGATTATAAGATGTCACTATTATACAATATGGTTCTACAGTAAAGGTCCTTTCACATCAGGGACCCAGATCCAGAGGATCCAACCACAAAGTTCAGATTTGTTTAATGCGGGTACTCGAGGATGATTCCACTGAAAATACACTTCCCAAAGGAAAGTTACGATGTGCATACCTGGAAGGTCGATGCTGTCCTTAAAAAAACTCTGGTTTTGTTCGAAAGTTGTTGCTTCAAGCTCAGCATTCAACACAATCCCCCCCCCCCCCCCCCATGAAACTGATCCATAAACTTAGCACTCAGGGCTGTTGTATCTTACTCTGCAACTGTTTATTACACTTCCTCACAAACAGACCCCAGGCACTTCGGTTTGGCAGCCACACCTCCTCCACTCTAGTGTTTAACATCGGTGGCGTGCCCCAGGGCCGTGTTCTCGGCCCCATCCTGCTCCAGGTCCCCGACATCAAGAGAGCTCATACCCGGCTCAACTGAGTTTTAATTTCCTGCATCACAAACACCCCGACATGGACATCACACATCTCCATCCTGGTGGGAAAAAGCTCATTAACGGCTGCATTTCTTGTGGAAGTTAAGAAGGTGGAATTCCTGTGCCAAGTTCTTGTAAACTTTTACAGAGGAGCAATATAAAGCATCCTGACTGGAAACATTACAAACCAGCATAGGGAGGGCCCGGCCCAGGACAGTACATGACTAAACCTCCCACAAATTAATTAGTAGCCATCTACCGGGCATTGGTGACAAGGGGTGCCTGCAAAGAGCTCAAAGGACATTAAAAGACCCCAGGTACCCACCATCACAGCCTGGCAAGCATTACAGAAGCATCAGCTGCTAGTTTGTTTTTTGTTATGGAGCAAACAACGACAATAAGTGTACCTTGTAACTTCCCATTTGCCTGTTGGCTCAGCAGAAAGCACACGTTTACCCATTTTCACCCTCACACTCCTGCCTGACATGTTGCGACGCCTTCTGCTTGAGCTGAAGAGAAATCCCCCTCCCCAACCATTCCTTTTGTCTTCCTCATGCACTAACACTCACATGCCTGCTGCAGGGATATTTGCTCTGGGTGGATGGCAGATTTATAAGGCAGCACATCTGGTGCTTTCCCTATAAAAATGCCAGTTCGGTAACATTCAGGGCCTGAAAATGCTTTCAAGTTGTTCTAGAGGTATGGTGGATGGTTTCCGTTTATTACAAAAATCAGCTGTAAGCCAACTGTCTCGTTAAAAAGATTTATTGTACCTTTTCATGTCTGGATTACATATAGGTTTAATGGAGATTTTGTCTTAAAGTGACAGTCGTGTTAATCTGGTGAAGGCCTTATCACCCTAATTCCCTAGGAAGGCTTAAACCATATTAAACATGAGCAGCTTCACTTGTATCTCCAACAGAAACTCAGATCAAGTCTTTTGAAAAGGTACATCTGTGAGCTCATCTATTTCTTAATTTCTCGCTCTTGAGCATGGCTACTCTTTTATTCTCTCCCAAATCTTGACTGCATCACTCCTGGCCGGGAGGACGAGAAACTGACAGAATGAAAGAGTCGGGTAAAAGGAGGAGAAGGAGTAACTATTTATGGGAACCAGCATTGTCCACTTGTGCACATCATTCAGGCTGCGTTTGATTTCACTGACCTGTTTCCCAGTTTGCAACCGAGCATGGCTAATGGTTCAGGGTGACAGGATGCCGAAGAAGGAAAGAATGAAGTGAAAAAAGAATGAAAGGATGCTTTTTTTTTGTATGCATGTGCATGTATTTCTGTACAAGCACTGCACAATGTTTAACTGAGGTGCATTCAGCCAAGAGGCACCAACTTCCTCCATTCATCAACCACTTAAAGTTTCCCTGATTAAGGTGCAAAAAAAAAAAAAAGATCTTTGAAAGCCGTTTTCTATAAATGAGTTTTTTCTCAGACTCTGAGCCAGAAATAAGCAGCTTTCACATCCACCAAACCTTCCACTTTCATTCCTGCTTCATTATTCTGAAGGTTTCAACTGAGGGGTTTGTCCATAGATCATAGCTGATTTATACAACATTAACATTATTCATAAAAACATGGCTGTTGACAGTACTTTCTAATGTATGGAGTGACACAGACAAATTAGCACATATTTGATAGGATAACGGCTCACTTGCATATTAAAACACAACATTTCATATATAAGAAATCAACTGGGGAAAGTTTCATGGTGAACAATGCTTGACCCCATTCACCTCTGGTGTCTCCCCATAACAAGGAGCTCAATGAGGGAAGACTGGGGGGGGGGGACCCTAATTGAAATCATATGCCCCTCTTTAACCGAGGACCGAGACCTGAGCCTGCCTGACACAAACACACAAATTCATGACAACACACACACATGCACCTCCTCCTCTTCTGCCTCCTGCATGGTTTAATCCCCATGGACCCTCGAAATTAAGCTTTTCACATGGCGCTCTGCACCACTAACCAAACACAAGCCAGCCCTTCATGGCTCCCCGGCCTGGCCTGGGAGGAGAGGAGGTAACAGAGAACAGTTACAGGGCTCCTGGCCATGAGCCTCGCTGGAAGAAACGCTCTGGGGAAGACGGCTATAGCATTACAATCCATTTAAATCCATGCCATGCATTTTCCTCTATGAAATAAAGGTTTTAAGAAGCTTTTCCTCGCATCGCTCACCACCAAGTTGAGTTAAACTCGACGTGACGTAGCCAATTACAGCGTTATGATACAACCTGGCCGCTTCAAGTGAAAGAAAGTGTAGTTTTTGAAGCTCTCGATGACCCCATTCACCCCCAGCACACTGACAGCCAAGCAGACCAAGGAGGAAACCCAAAGACTGATTTGGACATTTCTAGGGATTACTGGCTGATTAGTGAACACAAACAACTAAATAAGTGGGGTCAGAGGTCTGTGATCTAAAAGCCCTGCTGTGTGAATGAATGTGCAGCTGCTAAAAAGAAAAGGCTTCCAAGCAACGGTAAACTGGTCTAAGATTCCCTGGCAGGGGATTAAGTAGCAATGGTCCTATTAAACATATGTTGGCAACCTGTGAGAAGACTTCAAACCCTTTAATTGCCCCATATTCTTACGCATTCGGGGTATTTACGGTGTTAATGTTTATCCAGTCTTTGCACGGAATCATTCTGACCGGCCCAACTATTCTTCATTCCTCAGCGGAAATATGCATTTTTGATGAATTAGGTTTACAACTCATAAAACAGAGTTTTCAACTTCATCTCGTGCTTTTAGAAGGCAGGTTATTCTTTACGACATGGAAGGGAAAGCCAGCGTCTCCTTCATTCATGAAACAAATTTGTATCGTCCGCACATGTTCCTTTCTGTAAAATATGCAAGGACTCCGTCTGTCAACTCCTTTTAATGTGAGCTGGGAGAATTCACCTCCAGCCGCCAGCTCCCGGGAGCCTCGGTGACGTCCAGTTCAGCTTCTGCATTGTGAGGCCTCATTCTTTCCACGAGGACCATGGAGCTCGGCCACAGTAGCCGCCACGAATCCCCCCCGGGCGACTATTTGGCTTTCACACTGACCGATAGGCCATTCCCACCTACTGTGTAATTTAAGGGAAGGAATTCTGAAAACCTGCAATGTCAGTTACTTATGGTATCGATTTACTTCTGCATAAAACGGTTCCAAGAGCAGGAGCGACAGACGTACAATGCGATTTACCAGGCAAATCCAAAACTGTCTCTCGTTGGAAAAAAGGGGTTTATGTGATGAGTTGGTTTTTGCATGAGATTATGTTTCAGCAGTATGTGTTTCCATCTTGAAGTGATAATTTGCTTATCTGACCGCAAACACTGGAGGACTTGTGATGAAAATATCAGACGAAAAGCAACTAAACGGAGGCTGTGATAAAAACCTGAGCAGCTGCTGCAGTGCGATCAGTCGTGGGCGTTTGGCCTCTTTTATCCAAAAGAGATGTTGTGGATCATGAGATCCGAGGTTTTTGATGCCGACGAAGGATTGTCTTCAAAAGGAGCAAAGAATGCCACTGAAGGTTTGCGCTCTTCTCACCGATGGCTTTGGCAAGAGTTTGATAAAAAAAAGTTGAATTTAAAAGTAAACCATCTCCAATGACGGCTGCTCAGATCGTCCTGTGTGAACGAAACATCTGTCAGGTTAGGTTTTGGTCAAAGGTTTCCCTAAGCAGCGTGATCAGTCGATGAAAAGGTTTTCCCCGATTTCCAAAGGTGAGCAAAACAAAGTTTGAGAACCAACGATGTCCAGTAGATACCTTTCAGAGGATCTTCGCTGCAAAAAACTACTGGTTCAGACCTCGATTGGATCATTGGGTTCAATTATTTTAGCTTGAGATTGCCTTTGCAGCCTCTCTCTCAAGTGCACCCTCTTCTTTTGCACGACATTTGGAAGCATCTGATTACCGTTCATTTGTCTCCCCAGAACGACACAATGAAGCTCAAGTTAAAAGTTTAGTTGTCAAACCTACACATGCATTTGCATCATTATCTCATCCCTGCCGCCCCTCATTATCAAATTATTTCTATTTCAGGAAGTGGTGTGTGACATCCAGTAGTTTGTGGACAGTCTTGTCGTGGGTCTTTGGAAACGTTTGGCATCATACGGCTCCACTGAATTCCCCCAAACAACTCAAAAAATAGCCAGAAGACGCTGTGAAAGCATGCAGTCATGAACTCACGTATACCCTGCATATTATTATATTTCCTCAAGGACTTTTATAAGAGTCTGCCGTGTTCCCAAGGTGAAAGGAAAAGACCTCATAGCTTCCATGTGTCACTTCCTCAGTTCTCACAGACGAGACTGGAATTTCCAACATAGCGGGTCAGTCAAGAACAAGGAGGCCATGAATGAAAAGGGAAATGCCATCGTTGGATACGTAACCTTTTCGGGAGCCGTTTATTGGGCAAAGCATTTCTGCAGGGAAACATAGTACAAGATTCTTAATGAAAGGAATCAATCTGTGGAGTAAAAACACCAATAAATGCCTGTGTAGGCCAGAAAAATGTGTGTTAATTCCCAGAGAATTTGTTTTGCTTATTCAAAGTGTCCTCAGTTCACATCCAGGTTCAGCAAGAGTCCCGGTCGGTGAGTTGTGGATGACAGATGGATTTCTTCAAACCTTCGCCAGCACAATCAAAAAAATTGTGTTCATCCAGCGATTTGATTCACTTAAATGCTGCTCATTCTTTCCAAACTGGCTCATCAGTGGAGTGACTGGATTTGGTTCAAATGGTATGATGGATGTGCCGTTGAAAGTACTGTTGTACTGTGTTGTACTGTGTACCCTTAAGAGACTCACATAGACCTGTTTTTGTTTCTTTGGGGGGGTTACGGGGATGTTTAGGAGGAGGTAGCATTATGATGAAAGAGTATAATAGCCATGCCCATGCTCACTTGGGTCTCATAAGTAATTGCAGCATTTTTTGGGTTGATGCCATTTGTTCCAAAGATTTGGTGCTAAAAAAAAAAAAAATTACCCCCCCGAGAGTAAATAAAAGATGAAAAATCCCTCTGAAATACCACATCCAGAGACCAAGACCTTGAGCAACACTGTGGAAAGATCCATGCTGGAATTTGGAATCTTTTGACATTTGGAGATTTGTGCAAGAATTGCATTTTTGGACAATAAACCTCGTAAATCCACACGTCCTCCGAAAGCCCTCGGTCTCTAGTTTGTGCTTGTAAAGTTTCACGAGGCTTCCATTATCATAAAGGTCAAGACAGCTCATTTTAAACAGTGACGTCAGGTTTTAAAATGTCTGCTGGAGGGACTAACATCATCACACACGAATACCGTTGGTCTCGTCGGATCCACCAGAGTCTGAGTTTTCCAGTCAGAACCAGTTCAGGGAAATTACAGGACTATTTGTTGGAGGAATATTCAAGCGCATCATTACACACACATTTAAAAATAACACATTTCTACTGCATGGTTTTCATTATAAAGCTGAGTTGTGAGTTTTCATTCACGTCTTGAGGTGAACTTTGGAGGATTTGTTGGGACCAACGGATTCATGAGGACGTCGAGCTTCACATGAAACCAGAATCCTGACTTGAGCTTGTCGCCTGCTAAGCCTCTTAAAGACAGTAATGATGGCCGGGATCACCAGCGATCCCGCGGTTCTCAGAGGGTTAAGGATCAATCGTCATTGTTATGTGTAAGAAAGAAAGCGAGAGGCTCTCATGACACCCCGGGCAGCGGATGTTTCCTCTTTTCATGCTCGGACGAAGCTACCTGAGCGTGACCGATAAGTGGCCCTGACTTGGTGGTTTGGAGTCGCCCGGCTTTGCTTCATTAAATGAGATGCCAGGGAACATTTGTAGGCTTCAGTGAGAGGAAGGAGGAAGGATAAGATGCACCAGGGAGAGAATTAAAAGGGTTTGGATATATAGGTGTGAATGGAAATGTTTTATCCTTATCATTTCATATTTTGTGTATGAATGTTTCGAAGCTCCATCTCCACCTTTGCTATCGTTTGTCTTTGTTGACTTTAGTCTTGGTTTTGTACATTGTGTTTAATAAAATTGCATATTTCCTGATTGGTAATTACAGAATAAAAAAGTCCCCTGGGAAGCGGAAATCATCCGATCCCACGAACACAAACCACCCAGATTAATTACATTCACAACAGTCTTTCGCTTTCACCGAAAAACAATACGTTCCTTGAAGGCACCGTGGACTCCCATCGACGAGCAGACGGATGGATTTCACCTCTTTGTGTTTGTAGAAAGAGGAGTTCCTTCCACAGCGAGGGGCCGAGAGAAAAGGCAGATGAGTCCTGACCTCACGACTACCACAACACAATCCCTGAGCAACAGACGCTCGCATGTCTGAGCCACAGTATGCTCATTGTCTTGTCTGTTTCAGCCTCCGTAATAACAGCACACACACACGCGCACACACACACACACACTCTGATTCTCTCCTGTGGACTTGCCAGCACTGGAAAACTTGGGAAAATATAATCTGCTCCAGTTCATCATGCCTCGAATGTCCGTTTGGCAGCTCGTAGGATTTTGGAGGACAATCAAGATACTATTTCAAAACCATTCCAGCGAACAGTGGGACGCATTATCTCATTCGCAATCGTGTGAACGATAGTGTACATGCAATTTAGGTATGGCGTGTTGTGCTCGTTTCCATGGATTCTGTTTATGATAAAAAGCAGAGCGAGGCGAGTTCGGTTCTCACACCCAGAGAAATTCTTCTTTTAAGTTATGACCCCAGATGTGAGCGATCCTCTCTGGTGGCTGATGTGGTGGCGAAGCATCCCGAAACCAGAGCAGTGAGATTTCAACATGAATCACCACCATGTATTTAAAGGTGCTCGTCCACAGCATTAAATACACATAATTAAGAATTTACTGGAGCTGACGGGGGTGAATCAGATAAAAAAAACCTCACATTTCATCAGCAGAAAAGACGATTTTAGAGGAAAAAGTATGTTTTTTTTTTTTATTAACTTTTATTGCTGAGACCAATTGCACCAACCATCGAAATAAAAATAAAAAACTATAGTGGTTATCTGAATTAAAACAACATAATTCAAATGATTGTGAAAGAAAATCTTTGTTTTTTTGATCTGGATCATTTTTTCCACCCGACTGATAAGCTGAGCACTGAAACGCCTCGCTGGCAGATCAGTTTCGACAGCGTCCCAGTGGGCGTGAATTTGATTCTAAAGAAAGCCTTGTTACCTAAATCCAGAGTAAACAGTGGTTACCTGTGAGTCAGCCTCCATGTAAGGGCTCGTCTTGCCATCTTCGCTGAATGTCGGCGACCACACTCTGTCTCCTGGTCCAGACCTGAAACACAATACGAGAAAGGGAGTCGGATCAAATCTTCTCCACCGAACAAGTGTTGCAGCATGTATGAATTCTTCTCTGCCGACAGGTTTTTCCACACAAATATAAAAGAGTAATTGCTGGGAATGCTTGAAAAAAGGGTTAGTTGCTTCGTAAGTGTGTGCATGTATGTGTGTACGTGAGGATGCGGATTCGTACATTTGGCAGGTTTTCACATTAGAAATGGGATACAGCAACATTCTGGCCTCCTCCCACTGGTATGAGCAGAAAGTCATCATCACATCATAACTCCACTCTATGAAGTATACAGTTGTTTTTTGGGGGCCAAGGACTTTTCAAGATGAGTTATAACTGATTACTGGTGTCTGAACCCCCCCCCCCCCCCTCGACTACAAGCCTTACTGACCGGCAGCACCGATAAAGAACATTATTCACAGCGCTGCAGAGCGGCCTTCGTGTGCATGAATAAGCAGGAGCAAGCGTTGTTAATTTCCAGAGAATTAAATGCTTTGCTGAAGTTAATGGAGCGCAACTTATTTCTCAAGCTGATAAAACATCGTGGTTATTCTCCAACGGCATCACTCAGCGGCTCACTTCTATTCTCCCCTCTCTCGCTTTCAAGTTGCACATTGGAGCAACCGGCGGCGGTTTGCATTCCTCGGGGGTTGGGGAGGTGTTAGTTGCCACGGCGTTGGCCGTTCAGTGGGAAAGCATCCAGCTCACCAACAGGGGTAACACCGGGACACCGTGCAGAGTAACTAACGGACACAGCGTGGTCTTTGTGAGCGCCCCCCTCCCCCCCCCCCCTCATCACTTACACCTCTGTCCGCCGAGACACCGACACCATTATGCGTGCTCGGATGTGTCGAGGCCGTGGCGAGGGAGCACTGACGTCCGGAGAGGTGAGGTCATCGGGGGGGGAAGCTGGAACGGCGTTGGCTGAGCTGAGGCAATGCTTCAGATATGAAGGTGCCGCTATCAAGAATGCTCTTATGAGGCGGCGAGTGTCTGGTGGACTGCGTAGGATGATGACCCCCCCCTCCCCTCGTATACAGCCTTCATGTTTTCAGACTGTTTGGTTTCCATGGTTACCACACAAACAGCCCATTGAAACGAGTGAAAGTTCAGTCTGAAGTAGCCTATTTGAATTGACATTTTGGGAATCCAGCGTCCATCAATAACAATGGAGATGTGAACGCCGAGGAATGAGTGGAAACTGTGAGGCGGTTTAGGATTTACAACTTTTGCAATGTTGCTCTCAAACTGTAGGTCAGTCTGAAGAGGGATGTAAGTTACGTAGTTGTGAAGTTTGAAATATATTACACTTGGAACTCTTGGCCGCCGTTTTAAGCCATTAAGGCTTCATGCTTACAACTGGATGTAATCGCACACTTCAAATATTGAGCAACCGTCTGTTTTTCTTCCAGAAACTGTTTGGGAGCATCTTAAATGTAATGTAACACAAGTAGCAGCACGGCAGTCAGAAACACATTCTCACTCCAGCGCGTCAGATAAAACACATGGGTCGATACGTTCCCCTCTAGCATCACGGCTTGTAGATTTGTACACTCAAGCGTAATGTCTTTTCAAAATAAACTTCAGTCTACACAGGAAGTTAGGCCAAGGCAAGAAACCCAATTAGTTAGGATTATGCAAGAATACCATTTAGATGGGTTTAAGAAACAATACCATTTAGATGGGTTTAAGAAACAATACCATTTAGATGGGTTTAAGAAACAATACCATTTAGTTGGGTTTAGGGAACAAAACTGTTAGTTGGGTTTAAGGAACAAAACCATTTAGTTGGTCTTAAGCAACAAAACCGTTTAGTTGGGTTTAGGGAACAAAACCGTTCAGTTGGGTTTAGGGAACAAAACCGTTCAGTTGGGTTTAGGGAACAAAACCGTTTAGTTGGGTTTAGGGAACAAAACCGTTTAGTTGGGTTTAGGGAACAAAACCGTTTAGTTTGGTTTAGGGAACAAAACAGTTTAGTTGGGTTCAGGGAACAAAACCGTTTAGTTGGGTTTAGGGAACAAAAACACTTGTTGTTCATCTCTAACTTATTTCTTTCCCCCTTCTCTCCTCGTTTTGCTTTCCCCATTTCCCTCCGTTGTCCTGATCCCGGGTAAAATCTAGCCTGGGCAGTAAAACCTTCCTAGCCTGGAAATACCTTTTTCAAATTTGATAATTTATTATCCAGATCATCTCGCTGCAGACCGAGTGGCTTTATCTTCTGCTTCTACCTCCTCTGTCTCGCTGCTATGCCAGGAGTTCTTTGAGAGGACGATTTCCTCATAGATTCACAGTGATAAATAGGCCGGGGGTGAATAGTTCCAGGCTCATTTTTTTAGTGTCGGCTTTTGGTTTTCACCCTCCCAACTCCTGCTCCTAAATGTATACATCAATGTCCAACGCCATTGAATACGGACAAATGGAAAGAAAAGAAGAGAAAGAAGGTCATCATGACGACTTTCTTATTCTTTCCTTTGGTCATATTTTCCCTCGTCTGACCTCCTCCTGCCAGGTTTAATTTCCTGATTGGGGAGATCTGGTTTTTGGAGCGGTGGATGAGTTTACTTTGGCTGCACAGGATCACCATGTTCAAGGAGGAGCAGGAGACAAATATACGGCTGAAAAAACCAGGGGCCCTCAAATTAAGATGCGGCCGATGGCGGAACATTTCAGGGTTCACTGAAGAGTCTTGCCTCGTTGCCTCGCTCTGTCAAAATCATCAGGAAAAGGATGGTTTGACTGGAGCAGCTCCTCTGTGATTTTTGTAATGTGAGGAGATTTTAAAAAGGGATAGTCTGGGTGATTTACGTACCGTAGATGGCGGCAGGCACGCCCCAAGTTTAAAAAAATAATTAAGCCTCCTACATGCTGCAACCAGCTTTAATAGTTCTGTATTTTCTTTTTAAGTAGGATCCGTGTGGAGGATCTATGCCAATATGGATTTAAAAAAAGGGACTGATAATAAATAGTTGGAAATTGAACATTTAAAAGAAAGTGTTACGTTTGGTGGAGTGGTAGAATGAGTGTTTGATGCCATCATTCACAATGACCGTTTCCATTATGAACTGTCATTTCAAGAAAACAGAATATTTACAGAATCTTGAACGCCACTTCAAACTCCCTTTAAATGTGTTCTCCTCAGGGATTAAAGGGAAACTGTCACCCTTTCAAAGAAGAGTTATGAGCGTCTCCTCTGCAGATCTAACGTGGGTCACTTCCAGAGATCTGCATCTGGGTGATGACAAGATCGATGCAAGGGAGTTTAAGGGAGGGAGGTTTGTGGTCTCCCCCCCATCCTCCCTCTCTGCAAGGCATCCTCTCAGACTCCATTGATGTTGCGTTTGTAACCACCAAGAGAGAGCGGGAGAGGAGTGATGGGATGAAGGGATGAAGGCAGCTCTGCCGGTAGTCCTTTATCTTGGTCCCAGCTGGAGTCCTGTGTTCTCTGGTCCCATGCAGCCTCGTGCATGATTCCTCAGCCATGACTCACAGGTCGTGGAGTCAAAGCGAGGCAGCCGGGGGGAAATCCTCCGGCGCTCGGACGCCGTGTCATTTTTCGGCCCGTTTTCTCAGATTCTTCCTGAACCTTTTGATCAGCTTTGTTCAATGTAAGACACCCATGCAATGGATAAGGAAAAACTCACACCAACTGAAACCTTCATATTTACAAATGTTCCTTTAAACAAGCAGAAAAAGGTCACTTGTATGTGAGACAGCAGCCTCAACTCTGATCGTGGGTTTGGAGAATCGCAACACCGCCCAGAAACTACGTGTTATTTTATGTGAACTGACCCTTTATACTCTAAACCATCTGCTACACAAGCTTCGTTCCAGTCCAGGACCCAAACCTAAATTATCTTTTCAACAGCAAATTAAATTGAAGCGAGTAAAGCTGGGTGTCTTAACTTCACAGGAATGCAAGAACAAGACACGCAGTCAGGGTAACACACACAGCTCAGGCATCGTGACTCATTTCTCAGCACATTTAACTTGCCACCCCAGCAGGAGTCTTTCCGAACAGCCCGACCAGCGCTGGAAACACATCCAAACCACCATCATCTGTCTCTCAAGCCTCTGCGACCGCATGCTTTCTCTCCAATCCGCCCTGGCAGGAGGAGGGAAACTGCAGGGAGGTGAAGGCAGGTTGGAAGACGATGAAGACGAAGAGGAGGTGTGAAAAGAAGAACTAGTGGATGAGCGTCATTAAGTTTGGTGAACGGTGCGTGGAGGTCAGAGAAGACAAGAAAAGAAGACACATTTCCTCCACAGCTGGTTTGCATATTCAAAGACACGAGCCAAGCAAAGCAGACGTGACACACTTCCAACATGGCCCTCGTCCGTCCGTCCAGGTCCTCCGACCTGAATTTGGATAGCGTATATGTGTGCGGCGGCCATTTTTCTTCTCCTCATCGAGACGGCACAGCTCCACTTGATCACCGATGCCAGGAACGAACAGGAGGGGTGTTTCACCTCTCAGTGGAGCGCTGACAGGCCGGCAACGGTTGGGACGCCCGACGGAAAAATGGAACGCTGTGGTCGAGTGGTGACATAACTGCACTTCTTTTTCTTTCTCACTTTCCTCACTTTTCTCACCAATTCATGTGTGAAAACGTCATCTGCTGTGGCTTTCACAGTCAACTGAACACCAACGGCAGTTTGCTCCCAATCATCATCATCATCATCATCATGGCAGCACCTTCGTCCTTCCAGTTGTTGGCATCAGTTTTACAGCAACACACTTTAAAACAAAAATGTGTTTTGTGAGGTCACAGTTACCTAACCGGGTCATCCCAGGCAGCAACCTCCAGGTCTTATAAGTGAAGCCAAGGAGGAAGTGCCTTAAACCTGCAGTATCTCTACTGGCCACTGGGGGGCGACTCCTCTGGGAAAATGAGCCTACTTGATGTATGATCTAGTAAACATTGTAAACATGAGTTTATGGTCTCAATCTCTAGTTTCAAGTCTTCTTCAATCCAGCATGATGTTCATTTAGTACATTATGGTCCATTTAGAGTCCACCAGACCAGAAAGCAGGGGATGCTTTAGGGGGCGGGGCTTACCTGCTGATTGACAGGTCCATTTAGAGTCCAACAGACCAGAAATCAGGGGATGCTTTAGGGGGCGGGGCTTACCTGCTGATTAACAGGTCACTACCACGGCGTAAATACGTAATAATTCAAAATTCCGTTATGTTCACTTCTGGTGGAAAAAAACATTGCAAACCCGAGGCTTCAAAGCAACGTTCATTCCCGAGTCCAAATATGACTTGAAATTGAATTACATTCAATTCAATTTCATTCACGAGAACATAACAAGGCTAAAAAATAGAGCTATTCGGGGAAGCAAATATTAACGAAATCTAATAATAAACATTCACAGAAACATTGGAATGTTGAATTTACCTTTAATGACTGCATTCTTTGTGCAAAAATAAATCTAACAGCTGCCGGCCCAAATTGTCATGAATCCTTTTTTTTATTTCTTACTTAGTTTCACGAGCTCCCACCCCCCCCCCCCCCCCCCCCCCCGATGCAGAGCGCTCTAAAATGCTCCGTAATAGGATTTATGCAAAAAAACACGGCTTATGAAAGTAATAAATGCGGAGACGTTACAAAAGGAACATTCTTGTGTTATACAAGACCTGCAGCTCAGATGCATCCAGTGTGCTGTAATTTGGGTTCACAGCAGACGTGTAGACTCATATATTTGTCCATAGGCAGCAGCACCAAATTATAGGTCTCCTGTTTCTCCCTCTGTGACTCGAACTGTTTGACTATTTTATGGCACAGGCTTTTAATGAGGGCTGAGAACTGTGTGTGTGCTCCAAAATATTATTTTCTAGCGAGTCAGCATGAGTTCTTGGAGACAAATTTTTTTTCTCTCTCTTCTTTTTTGGACTCCAGAATCAACGGTTGCAATCAAATAATCCTCCGTTATTCCTGCGGGCCCACAGTGAAGAGTCGGCCCTGTCACAATTATTACATAACAGTTTCATCGTCGCAATATTTCAGCCGCATGATCGGTCAGATTATACAATCAAGGGGGAATTTAAAGCCAGTGATTACAACTGTGGCGACAAACAAAGAAAGTGAATCAGGACGGTGGATAAAACGTGCAGCGTTCCAGCTCTCTTACTGCCGTTTCAGCTCATACGACTACGTTTTTCTTGCAAACGAAGGAAGAGGACGACGGCGAGGTGTCGGCGGCAGCTTTATTGGTTTGCAGCAGATTGTCTCCTCGAAGGTTTTCAACACCTCTGGTGAAAGTTTACGCTGGAGTTGATTCAATACAGCTTTCCTAATTATGAGATAATTCACACGTTTGAATGGAAACACGGTGTTATAAAGTAGCGCAGGGCCTTTGGGGAGTAGTTGGAGAGTGTGGCCGAGCGAGAGACAGAGGCGGGTAGACGCTAAAAGACAGTTAAGGTGGTTGTAGAAGCTGGCTTTGAGTTTCCTCGATAGCCGTAGAACGATGTGAAAATGTCTCGTCACGATTATCCCGACCAAAAATAACAATATCCTAGACGATATCAATTCAATAATCATCCAAAAGTGCTTACACCTCTTTAAATAGCTCGAAAACACATTTTTTTAAATCTTATTCGAGGTATCTAACCCCACAAAAAGATGAGGGAAGAGGAGGTGCAACAACACAGAGTCATTTCCAGGTTATAGGAGTCATTCCTGCAGCGAACAATTCAAATAAAAATCTGTCAAAATATTAAGTACATACAAACATGACATCCCATCATCTGGATAACTCATAACAGGGACCATAACCACCAATCAGAGAACAGACTCACATGAAATCGGCGGCGCCTCCCCAGCAGTTGCCTTGTATTTAGCCTTTTCTTTTTATTCACATCGCTTTTCTCATTTCATTTTGGCGGTTGACAGCCAAACCTTGACCTATTTTCTGCTGCTGATGACGTTGACTTTGTTTGTCTGCTCAGTCATGGTGACTGTTGCTGTGTATTAGCCCGACTTCCTGTGCAGCATTTTTCCAGGGCAAATCTATGTGATGTTCAGGACACCAAATGTAACGCTTTAAAATAACTGGAAAACATGACACTTAACCTGTGATCATCCTTGATTCATATAGTGTCCCTTCATCTCATAATCCCATAATTCTAGCAGGAATAATCAGATTATTCAAAAACACGCAGAGACGTTCTGAGCTTCGCTGTGTTTTCTGCAGGATTGAATTTAAAGAGCCCTCGTGGATTCTCCTCCTTCCATCCACATTTTGACCAAACAATCCTGAAACTTCATGTCCATTTCCCATTTTTCTGCCCCGTTATCGGTCTTCCTTGCCCTTCACCAGCAGTCCATTTCATCCCTGGAGCCCAAAGGTCTCTCTCTCTCTCTCAGACGTGCCGGCCCTCCTCCTTTCAAGCAGCAATTATTAAAGCAATATACGTCAGAAAGGTCACATCCCAGCAGCCAGCCTCATCTGCGTCTGCTGTGTCGCCATGTTGTCAGTTTCAATGATGAACAGCCGGACTTTGTCTGGTGGTTAAGATCAAGTCCTAAATCCACTGATTTCAATTTTAAAAAGATATGTTTTTATAATTAAAACATCACGGACTAGTATTATTTTTGGGGTATGGATATCGGTCATTTAATATCATGATAACAATATATAGCACAGTATAGCATGTCTGCACGTGCTTGTTATTGTTCGTTTTAATGCGATGTAATTGTGTATCACGATATCCTATATGCTATTTCATCGTGATACGATTCCAATGATAAAGTATCGTATTGAATTACAGCCCAGCCGTCGTGTAGTCATAAACAAAGTCAGTATTCAGTAAGTATAAATGTGCTAGAGCGCCAATGAGGTGAAGAATGAATACGAAGCACAATCACTAGATTATGTTCTTGAACACATCCAACGACTTTGACTTGTAAACGGTTTCAGCTGAATTTAGGAACATCGGGGCTGATGTGCCGTTTTTGTGCTCCAGCAGCTGCAGGAGGAGAGGAGCTCCTCCCGGCTGTATCCTTAAATAAATTTACTTTCCCTATGTGAAGAAGCCACTTCATGCTCAGCTGCTCAGCTTGATATATGGATGGATGGCTGTGGGGAGAGAGAGGGCTGCTTGCATGCTCGAGTGCTCACGATAAAAACACAAAGAGAGTGTGAATCTTCGCCTATCTGTCGGGATCTCACTTCCACTGCATCTGCAAGTCGACTCCACGCGCCAAACCGTCCCCAGAAGAGTCCGCCGCCCTAAAAAGGAGAGAGCTGAAGCTCCAGTTGGCAGTTGTCACTGAAAACCACACGGCGTCTCCTCCATCCGAGAGGACGGGATTCAGAGGCTGCCAGATTCGCTCCGCACTTTCCAGTAACCGTCTAATAGAAATGTGGGAAGCAACTGACATTTCAGTTTTTCCTTGGTTATCCCCAACTTCACCCCGACGCCCCCACCCCTTCTCTTTCATTAACTGTTAGATGGATGATTTCCACTTGGCCATGTTGACAGAAACATGTTGCTCCCGTCCGCCGCATGAGGCCGAATCATCCATCCTCAAAAACGCTCGCTCCCGAGAGTTGAAGCTAATTTTCCACCACGTGAAAGCCGGCAAAAAAAATGCACGACATCGAGCTGTGAAGTACATAAAAAGGAAAGTCACTGTATGGATAAGCCTCATTGACTTTGACAGCGCACCGCGGGAGCACAGAGTCAATCATTTAAACTGTCGTAACGCTGTCGGCACGAGCTGAACAGAGAGGCCTGATAAAGGAACGCCGTGTGCTCCGGGACGGCAGTAAATTAACTTCATCACTCGAGGTTTTCAGACTCGATTCACTTAATGAGCCTGAAAGCAAAACGAGCTGGTGAGCAACAAAGCAGTGACGACTTCATAGCACGTGACTCATGTTCGTAACATTTCCCGACGTGCAATCGGCGTCATAATTCCCATCAGTCATCCTCTGTGGAAAAATGGGCTAAATATGCAGTTTGTCATGTATTGTGAAGATGCAAGCGCCCGTGAGTAATACCTCCACAAGCACTTGCGGTAAAAAAATACCGTAAAATACGTTCTAATGACTTAGTAAACGTGACAATGGACAGACGGAAAAACGGCGACGCCGGCCGCCTAGTGAGCATTTCCCTACCTGATGATGATGAGTGCGAGCTGCTGAGTGCAGGTCTTGATCCGGTTCTGAGCCTCCATGTGCGTCATGAGCTCCGTGCTGTCGCCATTGATAGCCAGGATGGTGTCGCCGGGACACAGGTCACCTTGGGCCGCCTTGCTGCCTGGTGTTACCTGGAGGGGGAGCATTCACACGGAGATCCAATCACACCCGGGAAAAGAGAAAGAGAAGGAGCTGTTAGAAGCCGTGTCAAACCGTCACTGAGGAAGACAGATGGGGGAACACAATGAAAGAGTCTGAGCATGGGAGTGTCAACGCGGAGGCCAAATACAACAAAAGGCAGCCCTCGTTTGATTTATGCGATATCGCCTCGGGCAGCGATCTGGGTTTACACTTTCAAAACGACACGAGAAGCGAGAGGCCACTCTGACTTTCCGAGGTGGCGAAATATTCAGAGAACTGGAACATTTTTACACGCCTGGCCCGGTTTATGATCACTCAGCAATTGCATCAGACTCAACCCTCAGCGGAGACTTTCAAGCTACTTTGAGCAGAGTTTGCATATGAACCTTGACCCTCGACAAGCGTCTCTGTGTAACGTCAGCTTCAGATGAAGGTTTCTGCTCAGCGTGTTCTTTCCTGATCCGTCATCTCAAAAAACGCTTTGATGTCGTCAAAACAACACGAGTCCACGTCGCTCCAGTTTTGAAGATTATCTCTTGAGCCGCTGGACAGCGATCCTTCATCCCCAGAAACACACTGTTTGTGGAGGGAAGGTGGGTATCCCACTGGGTGGCTTTCACCTTCGTGTACACACCAAGCAACAGATGATAACAATTTTCCATTATTACACACACACACACACACACACGGATGTCCCTGCTATTTCCAGGCCTGCCTCTGATTGGTCGGTTTTGGCTGACACACAAGAAAAAACACTACCAATCAAACCATCAGACCAAGACATCCACAGTAAAACAGTCGCTGTCATATGGCAGCAAGCTGCAGAGAAAAAACAAGAAACACTACGTTTCCAGCAATAACACAAAAATGTAATAAAATGTGAACAATTGTCATGATGTCTCCGGCCTTTTACGTCTGCTGGTGCTGTCAGGCTCTGACATGAAGGAGTATTAGTTTGACTGCATTTTTTCCAACCATTAAATGTGAGGACATTTTCAGCAGCTGGAAGCAATCGCTGCAGTCACAGTGTTGTTGGGAAGAATTTAAAGCAAACTCTGTGACATGTTCATATCGCCTTAATAAGAGTTGGATTTGCTTTTTCTTTGTTGCAGATTGAAATGGTTTTAAGGTTTATAAATCTAGCGGCGGCAGCAACAGCTGTTGGCAGCGCGACACAGCAGCTGGATGGAAGTGCAGAGAAGGCGAGGAGCGCCTCCAGTATGAGGCTGCGATCGGTATTTTCTTTATCAATAAATATGCAGATTACTTTACTGATTGAGCTTATCATCGTGAGACCCTTGAAGAGATACAGTCAGCAGTGTTACTTAACATTAAATCATGAGACACCAACATATCAGCCGACTCCCACACCACCATCAGACAGGAGCTTCGGGGGCTAGCTAGCTAGCTTGTCCATCTCCAGAGCTAGCTAGCTAGCTAGGTAGCACGTAGTCGAGCAGCTAGGAGTGAGGCAGATGGACTGCGAAGGTACATTCACACCAAATGTTCAGTATGAACCAAAAAATAAACAATTTTGTTGTGATTTAATTGCAATAAATGAATAACAATGATGAAATAATGACAACAATTTGTAAAAAAGTTCTGTAAGGTCTTAGCCAGTGTAGCATTAAAGAACGAAGGTAGCTAGCAAACTATTAACTTATTCAAATTCAACAACTCACTGCCTTATTCACACACTCCGTAGGAAAGCGCATCGCTACCACCGGATAAGTGACAACTTTTTGTCTAAGTAGCCAGTCATCTGATAGTTAGCTTGTTAATTCCACCATGTTTTCATGCTACACTGGTTTGAGAACATAAGCCCAACAGTGGGCCACTTCCTCATCTCTCTAATAGGTAAGCCTATTAACAGGAAGTCAGAAGAGGGCCAAGCTAAACTTGTAGCAACATTTTCTCGCCGGCTCTTAAGTTTCAACAATAGAATGATTGTTTATCACCTCATATATCAGTATCGATTCGAATACCCAACAACATAGCAAGATGACATTTACGATGTGTAACTCATATCGCTGCTCTTTGTGCATGCCTCCAGATTTATATTTGTGTTGCCTCCAGCTAACATTGTGACATAATCCTGACGTCAGCAGTGAACGGGTCTATAAAAAGGTCAATCATTTCCCAGAGCCTAAATTCACATCTTCAGATTGCTTGTTTTGACCGACCGAACCCAAAGAAAATTTTCAATTATATAAAAACAGAGAAAAGCATCAAATGTTCACATTTGAGAAGCTGAAGCCATAAACAAAAGACTTATCGGTCATTCTATTATCAGAGTTGTAGATTCATTTTCTGATAATCGACATAATTGTCGACTAATTGTTTAATTTATTGATGACCGAATGCTCAAAAGATATCACCAAAGAAATTAAATAAAAGGGATACATTTTCACAATCCTCATCCAGGAAGGTTTTCAGATTCCAGCACTTAACGAGCCCGAGAGCTAACAGCTAAAATGACTACATACACCCATAAACACGCAGGTAACGGAAGATTTAGGGCGAATGTTCCTCTTAATGAACCCCTTGCATGTCAAGTGTTAATCTTAGTCCTGTCAACCAAGTTTTTAAATTGATAACTCTCTTTGAACCCCACAACGTTTCGGAAAGCCTTTCCCCGTGACAGTTGCACATTAAGATGTATTGTTTTTGGAACGGTTTGTTGAAATAACACATCTCCAACAGATATTTGTAATCTAATCCAAGATAAATTAAGATATGACTGACTGGACTAATGGACCGAGAGATATCTGCTTGTGCAAGAGAAGCTGCCTCGCTAACCTGGAAGAGCGTTTTAAGAGCAAAAACAAGGCACACAAGTTCATGCTCCATGAAGCGCTAATAGCTGAGTCGTGTGGTTCAGACATGGAATTCCTCATTTACGGCCTCTGACCTCCCCGACGTCCCTGACTCAGTTCCGGTAAGTTGAGAGGTCAGCGACATTGTGGGAAATGTGCGGTAGTGTGTGCTCACCTAAACTCACTGACAAACTCAACAAGTTAAAAGATGGAGTGTCCTAAAGCATTACTTAGGATCTTTTAGGAGGGGAAGTGGAACTGGAGGTTATAGTTTACCCATGAAACATGAAGGAATTAACAAGAAATAAGCTTGAAATCATGGCAGAATTAGACAAATGATGCTCACTAGTAATCAGTTCAAAGTTAGCATGAAAACATGAAGGAATTAGCAAGTTAACGTTAGCTAGTAACCAGTGTTACGTTAGCATGAAAACACGAAGTTCATGCATACCCCAAACACAACGTAGTGTCAAACCACGAATAGCAGTGAATGACACACACACACACACAGTTAGCTATAGTGGTTCAGACATAGTCACAATCTGCTTTATTTGCTGCAGATGTAGTAATGGATTCAATCCTACAGAACTTGAATGTCACTTTCTAATTAGGTTTTGTAGCCCTGACTAAACATTTTATTATTTTTGTCTCGGTACTCCCATGAAACCACTGGCGGAGACTAAATCTGAGCGATCCACTTCTACCGACTTCATTATGGTCAAAATCAGAATAAAAAATAAATAAATGAGAGATCGTCAAACAAACGTGTGTGACTGCAGATAATTAAGAGTTATCTTGGCGGAGGCAGAGGTTGGAACCAAAGCTGTTGCCAACGAATGTGATGTGGTTTCTAGACCGCTGTGGAAAGAAAAAAATAAATGAATAAATACAATAAAAATTCAATAAAATGATCCAACTATAAATGACGACTTCAGATCATATGGTATGAATTCAATGCTATTTCTCACCCAATAAACCTTCTTCCAGCAACGAAAAGGGATGTTTTTCATTAACACCGACAAAAATGAGAGTTCAAATTATAAAGTAATCTCGACGCTGACAGAAGAATCCGCCACCACGACAAGGGTCACAGAGGAGCGACCACGATGGATTTGGCATCGGATGCTAACTTCACCGGTTGTTGGGGAATCCAAACAGACGTTGTTTCCATAAATGTGCCGCCCCACAAAAGTGACATTGTTAAATGCTAACAGATGGAGCGGTTACCAAATGACACAGTCATCATGCGGCGCTGAGGCCTGATGAATTATTGATGGGAGTGGGGTTTCGCTGTGAGAGTTCGCGTTTTCCCATTTGAAATATCGCAGTTTCACGATCATCGCAACTCAAAGAAACACTGAGCTTATTTTTATCAAATGTTTTATTCAACTACTTGCAAAGTAAAATTTTGACTTGACGGGAAAGTTGGGAAATACTATCTTAGAGAACGTTTTTTTTTAAAACGATCAATCCTGACATCCCGCACGAATGAGTCCTAAAACCAGGAAATGAGGCCAAGTCACTCGCTATGTAGTGCACTACAATACGGTCACTAACTGAAAAAAATGGCGGATGGACGACAGCAGATGGAGCAGTGTGGAAGCACCTTCAACTTTAAAGACCTGTTGCCTCTCTTCTAGATGTTGACACACATTTTAAAAATGTATTTATATCCATGAAAAATACATTTTGAAGAGTGACAAAGGTCTTTACGTTGGAAAATAAAGCCTGCTCAGTCCTCAAGGACAGAAGTAGAAACATCACAGCTTTCAGGTCACCTTGTTGTAAACTCTCCAGTGACAATATCTGACTTGATTAATATCCGTTAACATACAGCTGAAACAACAACTCTGTCTTTTGACCATCAAAACCACCGAATCAACACTTGGCTGCTGGGTCCAAGAAATGTTTTCCTCATGCTTCGATCTGCTGGGTGTGAACGCAACGGCAACGCTGCAGCATAGTTACTGGCCATGTGTCAAAAGCCTTTGTTTGCTTTTTGGACGTGTGATAACCGTATCCATGGATACGACCTTGGTGACGCTCTGGAAAGACATTACAGAGCTATCACACTCAAAAACAAAGAGACTGAACCTGCGAAGGACTATTAAAAATACTGCAGCCGATGATTGACATGAGGTAGAAACAAAGCCCTTTTTATGCCTAGAAGAGATTATTTTGAGTTTAGCATCGACTGATCCAAATTCCATTCAGAAAACATAAAATAAGGGGTTGTTTGTCGTCTTGCGGACGGACCAGACAAACCATGATTTCAGACTTTATACAAATCATCTTTTTGTTTTGGGTTCATGCAGCTGGAGTCAACCAGCCGGTACGTGTCTTGCTAGATGCCATTAAGTTGGTTTACCGACGTATCTGGGACTTCCAAAATGTGTACGAAAAAGCTGAAAACTTCACTCGGCGTCTAGGTGTGGACACAGCACAAGTGTCATATGTTAGATAACCAGACGAGCAGGAAAACAAATGGGCAACAATCCCCAAGGACACGCATTGTTCTCCTGCCCAAGCCCAACCCTACAGCTACGCTGACAACAGGAAATTCTTGGAGAGCACCATCTGTTATCTTTTGCTCAGTTTGTCGTGGAGATGCAGTTTGTAGCATCTTTAATTCTAGCCTTGAGAAAAGAGCAGCCGGAGAGCAGTCTGAAGCTGACTATTATACCCGGCGGCGTCACAGAAACGACCCTTTGTGGCCTTAGGTCACATGTGCTGTCTCTGGTATGTGGCGTACACTGAGATTAAAGGGTAGAAAGGACACCGGGTTTATTGGATGTAAAGCTGCTGATGCAATCTAAGATAGATGCTCTGAATTCATGCTCTGTAATTCCAATGTGCTTGTTAAAAAAAAAAAAAAAAAAAAAAAATTAGCTGAGCAAACATGAAATGATATGACGAAAGGTTTTCTCTAATTTTTATCAAAAATCCAGATGCTCCATAACCAGAAAAACAGTACATCTGCAGGTATTTTCTCAAGGTTGTCTAAAAACAAAACTCAAACCACCAGCCAGAAGAACCAACTAAAACCTCATAAATGTAATTGTTGTTTTCAGATAGATTCCAGTTTACTTTGATAATGTCTGTCTGAGGTTAGACTTTGATCCCGTTCAGGCAAAGCAGTCAGATAATATGAGCTGATTACTTAATAAACAACCAGCCACGATGTGGATCTTTATGAAGAACAAGTTTTAGTGATGGGTCGAGTTTTTTGTTTGTTAAAAATATTATTTAAATATTTGTATTTAAATTAATTGAATTAAATACATATTATATTTGTAATGTTTGAATCAGTTTTAATAATTTAATTATATGATATACATAATTTAAATAAAATAAATAATTGAATCCATTTCTTTTGTGCAATTCTTTGTGGAGAAATGTTTTCCTCCGTGGATTAAATCAACATATCATACGGCAAAGCATAACACAAAGGATTTCTTTAGTTGAGAACAGAAACTTTGGGTTTTGTAGGTTGAATAAAACAAGCAGGTTGAAGATGTCTCCTTGGGATGAAAGAGAAATTAGGATGGACATTTCTTTCCGTTTTTATATTTCATAAACTAAATGATTAATCAAATGATCCCCAAAATGTCTCTTTCAAAAATGTGGCCTGTGCAAAACAACCGAAGTGGTTGTCTGAATGCTGCAGAGACAGATTTAAAGTCGTCAGAAGGGAAGCATTATTTACCCAACACTCCGCTGTGAAATCCCACCCAGAGGACGACTGTCAAACGTCCTGCGTCACCTTCTGCCTGGATGTCGGTTTGACACAGATTCACTAAAGCTGCCATGTTCAACGTGTCCTCTCTAAATGCTTCGGCAGTTACATCAGGGACACACACACACACACACACACACACAAGGGGAAATATTTCCAGAGTCAAAAAGACGCATCATTAACTGGCTGGAGTCTTAACGGGCTGGCGGGGGACTAATGGGCTTATCCTGGGACATTATCACCTTCAGGGGAAAAAAACAGCTGCTGCCATCGGAACGTGTTTCTGGTATTTACAACTTTCACTGTCTCCAAATGCAGGTGTCACAGCCATTCACTTCTATGGCAATATGATTAAAATGATATTGCCACGAGCACGCAATGGAATAGGTTGTGCCGTGAAAGGATCCATCAGTGGGAACATCCAAATCCGGGGAAAGAAGACGGCATACAGTTAAAGTTGAAGTCTTCATAAACGTGCAAGCCGCCGTGGTAACAACGAGAGTTCAGGCTTTTTACGTGATAATAAAAATGCGTCCCGTCCCTCGAGGAGGCATTTTGAATACTATAAGACATAAACTAGCCTTCTCTGAAACACTCTCTCCCTCCATGCATCTCCCTCTCCATCAACACGCTGTAATTGTCGTCTTGGGCATGCACTGTACAGCAGGAATGTTGCAAGCGCATGATGAATAGCAAGTTTTAGGAGATACTCCAGTAAACAGGCAATGAATCACGCTTCAAACTCAGCTCCCATGAGGAGAGGCAAGAAGATTCCGTTCTCTTTCTTTTTTAATAATCTCTCCCTGATTTTGATTGGGATTTATTTATTCACATAAACAAGCATTTTAGACACGAGCATACCATCAAGTTTTGCCAATAAAACACAGTTTGTGTCGTCAGCTGATGTTGCAGAGCATGTGATTATCAATCAGTTGGACACACTGTAATGGCTGGTAGAGAGCAAAGTGTTTGGGAGGAAGCACAACGCTGCCAAAACACTCCATGTATTTATGCCTCTGACATTACATATTTTGATAAATATGCTTGCATCTCACCAGCTGCTTCCATCTCTAATTTTCAAGCCAAGATCTTAGGAATTTGCCCAACTTCCTATAACTCTTGCAAGGAGCTATTCCATGTCAGACTTGTAGCGTTTTGATTTATTGCCTTTTTTTTTTGTGTGTAACCTGCAATTATTTTCACTGACGCCGTTTTCCACAGCCACTGAAATTGCGGAATAAAGAAATCGTTAAATGGCTGATATTGAAACTGCAACTCGCCTGCTCTACAAATGATTAAAAAGTGAGCTTGGAAGGTATGCATCATAAAATCTGAAATGTGCTCAAGCTGCACTCGGCCCACATTTTCAGCACAAAACTAACACAATAGAGCTGCAGTCGCCTGTAGTTGCTCCCCCCAAATTAATTTCTTGGGCATGGTCTCAAAGGAAAGTTGAATGTGTGCACAATTCAGTCACTCTTCCCTGTGATTTGGAGAAGCTAAAGGTGGAATACAAGTGGCCTCCTTACTTTCTAAAGCACAGACCTACAGACACAGAGCGCTTCAGGGGACCTTCGGCGGTTCGTCGGCTCCTCTCAAAAGTTGTTAATCGCCCGCCGTAAATCTCAAAATGACACCTCTAGTTGGAAGTGCAAGGGCCCCGTAGTTAAAGGGCCAGTTTGGGGCTTGTGATACAGCTGAACACAACACCTGGAATCCCTCAGCAGAACCAATGAGCTCTGATGAAAAACAAATGTCAGCACCCACCCACCCCCTCCTCGTTCCTCCTTCACCCTGCAGCAGGACCGTGTTTACCCTGGCCGGGATCAACTATTGGCTACTGCCAGATCCACTGCCAGCACACCGTGTCTTGACCCACATTATGTGGGTCAGGAAAGTTCATGAACGCGATCCCGACACTTTTACGACCAGCTACCACCAGTAACATTACCGTAACTACGACCAATAGAATAACACGTGGAACAATATAGTCATCACCATCATAATGCATTAACCTGCATCTGTTTAGAAAGACTACTACCTGGGGTCACTTACTGACACATGGTTAAATTAATTTGACATTGATAAAGTTTAAATCTGCAATGATTAATCGATTAGTTGTCAACAATTAAATTCATCGCCACCTATTTAGATAATCAGTTAGGGATTTCTGGTGTAATTTTGATGATGAAATGATCTGATTCCAGCTTCTTATGTGTGACTATTTTCTCCTTCTCTTTAATGAAAGTATAACTTTGAATTGTAGACATAAAAAAAAACACATTTGGGTCTTTAAGAAACACTGATAAAGTTTTTTTTTTTTACCAAACAACTAATCAATTAATCTAGAAAATAATTGACGGATTATTATATTTATAAACACCATAATGCGTTTCATTTTTACTACTATTTCTGTTGATAGTGAAAGTTTATTATATGGCCCAATATCCAATGACTCACAAACGTCAGCTGCCAGGAATTAGACGGCACCGTCTGTCAGAGTAGAGCTCCCGTTCAAACACTTATAAATAACGTGCTGTTATCCCGGGTAATAGAAGAAGATTGAATGATTAATAAATTAACTTGGGTAATCATTCTTCAAACTCTCCCTACATGCCTTGTCAATCGGCATATAAATGTGAAATGTTTTTTTGAAAGTGTCCACCTACCCTGGAGATGGTCAACGGCGTGCTGAAGTCCCGTCCTCCCACCAGTCGAAAGCCCCAAGGAGAGGGTCCCTTTAGCGTCACGGTCTGGGACATGTTCGGTAATATAGATTCAAAAAAAGTGGAGAAGGATGAGAGACCCGAACTGGGGGGGAAAGTCCGCGGTTCCACGATACAAATCAACAGAATGAGAAAAACCCAGGCGCCTTGAAGTAGCACGAGTCCTCCGCCTAGCTGCTAGGCAACGCTGTCCCGTCCCGAGAAAACTTTCTCCGGTCGCTTGATTCAAGTTTAAATAACGAATCCAGCTCTGACGTGGGGGATGACGGGTCGTCCTGCCCGCCTCCCGTCCTCACACACACACACACACACACACACACACACACACGGTGGGAGGGGCGGAGGGAGCCGGTGTGCTGCGACATGTCAACCCGTGAGTCAGCTAGCTTGTTAACCGTTAATGGCGGAGTAGAGATCCTACACCCTCAGCTTGTGTGTTAATGTTTCTTCTCCTTCTCTTGTGTCTTTGTAGGTTTCTGTTTGTGACGTCTGTAAACATACAGGTGAGTTTTCTAAAGGACCAGTCTAATCCTGACTTCTCCCCATTAGTAGAGATTATTGGATCAACCTGTTTTAACCTCCATTCACGTGTAACCAGTGTGTAAAAACACTACAAGACTGAAGTTAAGGTAATTCAACCTTGTGAAAATCACTGCGTTCTTTATTGTATCTAAAATGACTGCATGGCTCCCTGTTATTATCCCCGGCTGTAACCAGGAAGCCATGAGATACCCCTAACGCGGGTTTACGATCTGCAATTCAATGTAGAGAAGTAGATACTGGTCAGACAACAGCTTCCCAACATGTCCCAGTATGAATATGAGGACGACGTACTGGGGGAAGGGAATCCAACTTTCGCCTTTTGCGTTATTTGAGTTTGACCTCAGGTTCATTCGTGTTTATTTGCGTTTTGGGGGGCTGACCTCGATGTAGACACAGGCAACCACTAGAGACACACGGCTGGTTTACTACAGCTGTATGAACCCAAAACAAACAATTTTGTTGGAATTTAATTGCAATAAACGGATAAAAAGGAATACAAAAATTCACATCATCAGCCTCATTTGCGTCATTAGCTTCGCCCGACATCACCCAGTGCAAATTTCCATCTATTTGCATGCCAAAGCTCGACTTTCTTGACGTCAAAATTGACAAATATGAATTTCATGGAACAATTCAAACGGGATAAAACAATTATTTGTCTCTCTTTTCTTCCAAAATAAGGTCTCCTGGTGGTCCAATTGCATTTAAATCCCTGCAGCACTTGTACCAAATCAATGTCTAATCATCTTACAGTTGTCGAGACATTTAACTAAAAACCAACAGACCGTCTTTTCCATCCACAGACTCACAGCTCTAGTGAAGAAATGGAAACATTAATATGCCGGCTTAATAACTTGCTGATCAGGGTCGTAAGCAAAAAGCCGTAAAGGTGAGTATCACCTTCAACCATGAAGACGTTGCTGTAGTGAGGACGCCTCATTGCCAGAAAAGACCTTTCCCATTTGTCGATGGATATCCTCGTATCTTGTCTAGGTTCCTTCATTTCCCCAGCCTATCGCAGTGTGACTCACTGAGCTTGAATACGACTTTTTGTGCTGCAGAGGCAGTGATCTCACAGGCATTCCTGGGAATCTGCCTTTCAGACAACTGCTGGCGTGTGGAGCTGTCTGAAGGTCTGAGTCAACTTGAGTCAGACCCGACGCACCCCAGTGAAAACAGTGGCACTGATGTCAAACCAACATCAGCATCAGGTGTTGGCAGTGCATCATGAGCGATTTTCAAAGTCTTGGACGGTAACAGAAGTGGACAAACAGGGAAGACGATATAGGGGAGATGATGTCTGGGTTGAATTACATGCAGATTGTCAATGTTTGCTTTATTTACAGGTTCCATTTCAGTATTGAAGCAAAACAAAGGCAATAATCATGTTTCAGAAGGTGTCACAAACAGTATTTATTGACTGACTGTGACTTTGCCTGGTACCAGGCTACATCAAAGCCTGGCTAACCAAAGAAACGAGAGGATGAGAGGGCTGTAGTCTGGAGATTTACTGAGCAGATGACGTTTCGGATATGCGTCTTCTTCAAAGCCTGTTGCCAATAAATCTTACTACTGAGAGCTCCTTCCCTCTGTTCTTTTCCCCTGGATGGCCATCATTTGACTTCCACGGCGCATCGTCTAAGAAGTCCTTTTATATCCCTGCAAATCTCTCCACTCTCGAGTTTTGCTTCTGAGTTACGTAATCAAGAAGCACCTGAGGGGAAACCGGCAAGACGAGCGTTGTAATCATGAGCTGTCTGCCTCCGTCTGGATCAGGCCTGCTGTCTGGGAGAGTGATGTCAGATAAACTGCTGAGTAATTACTGATTCCTCAGCTTTGTCACTGGTAGTGAGTTGAGTCTAATAATTATTAATGTCGTCATACAATAGCCAGTCATATTGGCAGGCATGGGTCTAACATGCAGCCCTCTAGGCAAGATTTTAATAGTTATGAGAAGACCGGTTCTTTTAAGTTACACTGACTATCTGCAGAGTTGCAAACGAGAGCCATGCTGAACTAGTGTTGCAACGAACGAGAGTTGCAGTGAAAGAATCACACTGTAAACTGAACCATTTATACATTTTTTAATTCATGAAAAAAACCCTTTAAAGTAAAAATGTATGTTATTGCCATTCATTATTGACTGTACCTGATCAGAAATATGGTTATTGACTATAATTTACAGCATAGTGCATTGCTTTAAAACCTAATAGAAACTCAAGTGTTTCTTTTGCCAACCAGATAAAAGATAAAACAATCAATAAATGGAGATTGATTTTTATAGAAAATAATTGCTGTCAAGTATTATGTACACTGAAACATCAAAATTCACTATGGACAATTATTACAAGCATTCTGTCACTGGGCTTTAAATGCAAACCACATGCTGCACATCTCCTGTCAGCTAATTCATATCATACATGACCTTAACTTTTTTAAAATGTCTTGACAGATATGTGTAAATAAAGTTAAGTACCATTTTGCCACAACAAGCTGATAATATGTCAATGCTTTAGTGCCAGAATCCCATTCGCTTGAGGGTTCAAAATCACTCCCATGATTTTGAGTGAGGTCCAAAAGTCGAGCAGCAGATGTAACTCTCGATTGGGAACATCTTTGCCACATTAACAAAGAAAACAAAAAAGCATTTTTACCATATTTTTTCAGCTCGCGTGACATTCGGTGGCTTTGTGTCCCCCTGCGTCGAAGGCAACCCGAGCTGGAAACAATGGTGCCACTTCCAGAGCTGTGCCTGGAGCGCCCCATGGGGAAGCAAATAGTTGTAGGGAAATCATGAAGCTTAATTTATGTGGTTGCAATATTGCTGAGTCAGAAATGAAAAACAGACGATTTCATAGAATAAGAGCACTACGGGCCTAAAGCTATCACTCCAGAATGTTGCACACTAACCATCTGCAAGTTGATGTGATTATAAATAATGGATAGAAGAACAACTGAAACCGGAGGAAATACTTATCTTCATCTTAGGGGTATGTGCCCACTTCTGTGACAATTATCTCTGAATAAGAACTTACTTTAAGCCCAGTAAAGCTTGTAAAAGGCAAACAGCTCCTACTTATGAACCCCAGCTAGTTTGTGAATACAGGCTGAAAATCTTCATCAGTCCTTTTAAGGCCAAAACAATTGCTCCGTGAAAGCATGCGAGTTGTAGTTTGCCAAATCTAAAATTCATCCTTTTCTTAAATTTGGTTAGGAGTCGTCAAATTGGTAATTGAACGGTTGCGTTTTTGTGGCCACACACGGAGACACATGCACACTGACCAGACGCCGGCGGCGAATATGTAATGTAGCGCTGAAGCGTTACTGTTGTTGGATAACAAACAGATGTGAATGGATCCTCCAAGTTAATAATGTGTTTACTCGCCATAGAGGGCCGCGTGCCGGCGTGAACGTAAGAGAAATATTATCACTACATGATGGGATGCCTGAACGTGACCGATGATTGAATTCATGACATGCACGAGTTTAGATTTTCTCTCTCAGCATCCGACAGCTGACTGAACCATTAGCTACGTCCAGCGGCCGCGTCCTTCGGAGGCTGCATTCGAAGACCGAATGCCTCGCAGTTTCAAAGACGATTCAAATGCAGCTAAGAAACTTCTTTCTTTGTGCAGATTGGACTTTTATCAACTGAGAGGGTATATACTGTCCTCTCTCAGCCTGAAATATATCATGAAGCAGGTCCTCCATCGTAATATAAGATAAAAACAATAAATATTATATTTAATCGTATAAAGTTAGTCACCTCTTCTGTGCTCTTTCTTGTCAACCTGAGCTGGTTGCTAGGCGACAGGAGTGGCAAAGGGTGGAACAACAGCATGTGATGCAAACAGGAAACTTCGGAGGTCGCTCCGTTTCGGCCTTCACGCTCTTCTCCCAGAGGATACGGCAGCTGAATTGGGACACGACTATTGTTACGACTGCAGCTGGATTATTTATTATTATTATAAATTGGCATATTGACCGCAGTAGAGAGCCACAGATGAAAAACAACCACAGACACTGATCTCCGTCTCAGTTGAGGGTTTGGCCAGAAAAACTTTGGATGACATGTTTTTTCTATAAGACTGCTTCAGAATAAAATTTTCCACGCATGTGCTTTCCATAAAGAAGCACGGAAAGGTGCAGTAGGTGGTACGTTGGAGACACGTGTTCTCAGCAGGCTTGCATGCGTCTCAAATGTGCTCTTGTGTAGTTTTTACTATGTGTCACATCTCATCAGGCAGACCTGAGTAACACTTTCACAAGGCAGTAGGTTTTATAATGGTATGATCTTACAAACTATCTCATGTAATGATCATCAATCAACCCCATCATATAAGCCTGAATGAACAGCAGACCCTTTAAAGACAAATTGTCTTGTATTTAAACCTGAAAACATCTGATTTGTACCCTAATTTCTTAGATACACTGCAGCTTGTATCACACACGTCTCTATCCTCACACAATGAAACTGAGGTTTAAAGAGCACCAATTCTGCTTCTTTACTGGTGCATATTAGTATAGGAAGTATTTCTATAAAAATAATTACTAACTATATAAGAAATGTTTATTCCCTTCGTGGCCGTGCTGCAGCAGCTCTACTCAGCCTTTCTCTGAAACACTCTGCTTGACCTGCTGCCCCTCCCTCCCCAAAAAGCCCTTCTCTGATTGGTCAACCTCTTAGTGTGTTTGTCAGAAATGTCACGCCCCTTAAAATACCCAGATACCAGCTGAGGAATAGTGATCAAAATTAATTTGAGCTTCTTGATCATTAACTCTTCCTTTAGAAGTCCATTTATTGAAGATAAGGCAAGATTTTAATTGAGGCGATTCAATCGGTTCAGGAGCTTCCCTTTGGGCATTGACTTTCTGGAGACCTTTTACATGCACAAACAACTATGCAACACACTAAAGGAACGGTAAAAACAGGAAGGCATAATAAGTCCTGTTTAAGTGGAGACCTTTAGTTTTCAGGGTGTTTACATCCACAACTTTTCCAGACCCAGAGCCCCTTTTTTTTTACGAGACTGCCCTCTCAAGAAAAACATCAGTCGTGTCAGCAAAACAACATGTGCTTACATTCAAGTGACAAATCCCCAGCAGTTAAAGCAATTATAACTCTTGTCTGTTGGGAGAAAACGGAGGAAGTTGAGTGACAGTGTTAGAGAACCACAAAGAAGAAGGGATCCATCTTGTGTAGAACTTGCTGGGGTTTGTTTGTGTTTGCGTACACCAGGAAGACCCATGTGACATGTTTACATGCTCATTTGAATGCATGTGTAATGTGCTTTAGATTAATGTTCTAGTAATATGATGCAATCATGTTAACAATGTATTTAGTGCTTTCATTTGGAGAACCTTTTAACACAGCGATACAGTTTGAGTGTGATCATATTTTTATGGCTACTTTTATTTTGTTTTATCTCTCTGGAAACTGACTTATTCCTTCTTTTCCCACCTCCTTCCTCTCGCTCTTCATGTCTAATGACACGGGAGTATATAATTAAGCTCACCAGGATGAATCATCAAACCCTTCCCACCAAACCACCCATTATAATCTAAACGGGCTATAGAGAGCCAGAGCCCCTCTCCAGAGTCCCAAACAAAAACCTTAATTGACACCAAGCCCCCTCATTAGGCTGAGAACGAGACAATCTGATGCTCTCAGCCAGTAATCCAGGTAACAATAGCAATCGCTTGACAAGCCTCCAGCATTGGAAATGGCATGATGCCAGCGTAATTAATTATTTTGTCTCGGGAGGAGACATTGTCTCAAGCCGAAGGGTTTTCACAAGGTCATGGATTTTTCTTGTTTCGGACTCCAAATTAGTCTTCTTGTACAAAAGTTTCACCGCCACATTGTAGTTCAACCTTTAGTCCAGTTGGATGTTTGTAGGACATTTGAAGCTCAAGGAGTTCATCACATTGACAAGAAAGGTATGGATGTGGCTACGGCGTTTTTGACCATGTGGATGTTCGTCATCGCCAACGCGGCTTCTCCTTTTAGCAAACCAATTGGAAATTGAACTTTTTCTTCCTTGGCAGTAGCTTCAAACCTCCACTAATTTTCATGAAAATCAGACCAGAAGTTGTTTTTTTTGTTGTTGTTGTTGTCCTGCTGACAAACAAAACCAAAAACATAACCTGAACGGAAACCAATAAATGAATACCAGGACCCGAAAACCTTCTGCTGAAGCTAACGGGCAGCGAACCCAGATCAGCAGTCAACAATGCAGCCTTTGTCCTGATGTGCTGGATGTTTCCGAGCTGGGAAAGACAAACGAATGTTCCCCACATGTACACATGCCAGCTGTTGACAGCCGAGTTCAGCACATTCACCTCGTCTGTTTGCAGTCGATGTACGATAGCGCGGGCTGGACGTGCCAGCTGGCAGGCTTTGGGGTTGTGATTTCCCGTCTGTCTGCATCCATACTTGGTCAGCCGTCTGTGTTCTACTGTATATCTGTAAACAGTGGAGGTGGAGAAATAATCCTATGATGCATCACGATGCTTTGTTCTAGTCTAAAATAGATTTTTTTGTTTGGCCATTATTCCATATTTGATATAAGTAATAGCACATCAACTGTATCATAGAAATAGTAATTGGTTTGAAAGATTTGAAGGCAGAATTCTCATTATATTTAAATCCAAAATAGAGATGCATCGTGATGCATCGAGAATCGTTTAATAATCGAATCATGAGGTGACTGATGAGTCCCACTCCTAGTAAACACACATTATTCTAATTTTACAACCAAAAAAATGAATAAATTCATTCAAGTCAATGACAGACTGTTTTCCTATCTGTACATCAGAAGAGGACGTAGTCAGTGGGGCGTCACCCATTTGTGGACTGCCGTGTTCGGTAACTACATATACCACCAGGGTTAAGTAAGAAAATATGTTGTTTTAGTGAACTTGCTTGACTTGAATGCAGGACTTGTCATTATTTTTGTTTTGCTATTTTCACTCAAACGCTTCCTCCGGGATCGCATGCTGTCGTGATGTCATAGCGTGAGGCATTTTACAGTAGTTGTGTGCTCCCAATCCTTGGTAGTAAATGGGTCTTAGGGGATTTAACGAGCTCAGCGCTCTGTGATCCCCCCGTCTGTTAATTGTGGTTAGTAATTGGAGAGGAGATTCTTGTGCTGGTTATGGGAATGGTACAAAGCTTTTACTGTATACTGGGGATTCTCGTCTGCCCGTAAATACTGCTGAATTCTAAATAAGAACACAGGGTTGTCCAAATCTTTACCTCCAAATAAAGAAAACAGAGAAAAAGGAGTAGGGTTTGTCAAAACCAAATGAGAATGTTTTTCATGTTGCCATCAGTTCAAAGGTCAAACCATCACGAAAAACATCGCTATCTTTGACTCCGAGGCCTCACGGGAGGAGGAACAGAAGATTATGCACATCATAAAACGAAGGGGAAGTCCATCTGAATGGATTTCAGCCATACAAGGCCGTCATGACTTCACAGCTGAAGCTGAGATAACAACGTGATAAAGTTAGAAGGAACACAGCGGCCTGAAGAGTGGATTGTTGTATTTATATGATGAAATGATCCAAGCCGACACCTTTATGGCTTTCTTCCCCTTTGTGTTTGACCGTGAAATCATGAATGCAATTTAATTAGTTGATTGAAATAAAACTGAAAGTGTAAAAGAGCTCAGAACAGTACAACAGAAGTAAGTAATGGTCATTCTCATGCTCACTTATGTCTCATAGGTTGTTGAACCATTTTTTTTATTGGAACCATTTGTGACTCAAATTTGGTGCTAAATTTAAAAAATGTTACCACTCCAATGACTCTATTTTGCTTTCTATTCAGTTTTCACAATGAATATATAATTTAAAAAATGCATTGGACTCTGCAAGGTTTCTGGGCGTAACAATTTTTATCGGATGACACCAGCATCCTGACTCTAGCTTTAAGGCGGAGCCTCCACACACGAAACGTTAGCCATCTTTGGGTCTGTTGTAGAAACCGGGGTGAAGTACGTTTTCCCATGAGACTCGTAAATAACTGATTTTAAACATTTGTGCAGTACGTTTAGCAGAGGAAGTGTCCACATGCTCTCGGTGTTCGTGTTCGAGGATGACTTACAGCTACTGGACAGCAGCTGCTGGTGAACACACACTAACAAGGAGACAACACACTGCAGACCAGTTAAAACATGCTGGGAGTTCTTGTTTGTCACAGTTGTCTTACTCTTTAATCCGTCCTAACGAAAAATACACGGGGAGAAAAACAAGTTTAAAACACGTTAAAAGGTTTGTATAAATATGATTGCATCACCAGTTCTATATCTGTCTATTCCCTATTGTCCTGATAACCCTCCGTTCCTCCCTTCATCTTCTTTAATACTTCGGTCTAGCCCTGTACAGGAATGTTAAATAGCACTTGTGAGAAAGACACATAAAAGGGCAGCGACCAAAACATGCAAACGCACACAAACACCTCCTCCCACAAACTCACACACTCACAGGAAATCACCGGCGTCTGGCTTTTGTTTCCTTTAATTTCTTGAAGCTTGCTTTCCTCCATCAGCTAAACCAGACCTGAACCAGGTCGCTTCACCAACAATGTCAAATATGTCATACACGCCTCCCAGTGGAATCCTGGCTTATGGGAAAATAATAAACAGTCCATATTAAAGGTTGCAGGGTGACAAGTGATTTCTGCCAGGCCCAGTCGGGGGAAATGGACGATGTCTGTGATTTACTGTTTCTAAGAGAAGCATCATGTCACCACCAGAAAAGCATAAAAACATGAATTTTAAATAATCTACTGGCAAAAAAACTATTGTTTTTTTCTTTAAAATGTGTGGACATGAATAACAGTTTTTGATGAATATATTCACGTTCTAATGTTTACATGATGATGATTCCTGTTCTCTTTGTAGACACTGTGATGTTTACAACAACAGGAAATATGACTTCGATGTACATTTACTAGCACTTGACGGCTTTACTGCTAATTTCTGCTTAACTTCATGGATCGTCTGCTCTGAGCACATCAACTCTCTCTCTCCACCACACACACTGCGGGCTGATCCATCCCTGAGAGCAACCACGCTACTGTCGTTACTCTAACTCTAGTTTGTATTTCTGTTACGTCACTCGGCTGTAGCTCGATAACTGGGATAAGGTGTAAAGTCCAAGTATTCCAGCGTATTCAAGTTCACGTCATGTTACGATGCAGCATGTGTGTTTGTGTTGTTTGGACGAGGGGAGGTAACGTTTCTGAGATATCCCTGAAGAATGCTTTTAGAACCTGTTTACAGCCTTCCGGGGGCTTCAGGGGCTTCGGTGGCTTTAGGGGGACTAAAAGATAGAGAGTTTAACCTTGTTTGCAATGATGACTTCCAGACTATTGCATGTTGCTTATGCTGCATACCTCTGTCAGAGTCCATCATCGAGTTTATCCCTCTGTGAAACTAACTTTTTATGGCATGGATTAGGGGGTTTGACTGATTGATATCTCTGACAAAAACAAAAGCACTGGGCCAAAATGAGACATTCATTCAACTTTTATTGGTGATATATTTGCTTCAGATCAGGTACAGATAGTGTTGTTTGCCTCTGACGCCGCGGTGCTATTAGCAGATCTCATTCAATGAAACATATCAGAGGTATTTAAATGTGTGGTGTGCAGGATCTGTTTCCTTTCAACTGAGGAAAGGTCAGCGTTTTTTTAGGAGCTTAAATGGGTCAGCTGAGTTAGGCTTTTGTGGTGGCTCCCCACTAGCCAAGAGTAACAACATGTTTTCATTGCCTTGGCTCCCGGTAGAGGCAACATGTCTCAAATTTAGGTCAACTTCAGTCACGTCAACTTTATTTAAAAACTAAAAAATAGATTCATCTGAAAAGTGTTTCATGCAGGCACAGGAATAGACGTATGAAACCAAAAGGGCCACACAGACTGAAAATATTCAAACCTCTCAGTAGCTGGACTCCAACAATCAGCCCACTGTGGGCCCATTACAGTCACTAACGAGGCTTCTGCTGAGACCTAATCATGTAATTGAATCTCCGCTGGCTCTACCTTGCAGACCTAAGTCGGTTACAGGTGCACTAATGTGTGCCATTTGCTTTCGTCTGTTTTAGCTACTTTAGAAGTCAGTGACATCATGTCTGGTCTGGATATGTTTTAAATCATTGCCTGAAAAGCTTAAAAAGAGCCGCAGAGAGACGTTGTATTTTCAGTTTTGTTTTTAAATTGTGGAGATGTACAGAATCACAAGTTATAGAGCATAACTAACCGAATGTACGCCGTCATATATCTCATTGGCACGCTTTCTTTTTCTTTCTCTGTCATTCTCCCAGGAATCGGCCTCACTTCCTTCAACAAGCTGTGTGTTTAGATGCATGCGGTTCTTGGCCTGAAGTCCTCAAGTGTTATTCACTATGAAACGGGAAGAAGAAAGGCGGCTGAAAGGTAAGCGTCCTCCCTCGACTCCCTGATTGCTTCAGCACATGTCTGAGGGAGTGTGTTTTTCTATGCCTCCCTATGATGTTACCAGTCAGCCACCCTTCCCAAATGAGAACAAAGTGCTCTGGATGTCCGTGTAATTTGACAGGGAGCAGCCGTACTACAAACCCAGAGTCACGCAAAACCATGTTTTTTTGTGGATTTCTATGGGCTCCTAATTTACACACAGCGAAGATGATTTCACCTCCTTCCTGAGCCGGAAACCTTCTGGCTGCCAAAGTTGTGAGAGGGTTTAGTTGTTTAGGCTGGAATCACAGCGGTGGTCTCATAGGACTGCTCACATTATGGAACGATTAAAGGGATGATATACAATTTCCTAAAAGAAAACTACGTGTAGACTGATAGAAAAATAATCACTTCTGAACCACTAGAAGTGTGTGGTGGAGTCTGTATCTGCAGAGACCCTAACCCTCTGTGTTCAGGACTCTTCCACGAAGCTCAGAAACCCAGTTTCTCACATTTGATTAGCCACAAGTCGGTTTTTTTCACAAAATGAAAGTGAATTAACACATAAACATGTATAATGAAAAACTACAGCATGGCAACTAAAGCTTCTGGGTCATGGAGTTCCATCCATCAGTCACTACCAGCAGAAGAGGGAATGGACTCGGCCAGCCAGAGTCTGCTTATCTGCCTTTCTCATTCGCATCATTTACTGCTGTGGGAATCAGAGAAGCAGCAGACATGGGGGAGGCTTCCAGTCCTTGTGAGGTATGAAGTCCACAACCACCACGAGTGGCTCTCTGGAGGCACGACCTCCCGGGTCGCAGTGGCTGTTCCAGACCATTTCAAATAGAGTTCTGCAGGGATGGGTCCTTAAACCAGGAAACGGGTTTTTTATTCAATGGCTGAAATAAGCTCTGTGGTTAACATAAGCTGTAGATATTTTAGCACATTGTTCTTCAACGTAAAATACGTCAGTAAATATCCCATATGTGAATTTTGAAGCTTTTACGTGTCTTTTAAAGGGTTTTTCTAAATGTTTTTTTGTAGCTAGCGGCTAAATGAGACGTCAAAACATCTTCACAATGTGCGTTCCCAAGCTTTTCAGGGTGCAACGGCAGTACTTATAAAAATACTTCTCCGTTTGTACAACCAATCACAGCAAGCAGATGTCTTTTCTTTCTTCTGTGTCCGTCCACGGTAAATAGTATATGGAGGATAATCTTTTTTTTAGCTTTACGATCCGTCCTCACGGACTGTTTTCCTTGTCCAAGGACGTCACAACATCTGGTTGAAAAGGTGAGCCGGACTGAAGATACATGGAGTAAAGCTACTGTGACGGATTTAGAGAGCTGGAAATTCATTTATCTTTGTTTTGACTGTTTCGTTGAGTCAGTGAGGCTTTCTACTACATCATCATCATAAGGTGGTGCAGGTTTCGGTTGCTTAGTAGCTGCTAGTTGCTAGCTAGTAGCTCAGCTAGCTAGTTTGTGAGTCGAACCTGCAGGTACACTCAAGCTGCAGGCGAAGCTGAGGGGTGTTTTTAACCTGGTTTAGGTGTCCATACGCAGGTTTCATACGTCACACCTCACGTCCTGTCCACGAGTGGTGGGAGGGCCAGGCAAGTCTTTGTGATTGCTAGCTAACTGAGACATTTTATGTTTTGCTTTTATTTCTTACGTTGTAATTTTGAAAAAGGAGAATGTGTGAGCTTGCAAGTTTTACCAAAAGATCAGAAAATTCAACAGAAATGGGTTTGTTTATTTGGAAAAATAGAATCCAGAATCGTCGACATATTCCTCAACAATGTTTTAGCAATTTCACCCACAACATTTGTATTGACGCTCGATGTGCCGTCAATTTACCCTGGGGGACGCAGCGAGTTTGAGTGAATTTATTTTATATTTTTATCTACTGAATGTGTCCAACAAAACTTTAGCCGACATAGGACTGCCAAGTCACGTTCCGATTCATGTCAAACAGGACATTGAATGTCGCTCGGGGCTATTGGCAGTGTCGGTGGGGTGAGCCCCACCTTGGCGTCCTTCCTTCTGTATTTCCATCATAGACCAGTGACCTGCTCGAGCTCCCTCACGAGAAAGAGCTGAGTCAATATTGGTGAAGCCGTAACTCACTGATACGTTGAATGGCTGGATAATGCTTCGGTGACAGGACCCTTTGGTCCAATAAGGTATGTGCAAACAGACACACTTCCTCGCAATCACTCACAAACACTCACAAAGGCCCTCATGTGTACTTCTGTGCCGGGTAAGGCTGAAAGGAAAGGACAAAAACACAGAAGAAGGAAACATTGTATACTATGCCATTTATTCATGGTGTTTTAAACTAGAGTAGGAACCAGAGGGACTACTTTGTTTTCTACGAGGAATCGCAGTAACTGTTAGGTGATTTCCCCGCGGCCTTAAACACAACACCAAACGCCACAACAACCCTGTGACGGACTGCGACCCGTCCAGGGTGTAACCTCCCAGATAAACCTACATTCATGCTGTCAGTAAAGGTTGTCTGCAGCACACCAATCACGCCGACATTCCTGTGACTTGTAACGGTATCCGGTGTCAAACAACGGCTCCTCATTTGGGAGTCCCAACCTCCCCCAAAGCTAATGTGAAGGACTACTTCTAAATAGTGTTTGACATCAATGTGGCGTGAACAAGACTTTGTCTCGTCTGTCCCAGGGGGGCGAGGGGGCGGGGCTTCATTTGGTCTATGCTGACGGACAGCTCATGTAACCTTCAGGTGCTGCAGCCCCGAGGCATCACCGCTGCGTCACTGGGTCGATAAACTTTAATGCTTCATTTGAATCAAAAACAGTTTAAGTGCATGCATTACCCTGCTTCATTAGTCGGAGTGGGCTGACTGTTTCTTTCTGTTTGTTTTTTTAAATTTCACTCTAAATTCAACATTCAGCTCCGTCGGTTTTACGGAGTTTGAGCAGAAGGTTGTTCTCCGAGTAAAAGCTTGTCGACCCCCCCCCCCCCCCCCGAGCTAAGATGATGAGGTTTGATTAAAGCGGCTGAAATCCAAACCCACTCCGTGTGTGTTCGCTTTCAATCACTCGGCCTCGTGGCACAAACGGGAGGTCAGACAGCGCACGAGCTCATGCACGACACCGCCTCTCCCGTGGGTGTCCTCTCTGAATCATCTGTGCCAAACAAGGGAGCATCTTTGACCTTGTGACCTTGACGATTTGAGGCTTAGTGCTCGAAACATCTGGAAAACCTTAACTTGAGCTAAATGACGAGGTGGACGTAGACGCTTGCTTCTCTGAAGTCCGTTTGTCATCATGTGACACTCCAGAAGGTGACGCCTGATCCCAGACGGAGCCCAAATACATATTTCGGGCCTTGGCGTCACATTCACGAGACGACGTCTCATCTAGATGGATGATTCCTCTACTTTGCTTTACGGTTTGTTTTTATTTTGTTTACTCTCTGATTATTGCGTCAGGATGTTCCAGCCAGGCATTCAGTGTAATTACTAAATCACTGTTGCACAGCCTGCTATTTTCTTCTCTTTTTGTAGCTCTGCTCAGGTGTAAAATTCACCTGGTGGTTGGCGTGTTAGTCGTCAACCTTGACAGCTTGGCAAACAAAATACCTTTGTGCTTAGCTAAACAGAGACGCCCAGTTGTGTCAGCGGGGCCAGATTTATGATAGGACCCATTGTGGTGCTGGTGGGAAAGGTGGCTCGTTACAGTTGCAGATGTGATGCGGGATAAGAGCCGTGTTTGGTTGGATGTCATGTGTTAATGTGATGATGGTGTGGGCCGGGGATCACATGCTGGACATCAGAGCCGTGTGAAACGTGAAATAGGCAAAGAGTGACATCTGGTGACCAAAGCGGGTTCACTTCAGTCGGCTCAGTGCTGTCTGAAGGTCTGAGGCGAGTTATTCACTTGTTGCATCATCACAACGTGTGCAGTCTTTCAGTCGCACACTCAAATGAATATACATGAATAATATATATCATAACATCCAGGAAGTTTGTGACGGTTGGATTGGCTGTCAATGAGACAGAGCGGATGAAGGTGAATCCCCCGATGACCTCATTCATGCATCCAGCATTTTAAATGAGAAAGTTATTAGATTTTCACTCTTCAGTAATCCATATTTTCTGATATCTTCTGATCCCGTTTCATATGTGAAGATGGATTTGACATTATGTTGAAAATGACATGTTTTTCTCTTTACTATATTGAAGGGTTTGTTTTTAGAAAGGGAAAGTGCTCTCTTTTATCGCCTGAACACTGCTGACAGCTAGTGGACAATAGTGAGCGGTGCAGCTTTAATGTTCCTGAGAAGTCTGTTAATAATTAGAACATGTCTTGGGGGAAAATATGACCGTATGTTCATTCGACGTCCATCATATGAGTAATTTAATGCTAGTCAGTTGGTATCAGTGACGACGATCGCATAATACATACACATGGAGGTTACTGTGAAAATACATACCGGTAAATATGCACAGCAATAATAACATAAGTTTAATAATAAAATGAGTACGTCATTTGTCAATTAGACACTCTTTTTCTGTACATATGGATTCATTTTCACGTTAACTTGCACATTTAATTCATAATTGAGGTTTTTATTTCTACATTTCTTTCTTTAATAATTAATTATATTTGCATGTATTTAGCATAATGTGTCAAATTGCTTGGAATTATACAAATGATCATAAAAAAATAATAAATAAATACAAATAAAGTAAACTGGTATTTACAGCTAAGATCTCCTATGTTGCTGGTTGCAGTGATGATGCAATGTTGCAATCAGAGGCCCGTTTCATCAGATGAGCCTCAGCCTGCCACATGTTGCTCCACCAAAGCAAAGGCGTTAGTCTTTACAACAGCAGCTTTAATTCACTCTCATTTAGTGTTAATGAATAAATCATTCTCCCTTTGCTGCCACTAACATCACACAGAACGATCAGAGACACAGAACACGAACACAGAAACTTCCAGAACATGTTTCATTTTTTCCAGATGGTGTCAGTAAATCCAGAGAACAAGCCCTGGAAGCCCCGATCCAGACTGTAAACGTGACGGAAAGCACGGATCACATTACCGTAAATATCCTAAATGTTTGAATTGTACAAAAAATTAAAAAAAATCTGAAATGTTCTTGTTTCCTCCAAGATAATAGCAGATGACATTTAGAAAGTGGAAATAAAGTGCAGTGCTACAGCAAAGCGTTTTGCTGATGTCTTTTTTTTAAATGAATACAGGATAAGCGGTAGACAGTGGATGGATGGATGGATGGATGGATGGATGGATGGATGGATGTGTCCTCTATGAGCACCCACTTACTTACTCACTTATGAACCCTACTTACATATGTAATACAAATGTTTTAGTATATATTTAGTAGTAGCACATATTACATTATAATACATTAAATTAAATATGATGCATCTGTATATATGAACAGAGAAAAAAGTAGATTAAATTAGACCCACCTGCTAAAATATTTAAACATTCCCCAAAATATTATGAAAGGTACACAGTTGGGTCATGAGTACTTTTACATTCTGAAGGCTACATTTTACTTTCAATACTTGTACTTTTGCTGAGTAAAATGTTAAATGTTTACTTGTAGTGGAGTATCATTACACCTTCATAATTCAAGGTCAAATTCACAGCCAGGTGTTAAAGTCATCTTAGTAGCTAACTGCATGGTAGCCATGCTAGTGACCTGTCAATCACAGGTTAGCCCCCTCCTAAAGCATACTCTGCTATGGGCTATTCGACTCTATACTAACCAGCATTTACTAAATGAACATCATGCTGCACTGGATAAGACTTTAAACTAGAGATTGAGACCATAAACTCATGTTTACAATGTTTACTGAGATAATAAATCCAGTCAAAAGTAGGGTAATTTTCTCAAATACTTCAATACAATCAGGGAGTCGCCCCCTGATGGCCAGCAGATAGACTGTCAGTTTAAATGCACGTCGGTGTTGGTCTCACTTTTCAGAACCGGAGGTTGCCGCCTGGTCAGAAGAAATCAGATTTTACGAGGAGCACGCGAAGGCAGCACAGTAGCCGTCGTTGAAGAATGTCCCTGCGCGTCTACTCCCAGCATTAAGGCCTCCCCTCCGGGAGGTTCTGTACGTGGCAGCGTCTAAACCCCCAGCGCGTCCCCGTCCTGTTCACAACCCGCTGCCGAGTGAACCCGCGTCCACATCGCGACGCGTGACGTCCCTCTCAACACTGAAGGTAATAATACTTCTACGTTATAATACTGCGTCCGAGCGGTGATAACATCACCGGAAGGCTTCGTTGAGCTCGCGCGCCTACCGAACATGCTGGGACGGTTGTCAATAACAACAGGTATTTTATTTTGGTGACCGTGTTGTACCAGAGACGGTCTCGAGCTCGCCCTCCGTGTGTTTGGTGATAACGTGTTTGTGACGTTGTAAGCCTGCGCGAGGCGGTCAGGACATTTACGTTTATTCTCGGACCAAACGCAGAATAAGTTCGGAAACTTTTTTTTCTCGTTATGTGCGACATTCTGGAGACCGCGTCGCTCCACCACGTGACGTTTCTTATATACAAAAAAAACGTTGACGCAGTAGATGTGAACGTACGCACGTGCAGCTACAGCAAAAAGTCTGCGAGGACCCGAAAGAGCTGAAGTGGGTTTCTAGAAACAGCTGTGTGACGTCATCGAGACTGTCCAGATGATGTGCAGAGTCAGGGGCCTGCGAGGCAAGACGGGGGGCTAAAGAACCCTCAGACGGTCTCCCATTATACCGCGATATAACTTAAAAAGTAAAGTGTACTACTCTCTATTATTTATACTCAAACAGTCGCTTCACGTAGAAAATAATAGAATAATAGAAAACCCCGTTTTATACACTTCTGTAAATCACTACTGTGTGTGTGTGTGTGTGTGTGTGTGTGTGTGTGTGTGTGTGTGTGTACATATATACTATAAAAACTAATAATAAAATATATATACATATAAAATAAATACTCAAGTAAAGTACAGATACCTGAAAATTCTGCTTAAGTATGTATACTTTGTTACTTCCCACCTCTTCACACTAGATACACACTATAAATACTCTATTATAATATGCTATAAGTATACCAGACTACAACAACCACAGAATCAATCATAATATTAGGACAAACATACAATATATATATATATATATATATATATATATATATATATATATATATATATATATATATATATATATATATATATCAGACAGTGCAATTTTGCTGCTGTTAAATATAAAGGAGGTATCGGAGGATAGTCAGAACAGGAAGCGTGCAGCTGTTTGACAGATGTGAGGTAGCGATGAAGTTATTGATCTGGGCAGGGAAGGCTTCCTGCATCAATCATATGTTGGAGAAGTCTTCGTTCACCCTCGCCAAATACACCAAGTATCACTGTGTCCACCCTCGGCCCCACAATACAGGGTTTGTGTGTGCATGCCAGCTAATATGTCATACAATAACAGTCATTGAATGTGGCGCCCATGGCGTTGCGTATAACCGGAGGTGTGTCATAGATCAGGTGACCTGAGCTCTGCTTTATTGACTTCTATCTCTGTCTGGTTATCTCCCCTCTTTCTAGAGTTTCTTTTCCTTAACTAAGTTGTCCAATATTATTAATATTGGGGAGATGCTTATCTCAACGTCTGGCTGATTTATATTTATTGCAACATGAGTGTCTTTGTTTTAATAAACATTGTTTATTTAAGGATTCAGTGTTTACATTCCAGAAAAAGCTTTTAGAACTGGGGGAGAAAACGTGTGCTTAATGTCAGCCAGTCTGTCTTTTTATTTGAATAAGTCTGTGAACGGTGATATCTTGGTACGAAGCTCCGGAGAAATGTGTAGCTATACGTTGGGATGTTGAGTTGCGGTCAGGGAAACCAGTTGTCATTGAAGGTTACCTGCATACCTAGCCTATTTCTAGTTGCAGTTTGGCTCCATATATTTTGCAATTTCAGCAATCACAAGGATAATAGAACCTCTCTTATATATTGCATTGTACATAGATTTTGGTGATTCTTTTCTCGAAGGCGAAACTAGAGGTTTTCTCGTTCACAGGTCAGCTAAACTACGTTGGAAATGCTCAGTTTGTCTTCGAGCAGGGAGAGATCGAAATACCAGTTCTCCTTTTAGCTTTCTGGCTTTAATAAGTTGCGAAAATGCCGAACAAACAAGAAACGATGTTGAATGGAAATGATGAGTGGAAGTCCAAGCATATGCACTTCGTTAGACACCAAACAGCACGTGGACTGTACTAACACAAAGCAGAAATGAACCATTAAGGACATCTGCTGCTGGTTCACGAAGGCAAACATTTTCAGATGCAGCACCACTTACTTGTGAAGTTCCTCAAGGCTCCGTCTTGGGGCCTGAGTTTCTTCGTCTTGTATACGTGGCCCTTGGGGTAAACTCTTGAGCAACATAACATTGCCTTTCACTGCTTTGCAGATTACTTAAAGATGCGTTAAGCCTTTGGTCAGCTGTTTAAATACATTTCTTTATCTCAATGAAAATAAGACGGAGAACATGATGATTCTGTCGGCCTTATTGGTCCTTAAGCTTCTTACATTCAACCTTTTGTTAAGAAGTGGTCTATGACTCCCCCTTTAATGCTTGTTTTTAAGGTTTTAAATTGACCAAAGCGCCGTTATTCTCTGGAGCAGCAGACTGATTCACCTCATCTCGCCAGCGTTTGGTTGATTTTAGCCTGCATGTATCATCACATCGTCTGCAACAGATTGACGTTAATCTGAGTTGATGTCATTGAGGAGGAGCTATTCACTTTCTATCAGCTGTGTTTCAACTCCGAATGTGAAATAGTTTTCTTTGCTGTTGGAGCGAGTTCAATCTCAGGGATTGTCTGAGCTTGTTCACAGCTTGTGCTGTGCACACACATGCATGCGGCGCATTATGTAATATGCACGTATCATTCAGCACAACGACGCCACTTATAAGCTTCAGTGTGCAGAGAGAGTTGGCGAGTGCCTCGTCTGTCCTGAGGACTTCAGTCCGGCATCCTTTAGTTACAGAAGATTTCCATTCAATTGTTAAGTGAATTTTAGGGCGAGACACTGCAGGTAAAACACCTTGTTTTGTTTTTTTCATGCACTGGTCAATTTTTCTGCTCTATTTTGCTTCCATAACACGTCTTCCTTCAAATGTGTTTGCATCTGTAGATTTCTCCTAAATTCACCAAAAGTTACCATCAGATAATGCCTCATTTGCATATTTAAACATAACATTTCAGACAACTTGTCGTCCAAAATAGAATGTCTTAATTTCAGTAATAAACCTGGGAAGTTTCATGTTGATATCTATAAGAACTCTATCCACCTGTAGATTTTTTTTTAATTAATTGTACAATCCAGATCTTTAGGGGTTTCTTCATATATCGTTCTGATAGATCCAACATTTTCTTCCTAAAAAGATGGCGAAACTAGATACTAGATAAAAAATAACGTAACAGTGATTCCTGTATGACATTTTTTATCTCGTCTGTAACTCGCATCAGCTGTTGGCCTACGTTTCGATCCGCTTTCCCTCGAAAAAGGAAAAAACGGCGTTTTAATAACTTCCCAGTTGGCACCGGTGTGACCCAGAGACAGCTGTTGTTCTCAAGAGGATGGAAGAACAAGACAACTACAGATTAAGAAGTCAATGTTGCAGACTTTGGTTGTTTTTTTTTACTGTTAACAACGCCACACATTTGGAGAAACTTCGGTTTTATCATCACAGATTGGTTAAAGCAAACTGCAGTCACTTAACAAGGTACCTTAAAACCCCAACAGAAGCTCTGATAGAGACCACGTCAGGACGAAACATGACCCGACTGTTAGATTAATCTCATTTCATTTTATTTTGGGTTTGAGACATTGGGAGATACTCGTATCATTCATTAATATAGATGTATTGTTTTAGTTAATTCCCGCTCTGATCTGCAGATCGGGAGCGAGTGTGGAAGTGAGCGGAAGGATCCAAAGTGCGAAGACCTCCGGGGGTTTTAAGGTATCTCATTCTCGTTAATTCAGAAAAACAGACCAGGTTTTCTTTTTGTTGTTAAAAAAAAACTTTTCTCGGAATTCTGTGATAATTATCTCATAAATTCAGAAAAAAACAGAGCAGGTTTCTTTTCCTCTCTAGTGAATGCAGTAGTTTTTGTTCTTAATTTTTGAAGGAAGACACTCCCAGTGTGTTGTCCTGCCCTCAGTGCGACCCCCGACATTTGTCAGACCGGGTCGGGAATCAGGCCCGCGGGCCGGTAAACGGGCCGAGCCTTTCCAGGAATGTGCCGTGGGAGTTCAGCCTGCAGCAACAGACTGTTTCAGGCCGAGTCAGCGCTCACGCCATGAGTTACACGGGGAGAGAGTCCATCCTTTCATTTCCTTGGCGTTTTTATCTGAGACGGCACTCATTTAGTAAATTAACAGTAATAATACATCTGCCTGAGGTTTGAGTTATTTATGAAGCTTTACAACGGGAAGTTGGAAGTTCTCCTTTTTAAGAGTGTTTTGTTTCTTCCAGTTGACAGTCGACACATTCAAGTCCGACTCGTCGTTCTTGGCAAAAACCAAAACGAAATACACAACAAAATAGCATGACTTGCATGCAGCTGAAGGCTGCTGTGAAAGTGCTGAGCAGGCTTTGACCCCGATACTGGTCTGCTTTCAGGGTCCAGGACGGTCCATTGGCTCATGTGCACCCAAGCTAACAAGGAGCATGCATGCATAACCAATATGCCTTCTCAATCATCACATGCTGGAAACAAAGGAGCACCTGTTAAATACAGTGTCATTTGCAAATATCTTCATAGGCATCAGAAGGATGATTTCAGATATAAAAAGTAAAAAAGAAAGAAGCTGAAATCCATTGAATATGTTCGAGGAGAGCAGCTTTTATCTGAAATGCAGCGATCTGTATTTCCTGTGCCGTTTGCTTCCCATTGGTCCACGCCGCCGACTCTCGACAAGTCGGGACGGATCTGCATCACGTAGGAGACGGGAGGACTCGTCCACGCTGAGAAAACCGATTAAAGAATGCTATTCCCCCTGAGACAGAACGTGAACACATATGCGTTGGTCCGAACGTTTTGGTCCAGTCCTATTCTGAAATGTTTGATTATACGTTTCACACCCGATGTGGTGTGAAACGATTCCACTAAGCTCACTGTAATTGTGAATTCTAAAACCGACTGACAGATCACAAAAATCCAAATGCTTTTAAAGTTCTCCGTATTCCTTCTTCAGCTTCACCAGGCAGCTGTTAGGATGATTGAATGTTTAATTTGAGACAGAAGTGCAGGTTTGACAGGGCCTTGTTTTATGGTTTTAAAGCCGTTGTAACACCTGCTGCAGGAATGCCTGTCTGCATGTTTGCCTCATTAACAGGATCCATTTGTCACAAATCAGCCACATTCTTCCACCAGGTTTGTTTTCACGGAGGACTTTGGGAAGGATCCCATAATCTCGTCACATCATCTCGTTTTAGAGCCAAACACTAACTAAAACTAAGTTCCTGATATCTTTGGAGGTGAGAAATCTGGCAACGCTGCAACGGGATCTTGATTCATATCTGATTGGTGCTGACAGTTTAAAGGCCGTTCACGAGCAGCGGCTGACGTTTGTTTGTTTTCCTTCAGGCTATGTTGGAATAATGTAAACGTGAACCCCCCCCCCCCCTCTCGGATTATCCGTCTCATGCTCATCCATCAGGATGTACTGATAGTTTGAGCAAATATGACAAAATGCAATTTAAAAAAATTGAAAGTTACCAACTGTAGATTCTTGTTTCCCCGCTACTCTAAACTTTACGGTGGCACTTTGCTGCTTCGGAGCCTCGGTGTGTCGAAGCCTGTGATTGGATAGTGTTTATGGCATGTTGCATTAAACGTATGCTTTAAGGAATTCCACTGAAGGTTTGTGTTATTCTTGATTTGGACACCGATCGGTTATCATTCTCCACTCGTGATCATCTAAAAACCTGAAAAAAGGCAGAATTTCTCTGTCTGGGAAATATGGAAAATGTTCATATCGTCTGTGTAGCAACAGATAACATGTTTCAGCATGAAGAACATGAAGAATCTCATCTGTTGTGTTTGGAAGGGAGTGACTGGTGAATTTCTGCAGTATTATAATGTATTTTTATTCAGTGTCTGGCGGCCACATTGAGATGTTAGAAAGGGGAAATGAACTTCGGATGACCTTGGCGTTCATGAACCAGACGTTTGGCATGCGTGATGTTGTAATATCCATGTTGTCAGATGAACATGACATTTATCTTATACATCTATAAATACTTCTGTAGAAACAGAAAACGGTTCTTTTCCCACATGTTCCTGAATGAGAGCTGGCTGTATGACTAGCACGCCTCCCAGCGGGATTCATGACTCATTCATAGGAAACCACCATCATCTCATTCAGTATGGAAACACGAGTGTGGACTCGTTAATGCAAACTGAAAGTTTATTTTCATGTGTGGTTTTAGAAGGTTAATGTGAAATAAAGCACACAGCTGGACGGGATGTTGAAGGAGGCAGCTGCTTGTGTCGACCGCTGACATGAATAGGATCAAACTACAGACGGCGTTTTGACTGTGATTTTTTTTGTCTTTGCAGGTCATTGAACGAGACAGAATGAGGACGCTGTCCTTCGTCCTCTGGGCGCTGCTCTGCTGCTGCTGGACAACGCAGGCAGAAATCTTCACGTCCATCAGTAGGTTTCAAGAAATACATTTGGTCCATTTTGACGAGAGAGGCAGTGTCTCATTAGAACATCTGTGTGAACTGCTAATCATCCAAATGTGTTTAAAACTCCTAAAATGGCACCAAAACATACTGGAATCACTTCACATGTTTTGAAATATGTTATTGCATCACAGAGAGGAAAAACACATTTTCTGTTTTTTGTTAACATCCTTTTTAGTGAAAAACATTCTAATAAGCATAAATAAAATGATGTGTGTCCCTGCAGGCCAAATGACGGACCTGATCTACACAGAAAAGGAGCTGGTCCAGTCTCTGAGGGACTACATAAAAGCAGAGGAGTCCAAGCTCGCTGCCGTCAAGAGGTACGTTCACATCACACCAGCCTGCCTTTGAGTCCACGTGTGAGAAACTCATGTGTCTTTGTTCCAATAAGAAGAAGAAACTTTACTGAGCAGCATGGTTTACAAATCCATCACAAGCAGAAAGATCTTCCATAGGAGCTTTCACAGGCTTTTACAACAATCTGTCTGCCTGTCTGTCTGTCCATCTGTCTGTGTCCATCTGTCTCTCTGTCTGACCTCCAGCTGGGCCAACAAGCTTGACGCTCTCACCAGAGTGTCGACCTCTGACCCTGAAGGCTACCTGGCTCACCCAGTAAACGCCTACAAGCTGATGAAGAGACTCAACACGGAGTGGTCCGAACTGGAGACGCTGGTGCTGCAGAACCCCTCTGATGGTAAGACAGGAAAGGGAGGAAGGGAGGGAGGGAGGGAAGGAAGGAAGGCTTGAAACATTTGGGAGGGGACATGGAAGAGAAGTTGGAGCTATTAGAATAAATTGTTTGAATGGATTATCTTATAAAGTAAACAAACATCGGCCACAAACCAAACAGATGTGAAGCTTATGTTGAATATTGCAGTAGTGTTTTTTTGCTTTGAGAGCTGGTTTAAAGGCTGAACGAAAGCAAAGCAGACTGGCGAGCAAGTCCTTCTCCTCCCTTCACTGAGCTGTATTCACTGGATCTGACAAGACACATCGGCTGGTTTACTACACCTCTTTAGCTGTGATTGATTTGCAATAAACAGTTAAATAATGTTTTCCATACACAAATATTTTTCGCTCCAAATGTTTCGCTTTAAATATTTCAACTCCTGAATTTGAGTCATCCACAAACATCCACTTTGCCTTTGGTGTGAACCCCTTCCGATTGGCGGAGGCTTCAACAAATTCACGCTGCCTCGCCGTTTCGGTCGCATCAAGTCCGTCTGCATCTGCGGATGATTCTGCGTTGAATTTTGAACTTCGCTGCCTTTTCTACTTTTCTTCTCGGCGCGGAGCGGAGAGGAAACCTGCGAATATGCAGATGTAAGCGTTTCTGCTCAGAGGGCGTCGTGTTTCAGCTCCAGCTGTTCCTCATCGCTGCATATTCGGACCGTCTTCCGTCTTGTTTGGCAGTCTGTGCATGTGTGTAGCAGATAACAGAATCATAAATCATGTGTCATAAAAGAAATCTGCGTACGTGGCCATGAGTCAGACGGAGAGATGTGAACCGTATAATGTTTCTGCTTCTATTTACGTGTCGGAGAACTGAATGTTTTCCATATTTATATGGTTTGAATATGATAGAATATATATACTTTCCGTGTTATGTCTCGACACTGAGGAAGAAAGAGATTTGAACCCTGCAGAATGCGTACAAATCATCTCAAATATTTAGTGAAAATGTCACGTCAGCCCTGAGGAGTTTCTTTTGAGATTTACTGAGCAGCAGATTTCTGGTTTGTTCTGATGAAATAAGAGAAATACTGAGAAGAGCTGCAGCTGTGATGATTAACTGGATTAAAAAAGACCTTTGTTTTATTAAGTTGAGTCATTGACTTTAATGAACCTTCCCTCCCAGGGTTCATCTCCAACATGACCTCACACAGACAGTACTTCCCGGACGAGGAGGACGAGACGGGCGCCGCCAAGGCGTTGATGCGTCTTCAGGACACGTACCGGCTGGATTCGGAGGTGTTCTCCAGAGGAAAGCTGCCAGGTAACCGAGCACTGAAGTCCAACCCGTACATCGTGATTTTTAACTGCTGGGTTTACACGACTCTCGTTGTGAGACGCCGTTGGAGTTCCTGAGTGATGTCATGATGACGTGTCATCGCCTCCTCCAGAGGAAGCATGAATAAAACCGCGGTGATGTCACCCCGCTGCAGGGCTGCACTCCAACGCCCTCCTGACGGTGGACGACTGCTTCGACATGGGGAAGACGGCGTACAACGACGCCGACTACTACCACGCCGTGCTGTGGATGCAGCAGGCCCTGAAGCAGCTGGACGCCGGCGAGGACACCGTGGCGACCAAGGCGGACATACTGGACTACCTCAGCTACTCCGTGTACCAGATGGGAGACCTGCCCCGGGCCATCGAGCTGACCCGCCGCCTGGTGGCCATCGGTAAGGTGCAACGCACAGGGGTACGGGTAAACGCAGGGTTCCCATGGAAACCTGGAAATCACGTGACAAGGAAAATGAGAGAGTCTTATTCAGGTCAAATTATCCTTAAATATTAGTCACTGCTGCTGGTAACAGTGATGGTTGTTGTTCGTATATATAATTCTATGATCAATTTAATATATATTTTAGCAGGTTTTGGAGCCAATGCTGCGACTTACTTTATTGACAACAATAGCTTTAAATTCAATCATAAAAAAAAAAAAACGTAAGAAAATATATGTTCTCCCCAGTCATTTTAGGAAGGGCCAGTTGAAGAAGAAATTTATGACATACCGGTAATTAAAAAAATAAATAAATGTGAAAACATACAATAAAATATGCAAAATAAACAGACATTCATACAAGAGTAAGCTGTTAATGCCTTTATTTAAATATCTTCCTTCCTTTCTTGAAGGAAGGGTGAATGGGTTCATGGTTTCTAGACATCCAAAGTAGTGCTTGTATTTAAGTTGCCTCCCATCACTCCCCACAGACCCCAGTGTGGCTGACCAGTACAGCCACACTGGGGTACTAGGGGGTAACTGGTGGCTTGTCTTCTAATGACTACAGCACATCCCCCTCCCTCGCTGCAGAGCTGCTCTGTGTTTTAAAGGGTGTCATCCATCTGAACTACCAGCCTGTGGTAACTGTTATTTTAGTCTTTAAATGTTCACAGCTGGAGGTCTTTTCTTAGATCGGGGGTGTGCATTTCTTTCTTGTGTTTAGTGAACTGAGGTAGCGTACATACAGCATACGTGCTACAGAAGTAACGTTTAAATTTCACCTAACAGTCATACCTAATCATACATGCATACAGAAAAGAAAGGGATTAAAAAAACGTTAAAGCAAGAAGGAAGGAAAAGTCAAGATTTAGCAAATCAAATCTAACTGGAAATGCAGCAAAATAATAACAAAAAATAAAATAAATGAAGAGAAAGGAAAGGAAATGTAAGGAAAAATACCCAAAATTTAATTATTAAATTAAATTAAAAAGGCTTTATATACATATGCACCGTAAAATATTTACAATTTTACAATTAGTGCAGAATGTTGCAAAATATATGTGCAGAACCTGTATCATCGTGTGTGTGTGTGTGTGTGTGTGTGTGTGTGTGTGTGTGTTGTGTGTTGTGTGTTGTGTGTGTGTGTGTGTGTGTGTGTGTGTGTGTGTGTGTGTGTGTGTGTGTGTGTGTGTGTGTGTGTGTGTGTGTGTTGGGGGGGGGGGGTAGTTTGACCGTTTCTCAGCAGCTCCACAGATTATTCTGCTTCAGTTACTGTCTTGTCTTGCACTGACAGACGCCGGCCACCAGAGGGCGGGAGGAAACCTGCGTTACTTCGAGCGGCTGCTGACCAAGCAGCTCAACGAGCAGGACCAGGACTACCAGCCTGCCTCCGAGGAGCCCATCCAGCTGGGAACCTACGTCCGACCCAAAGACCATCTCCCCGAGAGAGAGGCCTACGAGGCTCTCTGCAGAGGCGAGGGTCTCCAGATGGTGAGACCAGAGCGAATAATACTACAGTCAACATTTTAACTCAGAGATAGCACCACCAAACTTCCTCTGCTGGTTTCTGAAATTGAATGTTTAAATATACAAATCAATCATTAAATACGTTTACAGAGAAGAATCTGAACATACAACAAAGCCAGGTCTGAAATTCTGAGAGGGATCTCTTTGTATCGCTCCATAAGTTAGAAAATACTCAGTATGAATAGATGTCAAATCTATTTTTCTCCTTGTTCTTCATGATTAAATGTTCCGTAAATGAGACTATGAAATAGTATAAACCTTTAGAAAGTCCTGCCCCCCTCTAAATCAAGCCCCTCTTCCATACTTGGATATTGATTTGCTGTTTATGTTCCCCAGAACGAAGCGCGGCGCAGCCGTTTGTTCTGCCGCCTCCGGGACGGCCAGAGGAACCCTCGCCTGCTGCTGAAGCCGGCCCGGGAGGAGGACGAGTGGGACAGCCCTCACATCGTACGCTACCTGGACGTCCTGTCGCACGACGAGATCGAGAAGATCAAGCAGCTGGCCAGACCCAAGGTGAGCTTTTCATACGGAGGCGTTGGTTTCACAGCGTCGGTCTGGTGGAGAAAGTTACAAACTGGTGCTTACTTTTCTCTCGTCACCATAAATGTATTATTCTCCCCCAAACATGATGATATATTATTATTTCTGTGTTTGCAGCTTGCCAGAGCGACCGTCCGTGACCCCAAAACAGGCGTCCTGACCACGGCCAACTACAGAGTATCCAAAAGGTCAGTCATTCAGCAGAGAAGATTAGGTTGTATTCGTTATTATTGCTGCCGTTTGCAGGTACTTCAGTCATTACGGTGTTTCTTTGTGTAATCCTGTTTGATGCATTCAGTCTTTCCATTTTTACACAATTACTCTACACACTTTCCAAAATGTAGATATCATAAGATCACATCTTCTAGGTCGGAACACTCGTTGGGACATGAAACTCGAGGGTTCCTCCCCCCGGGTCCACCATGAGCACTCAGTGACTTCCATCCACTCTTACAGCGTTTGTTTGCTCATCACGCTTTCTTTCAGTGCGTGGCTGGAAGAAGAGGACGACCCCGTCATTGCCCGAGTCAACCAGAGAATAGAAGACATCACGGGCCTGGAAGTAGACACAGCAGAGTTACTGCAGGTAATGGGATGCAGACTAAAAATGCACAATATTCATTACATGTACATATACTCTAGTATGGGTTCCACTATAATCCCCAGGTGGCTAACTACGGAGTCGGAGGGCAGTACGAGCCACATTACGACTTCTCGAGGGTGAGTTAAGTGAATGGGTGAACGTGAGTGTGAGCTTTTGTTTGTCAATACATTATGTATTTACCATCTCACTCTAAACTATAATAAAACATGTAACAAACAATGTATAACAACCATTTCACCGTCTTTACGGGAACGTTATCCAAATATCACTCAGTTCTGTTGATTGAATTCTGTTTTAATCCCATCAGAAATGATCTCTCTGCTGGTTGAACAGTGTGTGTGTCGCTGCATGTCTCTACTAATACAGCCGTCCATCCTGTGAACGTCAGCTGTTTGGAGATCCGAATGATGTCACATCTGGGAACCGTCATGTGATCTAACAACGTTTTCATTTTAAAAGCAGTGCGACGCCCGGATTTTGTAACAAACGCTTCAATGTGTAAAAACTGATGAAATGTTTGAGTTCTGGCTGTTTATTAAATAACTGAGATTCACGATATCCCCATAATAACCAGAATATGCTGAAAACTACTTATAAATATTATTGCCTCATTGATAACACATATAATGGAATAATAATATAATATAATGAATAATCCAAAATAAGACAATCATGATCCCGATCACGTAAATTCACCAGGATGGATTATTGTGATCCTATTGACCAACTTCACCTTCACAAAAGCAGATTGTTACAAAATCCGGTGTTATTGCCCAACAAAGTGGAGCCTTGTTGCTCCATGCTGTGTTGCTACATCGCCCCCTAGTGGCAGCGCTCCCACTGTGAGTCTTCCTGGTGAAAACGCTCTAACATCTGTTGCAGCCTCCTTTTGACAGCACCCTCAAGGCCGACGGAAATAGACTCGCGACCTTTCTGAACTACGTAAGTACGCGTGTGTGGGGGCGAGCGGAGTGTTTTCATGTGTTTTTTTTTTTTTTCTCCTTGATCTTATCTTCGTAGAGAGATGAACCTGATGCTTTCAAAAGATTAGGCACTGGAAATCGCGTGGCAACTTTTTTGAACTACGTGAGTACGTGCATCCAGTCGCCGTTGGTTTGAAGGCCGGCCGTGTGGCAGTCCGCTAGAATTTATGACATGTTTCACCTCATGAGCATTTACATAAGCTCTGGTTCAATCTTGGACTTGGATTGATTGACTTTCATTTGGCCTCTTCCAGTCGTACAGTTGAGAATACATAGGAGATGGGTAAACGTCCCATCACCGTCACGACTGAGAAACCTTGTGAGACTAGTTTGTTTTCTGTCAATCAGTTCCAGTGCATGTTGTGGACTCCCCCCCCCCCCCCCCCCCCCCATTAACACACTGATGTAGAACTCTTTACCTTTGCTAACACCGCGTCAATCAAAAACACTAAAAGAGACAGAAAATTAACAAGGTGTACACGAAGGAATAGTTTTTTTTATTTCATGTCAGCCCTTTAACAGTTGATAAACATACTTTTCATATTTATTTATTTTTTTAATACATGATAAGCTTATAGACTCTTCCGTGGTTTGGTACCGGTGTTGTGGTTTGACGAGTGACCGTGTTATCTGGTGACTCTCCACCTTCATCTGGTGTGTAACAGCTGCTGGGTCGGTTTACCTCAGACCGTGTTTCCTTTTCCTCTTCGTCCTGCTCGTCTTCGCCGTAGTGCTCTTAGAAACTTTCTCCGTTGTAGTGAAGGACGTGACTCGTCATTTTGTGCACTTTATTTCTCACGAGGTCATCACGTGACCTTTTTTCTCTTCGCATCACACATCCAACCATCTATTTATTATTTCCTGATGAAATGAGATGACATAAAAACATGTAAGTGTCGTATTATTGTCATCGACGACAGCGGATTAGGGCATTTTAAGGTAAATATTGCAAGAAAAAACTCAGAATTTTCGATATTAATGTAGTACATTTACAAGAAAAAAACTTGGATATTTATTTTAAAATAAAATTATAAAATGGTACAATGTTTTCTCTGAATATTGTATCCCTCCCCTGGCTCTGTTATTAATTTGACTTATTTTTTTATTGTTTTTTGCCCTAATACGCCGTCGTAATCATCACATTTGTGTAACTTAAAATCCAAACATATATTGATACCAACACGTGTTTGTTGATGTTATATGTTTCACTTAAAAGCAGATGTGTTCTTTTGTAGATGCATCCTTTTGAGGATTGTTGAATGTAAATGATGTTTTCTAGTTTAGAAAGTTTCCAACAAGTGTTTTTTTGTCTTTTCTCAGATGAGTGACGTCGAGGCCGGCGGCGCGACGGTCTTCCCCGACTTCGGAGCAGCGATCCGACCTAAAAAGGTGACGAGAGCAGAGAGTTTGTCCACTCGTAGTGTTTCCAGTATGTTGGGTGTTGTGAGTTTAATGATTAATGTGTCGAATGCAAGTCATTTCCATCAAAGTCGTTATCTTCCTTGTAGCTCGTTCCTTAAACACTCGCTGTGAAATCGTCTTTCCTGGCCAGAATGCAAAACGGCCCTCCCATCCCTTTTAACAGCGTCTCTATGAAAGCAAGATGTTGTCGGCATAGCAACCACTCTAACACTGTTGTATGATAGACCAGCATTTTAAAACAAATATCTGTACTTTCCACTCCTCACATTTTCAATACAGGATTACTATTATTATTATTACTTGAGATTCAGTTAGCCTTGCAAAAATACATCCAGTAGAAATGTCCTTCATGTCCTTTCTCTTTATGCTCGTGCTCGTCTTCTTTTCTTGCACGTCGGGCGGCGGCGTGATGTCTTCTTCTTCTCTGCACAGGGGACGGCGGTGTTCTGGTACAATCTGTTCAAGAGCGGGGAGGGAGACTACAGGACCAGACATGCAGCCTGTCCCGTCCTCGTGGGGAGTAAATGGGGTGAGTCGACTCTCCGATTCATCGCAGGTTTAACAAAGTGTTGATGCTTAAAGATTATTATTGGGAAACGACCACATTCTGACGTAAATCAAGCTTTTAAAATGTGTTATTTGGTAAGAATGAAGCTCATAATAATATATTATCCGTGACGTCAGAGAAAATAAAAGCCTTAGTAACTTGGTTTTAATGATAATGTGCTTTGACTTGTTGTGGAATTATGTGATATTGAGTCATTGCTGAGCCCTGAAACGGCCTGATATTAACTCAACGTGAGCAAGTCTATTGATTATTGGCTGCCTCCATGTTTCTGTATTGTGTTAAAAAAAGGATGTTTCTGTTCATTTAGTGTCAAACAAGTGGATTCACGAGCGCGGACAAGAGTTCAGGAGACCTTGTGGTTTAACAGAAGTGGACTGAACTTTGACCCGCGACTAAGGAAGATGCAAAAACACACCTAACACACTCTTTAGTGCCTTAATAACGATGCAACTCCAGAGACACGTCGCTCAACATTGTTCTCTCTCTCGACTTGGCTTCACCGTAAAGAAGGAACTTAGGACTCGCTGGATCAGGTCTTTGCTTTTTTACCAGAAGATAAAGAAATCAGTTCTCCGTCACGCATCCTCACGTCATCTCTGCTTCAGTAAATACGTGACCCTTCGCTAAGCCCCGCCCCCGTGTTAATATTATCACATTTTTGGAGAAAGTGATCAATCCTGAGCTACACAGGATGTCCAACTGATTCAGCAGTGAAGAATCCACCAAACCAGCACCAAAGTAAAGATAAATCTGAAACCATGCAGAGTCTGTACGCTGGGATTGGCCAGTCTGCATTCGAGAGGCGGGACTTAGTGAAGGGTCAATTAAGGTAAGAATGTATTTAAAGTAAACGGTTAGTAAATCGTTAAATGAACTAATTCACAAAAATCGTTAGCATTATAATTTAGACAGTCATTCAAATTTTTAAAATTCAGATTTTTTGGTTTCAGCCCCCCACCTGCTCCACAAAGGTTTTAGTTACACAATTAGAAGTGACTTTCAACTTTTCAAAGTAAAAGCATTCGCGGAGATACAGATAAGCCTTAATTAATTTCTTCTAATATCTTAACAGGAGTGACGAAAATCTTGAAGAGAAAATATGCATTTAACATTTCTGAATGAGAAGCAGCTACTAAGTAAGGAAAGAGTTGTATTTTGTTTTTGATAAATAATGAAACTGACGATGATGGACTCGGGTCCAACACAAACTACACCGGAGTTGATTCTACAATATGAACATATTAAAGTAAAGCTATGTGATGGTGAAACAGTCAAAGACAATCAGCTTCACTCTGCTGGTTTCCATTCAGACGTTTGGACACAAATGATCTTCACTGCAGACAACTTTCCTCTGATTTTACTGTATTAATGCTCCCGTCACTCCGTTCTTCATCATTTACACCCAAACTGTTTTATTTTCCTTCAGACCTGACGGAGAAACACATTTCATCATGTTTTTATTTATATAGTGTTTAAATTATTACACTGTTCCATTTTTCTTTCTATGAGATGGTGAACAAGCAAGTCAATAAACAGTGTCTTTTATTAAAAAAAAAATGTGTCTTGACTATTTTACGTGGTTTCTTGTAGTAAAATGGAAGAATTGTAGAAAAGTATGTGGATAAAGAACCTGCGGATTATTTCTTATTTTGTAGTTTGCGAGTTAATTGCAGAGATCTGGGAACATAAACAGCAACAGTTTGAAAGAAGGAATCATAAATATCCACAGTTGACAGACTTAGTTCAGGTGACCTTTGGGAAGCCCCGCCCCCAGCTGTCAGAGCGACACACTGTCACTAAATGCACTCAATATTTTCTCATTTTTGGAAAGACAGTAACGTGATTCCAGACAGAATATATGTTTGAAGGATGGACCCAGGATTTCGATGTGAGTCAGCAGTGGAAACAGGTTTTAAAGATACCGTTAGGAGCTAAAGTGTAAAAGTGAACCTGGTGATGACGTCAGGAGACAATAAAATAAGGAACAACACTGTTCCTGTGAAGCCGCGTCGGTTTTTATTCACTGTTACAGTCGTTAAAAAGCAGAAGCAGCATCACTGCACCCTCAGCAGCTAGCGTAGCATAGAAGTGCTAACGCTAGGTGATGTGCTAACGTACTGCTAATGTGCTAACGTACTCTGCTGATGTGCTAATGTACTGCTAATGCTAGCTCCACAGGTTTGTGAATGTAGAAACAAAACTTTTTAGAAACGTATCACTTTTTCACAACGTTTAACCAGAACTAGAACCAAATCCACAAAACCAGGATAAAAATGAAGAAATGATTACAGAGGTGATGGATGCTACGCTGTGATTGGCCAGTCTGCGATCGGGGGCGGGGCTTAGCAAAGGGTCTGTTTTCACCTACTTACCTCAGTTTTCTAGTGCAATAATGAATTATACAACAGCTGTTTTTTTTACATCCCATCTGTTAATGTTTCTTCTTCACTGCTGTTTATCACAGCTGATAGAAATAACAGCCCAAACTGCAAATAAAAACATTTCACTAAAGTAAGCCTCTTTGCACGATGAACAGTTCTATGAAAGCCCTTTTTGTTTTTGACTGCATATTTATTTAGCCTGGCAAGCAGTGAACAATGCAGGATCGGATCAAATTCACAAACACGACGCTACAGCACATAAAAACATACGATAACAGCAACAAAGATGGAAAAAAACAAAAAGAAGAAGCAACAGCTTGGCAACGCAGTCACTCAAACAGATTATGTCTGTTTGAGGCCGCTTGAACATGTGATTCCCACGACATTTACATGTGGTCAGGTGTGTCTGCGTGTCCTTCCTGTTCGCACAGCAAAGAGTCACCTGATCACCAAACCAAACAGCTGGAGGCGGTCCTGACAGCAGTCCATCTGCCGGTCCGTCTAAAGGTTGGAACCCTGTTTACAACGGGGGTCGAACAAAATCCTCGAAAAACGATCCTCGAAAAAACTTCACGTCGGAATAGTTTGTGTTTGTCAGTGATGATACGCTGCAGGATTCCACGTGCGGTACCAGGACCTGAAAGCACAAAAAGCATGATACTTAAGTGACTCAAGTACAAAACTGAGGTACTTGTACTTTGCTTGAGTATTCTATTTCAGGGGTGTCACGTCCTGCAGGCCAGGAACCTTCTTCTTCTTTTAAATGGCGGGTACATTAAGATGGCAAAAATCAAACATGCAGCTTCTTATATATTTTAATTTATTCTAATTTATAATTCATCAGTCTGTCTTCTGTTGTAAACATTTCTTGTCAACAGTAATATTAGCAGTAAACATTTTTCTGCAGATCCAACAGGAAATGCAAAGAATTGGGGCGAGGAGGAAAGAAAGATGTCAGGTTTCACCAGAATGCTAAGGCCTTTAATAACATCTCAAAAAACATATTCTAAAATGTTATTGTCATATTTTCTCCCCCTTTTCCCTCAAAGGGACCCACACTCTGAAAAACAGTGCTATAGGTAACATAGGCAGCCATGGAGGGCGCCCTCCTGTGGACGGAGGCATTTTTGTAGCATTATTATTATTATTTTCTATTATTGTGGAGACAAATTTTTCTTACATATGATATTTAGGAAGGAGTGGACACGGTAGGTTTCATATTTAGTTCATTGTTCTTCCACTCAGAGGTGGAGACATTTATTCGTATGCACATAGTCAGGCTTTTAATCACTTATTAGCTACTTTTATGTGAATTTTACCTCTTGAGAAGTGTTATAGCTCCGCCTAGTGGTGAAAAAAAGCCTTTACTTTTTATGCTCTAAAGCATCTGAACACTTCTTCCATCACGGCAGGAACGTTACTTCGTTCAGTAAGTTTTTTTTTTTTTGGTTTGCTTGATGTCTCCTACCCTGGCGTGCTGTAGGAAGCCGGGTTGACCTGAGACGTTAAAGAGACGGACGCCGCCAGCAGACCGTTAGGAGAAGCTTCACGGCTTACACTGTTTGGAGAGGAATTGGACGAAACTGGAAGGAAAAGGTAAAACCTTATTATACAGACAGATTATATATATATATATATATATATATATATATATAGGTGCAGAAACCCATATCCATGAGTTATCATACTTGTGGCCCTTCATAGTGATATCTACAGTGATGATGTCATGTTGTTCCCAACATTAATAATTAATTATCATAGTTGAATGCAGGGAACAGTACTTGCCTCCTCCTGAAGCCAGAGGGCTGTAGGATCTGGATGCCGAGGCCTGAAACGGGGTGAACACGGATCAGATAAACCACTGTCATGGGCGATCGTGGACACACATGAATGTTCTAAATGTTGACATGAGAACAGCTTAGATTTGGGGTTTTTAAGGGATTGACTCACCACCCTGGAGTTGTAGCTGTGCGTCTTCACCGGTAAACTCGTCACCGGGCAGTAGATCCTCTTCTCCTTCTGACGCCGATTGCAGAACCAGACTCGAACCACCTCCTTCTCCATGGCCAGCTGCTCCGAGATCAGGGTGATCTCCTCGGAGTTGGGCTTCGGGTTCTGAACATTAAAGAACACGGGTCAGGTTTTGTTTGTATGTCATGTTATTGATTCTACTCAACAAATGTCCCGCTGTGGGATAATCGAGTTGATCTGAACCTGAACATTTTTACATGTTTTCAGATGAGAGCCCGGTGTTTTTAGCGTTTGTTTTCAGTGAGTGAGTGAGTGAGTGAGTGAGTGAGTGTGCACCTCTGTGTCTGTCCATGGGTAATCTCACATTCTGCTTGAGCAGATTTTTGCCTGACCAGTAATGGCTTCGTGTTTAAGGACCTCTTGTGTTTATTCCCTGTTTTTATGCGACTTTGGACTCCTCGCTCACGACTCGGTCACAGTGGTCGTCGCAGACAAACCTGGCCTGAGATCTGCACCCTTCCTAGTGTTATTAGATATTGTTAAATATATATTTGCCATGAACTCACGTCGTGAAACCGTTTCTCCAGAGTCAGTTTGATGTTTGTCTCGATGCTCGTCCTCTTTTTCCGTTTGCGTCCGTAGCCCTCCATCAGCGGCGGCAGAGAGCTGGAGTTGGTCATCGAATCGGGAGGTGAGTTTTCTAATGGGAAAGCACATTCATCATCACCTCTGAGCAACAACACAATGACCTTAAGAATGGCACAAAGCATATTTTGTGTTGCAGAATTAGAACCAAAGACTTTGTTTTGTTTGTTAAAAGTTGCTTAATATTCTTCCTAAAGAGACAATTTTACATTTGCTTTGCTTATTTTATGTCCCCCGACATCAAGCCAGAATAATCAGTGGTATGTAATAATGAAGAAGCGGTCACTGTGTTGTACCGGCGTCACTCAGCCATTTCTCCAGCAGAGGTTTGAGCTTGCACATGTTTTTGAAGCTGAGGTTTAGAGCCTCGAAGCGAGAGATGGTGGTCTGGCTGAAGTCGTTCCCGTACAGTTTTCCCATTGCAAGGCCCACATCTCCCTGTGAACAACACAAACGCATATCACCTTTTCAAACATCAAGAATGACCTTTCAAACTCATATTTGATCAGATGGCTTCTGGAACCCAATACCAAAAAAAACAAGCATTTTAACATGAAAATGAAACGTGATCACAGCAAACGTGAAACAAACCAACAAAAATAGTGTTATTGTTGAAGGATAGTTCTCATCTATTCCAACTGCTAATTAAAGTAAAAGTTTAAAAAACTGAAAGGCAAACGCATCTTCTGGCAATGGGAAACAATTATTATTCATATATGGAGTGGGGAAAGTCTCTGGAAGCTTCTTTAAGCTTGACTTCCGCTCTAGAACATAATATAACATGAAATATACATTATAACATAAACTATACATAACTCAGGGCCCGTTAAGGACACATAGTGAGGTGCTTCCTCTTGGTTACCTGGGTGAAGCCCAGTTTGATGCGTCTTTGTTTGAAGGCTTTAGCAAACTGCTCCAGTTCCTCCAGATCGCTGGGTTCCTCCTGAGGTGGGACCGACATGTGTTTGGGCATCTGCAGGTGGGACAGGTCCATGTGGTTCTCCATCGACGGTCCAGTCAGACCAGAGCGACTCATGGCCTGGATCAGAGACACGTATACATTTTAGGTTCCAGGCGATGTCATATATATTTCTTATAGCAGCTTTAAATGTCACAATGAGACACCCATTGTCGTTTGCACTGTAGACAGGAAGTGGATCTTACCTGGGGGGTCAGAGCCAGTCCAGGTTGGTGCTGAAGGAGACCACTTTGACTCTGACAGGGAAGTGACAGCAGGTTCTGCTGCAGAAGAGCTGCAGGAAAACAGCACGTTTTTGATCAATTATGTGTTTGTCAAGAAATCGATGGAGAACTCAACTTCACCCAGAAACTAAAATCTACAATTGTTGTTTTTATCCTTCTAGTAAATAATAACAAAATAACTTTCCTAGTTGATAACTTACACCATTTTCTTTGTGTATTAAAAACTTCAGACAATCTATGTTTAAATATACAAACGAGGAATTATGTAAACATAAATCTAAACTAGATGAAGCCAGGTTAAACATTCTTGTTTTCTGTTACTTAATAAATCAGAAAACACCTTTTCAAGACCAAACCACCATTTCAAAAAACATTTCATGTTTTTCAGAATAAAAGCCCTCTCGTAAAAACCTTCAGAATAATGACGGGAATGAACTTGTTCACAGAAAACGACCTTTAAGGTCAAACAAAATCATTACTTAAATTTTACTGAAATGTTATGTTTAAATATGCAAATGAGGCAACGTTTGAGGTATTTAGCAGAAATCAAACAGACAAAGGAGTAAAATAAACAACTGAATGTGGATTCTGGGTGTTTTCTTTGCCTGGGAGCAAAAACATTGTTTTTGGCTCAATGACATATATCTTTAAACTTTACACAGAACCAGGCGAGCTGTTTTCTGATGCTAAGCTACGCTAACTGATGCTAAGCTACGCTAACTGACTCTAGACTGAATTTAAACACACGTTGGTTAAATATACAATATGCCAGACCTGTAAAGGAAGCATCTGAGTTAGTGCTGGAATGTTTGGTAGTGAGTTTAAAGATGCCACCTTGGTGGCTGCTGGGATTCTGGGAGAGCAGGAAGGGGGAGGGGGACCCCAGGTGAGACGGCTGCATCAGAACCAGCTGCTGCATGGTGTGGAGGGAGGTCAGCTCCTGCAGATAGACAACACAACCTGAGTCCTGCAGATAGACAACACAACGTGAGTCCTGCAGACACGTCAGGCTTTGGTCCTGTATGTATTCTCTGGTGCATCACATTCTGATTTTATGCTTTTTATTGTTCTCTGGAAGGAAGGAGGAAACATACTTTTTCCTTTTCATTACATTCATATGAAAACTTTATTTGCATACAAAATATGTCAGCTCATAAAGCATTATGGTTTGATTAAGATGCCAACGTTATACAGTTTATGGTACTTAAATTTAGAAACACAGTCATTTTATTGTTTAGTCGCTTTGGATTTAAGAAAAATATAAATATTGATCAATTTGCTTAGTTTGAAAGGAATGATGTATTACAATAATACAATTTGGCAAACAGACTTTTTGGGTTATAATGTGGGATATTTATTTTTATCAATTGTATTTTTTTTTTATTAAATTAGATACATTTTTGATTTTATTTCGGCTAATGGTAATTTGGGGGTTATATGGTTAGAACATGTATTTCTTTTTATATAAATGTTCCATAATGTTAATTTGTTAAATTAAATTCATGAATTAATTTGAGGTTATATTGGAGTATTTATTTATTTATCTAAAAAAGGAAGGCATGTATTTAAATATTGTTGAAAGAAACACAGACCCCAGACAGCTGACCTCCAGGCCCCGGAGAACTCTGGGTCAGGTGACATGTCTTCAGCGTGGCGGCTGAATGAGGCGAGTTGTTGATGTCCTCGGTCTTTATCTACGACACGAAAAGCACAATCAACCGCGGTATTAACGGGGTTCCTCGTGAATAGATGAAATCATGAAAAGGTGTGTGTGTGTGTGTGTGTGTGTGTGTGTGTGTGTGTGTGTGTGTGTGTGTGTGTGTGTGTGTGTGTGTGTGTGTGTGTGTGTGTGTGTGTGTGTGTGTGTGTGTGTGTGTGTCACTCCAGGACCAGTTTGGTAACTAAACATGATACAAAGAGTGATAGACAGTCTCCCTCCCCTCGGGCTAGCCAGTATGCAAATCCCCCCCACCAACCTCGGAGAGCATGTCACTTCCTGAAAACACTCACGCTAAAAGAAATGTCCTCCTCTGTGCGCCAAAAGAAAGACGGGTGTTTGGAGAAGTATCCAAATAGCTGCAAACTATTTGAGCTGTTCTGAGGGGAGGCAGTGTGTTTGACATGTGTGGGAGGGCGGGGCGTTTATCCCCAGGATGTTGGCCGTCTGAGGCGGTTGAACCTTGTGTCCCAGGTAAAGGTATTTCTCACGCCTCCCGGCTGTTTATACTCCAACTGAGCTTCGGTGTTAAGGACACGGAGAGTCTTGTGATAATCTCTATTTTCCTGTTATCAGGAACCAACAATGGAACCATCCTTAACCAGTTTCTGTCTCTGGAGCCAAAGTCAGTCCCACATGAAGAAATAAAATGTGCATTAATCCATAATCATCGACCACAATGCACTAATATGACTGTTTGGGTCACATTTTTATTTGAAAAGCTGCTGTTATCCTGTCTTTGTTCAGAGTTATACGACTTAAAAGAATTCAAATTAAATCCCAGAAGAGAACGTTTTGGATGAAACGGATTGAAAATAGTCCCAACGAATGCATCGCATGCCCGTTTAATTAATGGTTGCTAAACAGTGTTTCAGGAAACTATAGGATTTTAATTTTTTTTAAAGATTCGTCTTCACTTAAAATCAGTTGCTGTGACCCAGACAACAATATTTGCATAATAAAGGTTGGCAATAAAATAATAGTCAATCAAATGTTTTATTAAAAAATCCATAATTCCCCTCAAATGCATTAAAACTAAAGTAATGAGCCTGTTTTGAAAACGTAAGGAGTAGAACGTACAGATATTTGTTGGAGTAAAAGAAAAGTTGTGAGAAAAGTAAATACTCAAGTAAAAGTACAGATACCTAAAGATTCTACTGAAAACCAGTAACAAAGTATTTGTACTTTGCAAGATGTCAACAACAACCACGTGATCAAAACTGACGGCGTTTCAGTTATTAAAGAAGGAAAACAATTCAAAAAGAAAGTAACGTTCAGGATTTCTGAAAGTGTTCACATCTGCTGTGTTTCATGCAAATGTCGGTGTCTAAAGCGTGCCAGCAAACAGGAAGTGACTGCATAAAACTAAACAATCCAAGTCATCCCGGCGAGCGACCACATCAGCCGTTAAATCCGAACACAGGAAGTGCAGCGGTGAAGTTGTAGAAACTCGTGTCACTCACCTGTCGATTGTAGTCGATTCCGTTTTGCTCTAAATGTTGGAAAAGAAAGAAGAAGAGTTGTTTAAAACGTGAGGCTTATTTCGATTTAATCACATCAAACTACACGAAATCTATTGCTGTAAAAAACAAAAGTGACGTATTTTAGTTTGATTTGAGATATTTATGGATCTAAAACACACGGCGATGTAACGTGATTAAGTAAAAACAACGTATTTCTCACCTGGTCCTAAGTTTTAATGTGAAATTAAAACACCAAAGATACAACAAAAACAGTAAAAATGAAAAAATAAGATGAATATGAAAAAAGTCTTGACTTTAAACGGAAGGTTTATACTATTGTGTTGGTTTCCTGTTTTATTTTGTAGTCCTTCTGTCTTTACTTCCTGTCTAGTTTCCCTCCTTTTTTCTGTCTCCCAGCTGTGTCTCATTGTCTCGTCAGCCCCAAATAAACCTTTTTAACTGTTTGGGTCCATACCTCCTTTATTCTCAGGTATACCAGGTAACAGATCAGTTGTTGTCATGACAACGAGGAGCTTCGTTTTCACCCAGAATGTGTCGGTTAGTCAAGAACTCGACGACAGTTGGTCGACACCAACGTGGTCAGAGGAACTGACGTGAGCTCAGAGAGCGGGATGGTCAAACAAACAAACACAGGACTTTCACCCAGGAGGCTGCTGTTCGTGTCCCGACTGACGTGGATGTTCGGTGGTCGTCCTTCGTCAGGTGAGTCGCGAGTCAATAGTAGTCTCTAGTTTTGTGGGTCTCTGCTCACGAGAGTCGGTAGTCCTGCGAGTCAGTCCGTGGTCACGTGAGTCATTCAGGTCGTTAGTCGATCTTTTGTTTTGCCTGTTTGTTTGTTTGTGCGATCATCGTCATTTTAAAAAAGCTATAACATCGGTCCGATACGAGAAGGCGCTTGTGTGACGAGTCTTTTCAAGAAGTTTGTCCTTCCTGCAGAGTCAGAGACGGACGACAGCAGCTCAGGCGTTCTGGATAAGCTCGCATATTTGAATGTCAAATGGGGCCTTTGGGACTGTGTGTGTGTGTGTGTGTGTGTGTGTGTGTGTGTGTGTGTGTGCGTGTGGGTATGTGTGTGTGTGTGCGCGTGTGTGTGTGTGTGTGTGTGTGTGTAACCTGCTGCAGAGGCACAATGCAAATACACCTATACCCCCCCCCCCCCCCCCCCCCCCCCCCACACCACCACCACCACCCCACTATGTCACTTTGCCCCCCAGCACAACCAGCATCGCAGCCAAACTTCCAGTATGGAAATGACCAAGACATGCAAATCCACTCTGAGTGCAGGAAGCCTGTGTTAGAGCACACACACACACACACACACACACACACACACACACACACACACACTGGAAACTGATGGTCACACACCAAAAATCTCTATTTTATCTTTCACTCCATCGGTTATTCCTTTAAAAAAGTGTATTTTTAAAAAGTGAGCAGAGTAAATTAGCATAAACTGCTCCGGGATCGAGAGCAGCGATATCGTCTCTTTGGCACAATAATCTGTTTGACTTCAGTTAGGCTGCAGGGATGAATTATTCTTATGCTTATTCAGCCCCAATATGACCGTTTAAAAGGTGTATCACAGTCTGACATATCTATATGTATCCCTTTATTATATACAACATGCAAAATATGAGATTATACGAGTTTGCAGGTATTAAATGCATACTGAAGTACTGTGTACTGTGTGTACTACTATGTTAATTGTCTCAGTATACAGGTTTTTTGGAGTTGCAAGAAATCACTGTACATTTGTGTTTATTATGTACACAAATGATGTTGGAATGCTGAAAGCATTTGAAGGATTTTATTCTTTATTTGTTTATTATTGTCACCTAGACCATTAGCTCTGTTTTAAAACTATATATAAATACTCTTTCTTTAAATTATAACGGTAGTAATGCATGTATGTATACAGCGCCATTTCAAAAGCAAAGCTTTACAGTAAAAACATGATAAAATACATATAACAAAATATATAACAAAGTTAACATAATAAGATCAAAGTGAGTCTGAAGAGTGAACCTAGTTTTATCAAACAAACAGGTTGTCCGGGGACTATTTTTAGCGGCGGATTCATCCACAGTTGGTGCTCTATGTGAGTTATTTGGTCTCTTCATTTTTTCCACTTGCACGCTTCTTCGTTCCCTTTGCGCATTGCACCATGGGAAAATATTTACCTCGAATATCCACGTACTTCTTTTCAGTTTAAGCACTTTTTTATTTTAAATTGATTCTGATCCTTATCATTATTTTTTTATGCTTTCAGATTTTATTATATTAATTAATTCACATTATTCTGTGTTATTTTAAAGTTTTCCTTCCCAGATTCTGAAGTGAAAAAATGCCAGAACACTGCAGAAAGATGCAAAAACATTTTTAACAAATGCAAATTAAAAAATCAGAGACAGGTTTTTTGAAAGATGTGGAACGGCAACATGAATGTTAATGTTACTGGAAACCCGTCTCCAAGAAATTGGGTTTAAATTCGGCTCATTTGCATTTTTGAGACAACATTTTAATGAAAATACAGTAGAATCTTCAAAATGTCTGTTTTCTCGACAACATTCACTCTTTGCTGCTTCAAATTAAGTTCTTAGTCGTAGTTGAAAAATTAAGTCTTAAAGTAAAAAAATATGGAAAAAATATAGAAATGCTGCAAAATGTACAGGACATAACCTCTAGGAGAAATGGTTGCACTCTTAATGAACGCCACGGCTTCAAACCTCTGCTTCACCAAGTCGAGGATTTAAACGGTCAGTTCACCAAAATTATACAAATCCTCTCCTCGGCTGCGTCTCTCGTTTTTTCAGGTTTGTCCCCGAGATTCGTTTCCAATTTGACGGAAAGGTGAGGGAGGTTTGGTTTGTGGAGCTCAGTGTTCAGAACTCAACAACAACATGTATTTTAGTGAATGTTTCGCAGAGAAAGCAGTGATGTGAAGTAAAAAATGTGAAGACAGGGAGCACCTCAGACAACGCTGCCTTCACCTTCATTGTTAAGCTCTATTTGACCTGATATTAATACACTAATGATGAACGATGAGATTTGCATGAACATTTTTTCCAACCACAAGGGTGTATAGAACTAGTGACGTGTTTTAAATGCAACTACTATTTATTAACTTATGTTTTAATATTATTTTATATATATTTTGATATAATTTAATGTTTTCATTGTACTTGTCGATCGGGTTTAAATATGTCTTGCCTGCCTTGTTATTATGTATTTTATCATGTAGTGCAGCATCTGATTGGTGATGGTATACGTGTACAAAAACACAGACGTGTAGTACTTCCATGAAAGCGAGCCTTCTCTGCACCATGCACCCATTGTCTGACTGAAAAGTTCCACTTTTTGTTTTTCTCTTGCTGGTTCCTGGTTTTATCGCCTGGTTCGTGTCCTCGCCCCCCCTCCGGCACTCATGTCTCAGTCAACAGCCTCAGGTGCATTCTGGTACAGCAACCAACTGCCACAAAACACACACACGCACACACACACACACACGCGCACACACACACACAGCTCCCCGTGACACAGAAGCAGGTCAAAATGCTGCTTTCATGGCGTCACATCAGGCTTCATATGGATGAATATAAAAAACAAACATTGCTGTGGTGTGAAAAGTTCTACTTAAAGGGACAGTCCATCCCAAAATTTACAAACACACACCTGTCAGGATAAATATTGAAAATATTAAAAAAATTATGTAAGAAAAATGGTTTCCAATGTGAAACTGCTGCACAACAAAGATCCGTCTATTACCTTCAGTCATGATTTATGGACTGCTGTTAAGTTTTTCAACCATATATAGTTATTTATTTATTACCACCTAGAGCACCATCAGTATCGCATCCCATTAAATCATCGCCATGGTCATCCACACCAAAACCATCTAGACTGAAAAATATCACTCGAGGTGAGACATAAAATATGGATTTTCCATTTTGGTGGTGAACTGTCCCTTTAAGTATTTAAGTATTAAAACAGCACTTAAAGAACCGATAACTTTAAGAAACTCGGTCAATAAAAGACAGAATTCAAAATGCTAAAAGCACAGTCAACAAATATATCCTCTCCAATAATTGGACATTATTTCATGAACTTTTACCACTTCATGAAAACACGTGCGACCCTCCTCGAATATTCCCTTTACATGGAAGCCGATAAACTCCCTGGATAAGAGGAGTTTTTCTGTTTTTCCCCTGATTTTTTAAAATGATTTATCATCACAACAACAACACATCTGCTGCTGTTATGTGTGCGCGCGCGCGTGTTCACGCGCAGAGAAAAGGTGAACCATCCTCACCTGCCTGTCCGGCTGAAGCCTCCGACTGCTCCAGCGTGTCTGCGCTCATCTTAATATCTGCAACGATAAATATGGCTGATTTTCCTACAGGATTCGAACTTTATGACAATGAAGCCACCAGGAAAACGATCTTGAGTTTATTCTAATGCCTCCCCCTCCTCCCCCCTCCCCTCAGCCACACACACACTCCTGCTTGTAATATTCATAACTGATATTCCCGTGAAGCCGTGACGTAACCACGCAGTGCATAAGCTCTCGTTCAGTGACATAATGACAGTATTGAAGAAGTAACACGAGGGCTGACTCACCTCACACAGAAACAGTGTGTGCCACTCCGGCCGCCGTCCGTCCTGATTATTCAAAGTGAAGCAAGTGTCGGGGTAAAAAGAAGAAAACAAAGTTGTGGAAATCCACGGCTGCTCATCAGCATGTTCCTGAGTGGAGCAACGTTCACCTGCAGCCGCCTACTCCCCCGGTGCCTGATGGGTGATTTGCATATTTGCCTGGACGCGTCCTATCCAGCTTCAGACTGTTTGCATAAAACAACAATGGGCTCCTGCAGATTACAGCCTGGATCTGTCGGTGACGGAGGAGCTAAGTGAGAAGCATTCAATAATCATTTAATATATTTCTCAAAAGTTTGTCCAAATAAGCCTTCAAAATTCAACTTTTGACTTTTATCTTGAACTTTTTTACCTGTTCTTTCTCATTATTTTAACTTAAAGGTATAATATACAATAATTTCATAAAAAAATAGGGAAAAAGCAATGTATAGACTGAGAAAAATAGTCCCTCTAAATCATCAATTACGACCCTCTATCTATGGTGATGTGACTCCCTCCTTTGCCTTTATTTTTCTGTTTTCTTCTTGTTTTGCATTCATGCACTTCTTATTTTTAACAATAAATGTAAATAACGCTATAACAAATCATCAACTTAATTATAATCAAGTAATATAATATATATGACATTAAAATGGACCGTTCAAATGGATATACCTTCACCTTTGGTACTTTAAATGGCCATTGAACCAAAAAAATAATAATCTGTGTGGATATTAATGTAGCACAATTAAATCTGTGAAACTACCAATACAAAATAACGAAAAAATCTAGGTTGGACTTAATATGCATTTGTTCAAAACCCCAAATATTTGCATGTTTTTCCTGAACAAGCTGAATTTATGTAATCTTTTTAGGTACATCCATATAACAAATGATGATGTTCTTTTGTTTATGCTGTTTTACTTGGAAAAAAGTAATTTTTCAGTACAAAAAATGTACACAAATAATAACTACGGTCCTCCTCTGTATGTCGATACCGAGGTGGACAGCTGGTTCAAAGGTTACACAATATTATTTCCAGATGATTAAATACAAAGGGACATACTTAATAATGCTATATTCCAGTTCTGCCAATAGAGCCCCCTTAATTCTTCACATTGTACCTTTAAGTATATTTTTATGCTGAAACATGAGTAATTCTTCCACCAGTCCTCAGGTCTCCTCTGTGATTCTGCAGCCTGTCCACTAGATGGCGCAACCCTCCATTAAACGGTCTGACAAACGAGTAACATATAAATCAAGCGAAGAAGAAACGGAGCCATGTGATTGGTTATTGCTAGGGGACAGCCAGCTTCAGAGCAAGCATCTTCAATTTAGGGCAGAAACAGTTGTTTTTTTCTAAAACGTAACTTCTACGTTCACGCAGCCGCTGCCGGACACGTTTTGGTTTTTATTTCTATGGCATCTGAAGCAGCCATCGGGTTTTTGTGACGTAGATGATGTAGTTTGGCCGGTTGTTTAGCAGGTGTGACGGGTTAGGGTTAGGGTTAGTCTCTGAGGTAAGTGAGCCAGCCTGCTAATGCCAGCTAGCTAGCTAGCTAGCTAGCGAATATCACAATTATATACAAGTACGGGTTGAAGTGTTTCTGGTTGTTCACGTTCAGCCCGATGGTTAGAGTCCGTTGTACTAAAGGAACATGATATATCCCGGACATAGAGGGTTAGCTGGTGATGCTGGCTGGTTCCTAACGTGCAAGCTAACGGTGATGATGCGCGCTGATGATGGGAAACTAGCGTTAATTTAGCTTTCATATAGCGTATATGACCTGTCCAGGGTGTACCCTGCCTTCGCCCAATGACAGCTGGGATCGGCTCCAGCCCCCCCGCGACCCTGAATACAGGATAAGCGGTAGACAATGGATGGATGGATGGATAGCATATATGCATATTACCAGGGGAGTAACGAAGTACAGATACTTTGTAACTGTACTTCCAGGTATCTGTACTTTACTTGAGTATTTATTTCCCCTGGCAACTTTACTTTTATTCCCTACATTAAATATATGTACTGTCAACTCCTTTCAAACTCAAAACGTTTCTTTTTTTAGTACATTTCAGAGTACTTTTTCCTTTTCGCTTGAGTAAAGTTAAATCAGTACTTCTACTTTGACCAGAGTCTTTTTGAACACAAGTATCAGTACTTCTACTTGAGAAGAGAACGTCTGTACTTTTTTCCCTGAACTTTTCTCGAAGCACCACAGAAATGCCTGTTGAGACAACAGTTGAGAATCAGCTGTTATATTGATGTTTTTCTTCATTCCTGCAATGATGCAATTTTAACAGAGATCTTGAAAACGGTATAATTTAGACATCAAACATATTATTTGCATTTCAATCGCCATTGAATTTGACACAATTGGGCTATAATGATCAAATCATCATGACATGGTTATGCAGTTGCTGTGAGGATTGATTTGAAACTTGATTTGAAAAGGTGGTGGGGGGATTTAAAAATGTCAGGCAGTAACATAAAACAGCAATATTACGTGTATCGGAAAAAGTGTGTTACCTTGGAATTACTATGCCCAAAGCACAATAAAATGTTGTTTATTGTGTTTAGACCAGCAGCTAGGACTTCTGTGATTCATCCCTAAGATCAGGAACTTTAAGCTTGCTGCAATGGATGAACAAAGTGTCGAGGTACGTACTGTACACACACCTCAGCTATAAGTACTTTTAAGGTGGAATGAACAGCATGAGATCTGCATTTTAAAGCACAGACATGATGGTTGATGCCTCAAGAATGGAAATGTTTAATTCTGATGTGAGAAACAAATTTTAATCTTAGGTTGTTGTGCCACTTACTAAGCCTGCTATCCAACCACAATTCCAGATATTTATAAGGTGGAATAATACATTAATATTTCTCCACGTTATGTGTATGTGAGGAAGATGTTTGAGAGAATAAAACACTTTTATTTTCTTAGCAGCACAACAAGTTGGTATTTAAAGCCAGACTGTAATACAGATATGGCTTGATATGCATTCAAGATTTTCCCATCTGTTTAAAAATTGATAACACTGTTTTATTCTCCACTCATTAAGTACAACTTTACCATCCGATATGATCCAGGAACACGACTTTGCCACAAACCTGCTAACTTTTGTGAATCGTGCGATGCCGATGGTTGTGGTGATTTATTTTGTTCTGTGTCACACTGAGCATGGTCCTTTCTCTCCCGCTGTGCAGAGCATCGCAGAAGTGTTTCGCTGCTTCATCTGCATGGAGAAACTGAGGGATGCTCGTCTCTGTCCTCACTGCTCCAAACTCTGCTGCTTCAGCTGCATACGAGTGAGTGAACGTTTTATCCCTCACATGGGGCCCGTCGAGCTGATTTACGTTATTCGCTTTTTGTTAATATTTTAACAATATTTCACATTCTAATTCTAACACTCCATGTTCTTCATTTCAATCAATTAATTGTTTTGTTTTTGGTCTTTTTGTGGCATTTATTGATAATGGTTAGCATACTGAATTGCAGTAGAATCGGGTGTATTTGATAGTTGCAGCATGTTTGCGGCGGCTCTATTAAGGTGTGATGTCATTGTTTGACAGCGGTGGCTGACGGAGCAGAGGGCCCAGTGTCCACACTGCCGGTAAGAACCTGCTAACACACCTGCAGTCCCTCATCTGTGTACTACTATCTGTGTACTACTTGGATTACATAGGCTACATCGTTTGGCATTCTGTGGACAGCAAATGAAGAATTTCATTGTACAGGGAAACACATTTCTTTACTGTGGATATGATGATACACCCTTTAATGCCTTTAAAGAAAACGTGACCTGGGTGAAGTGTTTGTCATTGAAATGCAACCATCACAGAGGATGTTGTATTCATTTACATTTCTCAAGAGTCAGTACTTTATTTTTTTTTTTTTTTGTTTGAATACAAAGGGCTCCGCTCCAGCTGAGGGAGCTGGTCAACTGTCGCTGGGCAGAGGAGGTCACCCAGCAGCTGGACACGCTGCAGCTCTGCAGCCTCACCAAGCACGAAGACAGCGACAAGGACAAGTGAGCACCTCCTCTATGTGTTCAGTAGGGCTGAGGGATTTAAAAATCAGCACTTCCTGGTAGTATTTCAAGATTGTTGTTATAAGTGAAAGAAAAACATCTTTCGTGTATGTTTTTTTTTATATGTGGTTACAGAGCAACAATTCTGATTTTAAAGTAAACTACAGCACGTGCTGGAAAGTACCCTGGCTTAACTGTGTTAACTCTGTTTAAGGGCTTACCTTTTTACAGAACAATAGTTATTAATAGATCCTGTCAGCGCTTAGAGAGATTAAGTGACCAGTGCTGTGATGTCTGTGATGTGTACTATGCACAGAAATGCTGCTGTTTGATGCCTACAAGTGTTTAAAAAGTTATGTTAATCATGAGAAGTCGCATTGAATTGGACATTTCAAACTGCATTAGACATGAATTATGTTGAGCAAAATGAAAAGACATGCATGCAAGGTGTTTTGTGATTGGAGAGTAAATTGTGATAAAATTACAGAAACTGCCTGCAGCATGCATGGAAACGACCCGGTTTATAACATAGCTTTATTTTTCATCAAGGAGTGGCCTTGTGTTGATAGTTCTTTGGCATGAAATTTATTTGGATGGTGTAAAACAGCTCGGGGGCTTGAACTAGGCAAAGAAGGACGGGAATTTAGCAACACAAAGTCGACCTGTACATCGAAACTTAACCTAGGAATTATGTGCAAATGTTAATGAGCTCTGGAGGAGCTGTCTCCGTTTCAGGACGTAGTCCTCGGCAAACATCCTGGGATCCTGCAGGTTTTTCCCCCCAGGAAACGGAAAGAGAGAGAATCTTGGCTCGAACTCCCGGGAGATGCCGAGATCCCAGTTCAACCGTCCTGCTTTCTCCTCCGACACATGTTCATGTTTCTCCACCGTATAAAGCATTGTTGTCGTCCTCCGTCTCCTGGATTTGGCAACTTTGAGAGTTTTCTCTGAAAGCTTTTTTAGAAACACTGCAGTGAAACATTTCTCTCTCTCTCTGTCTGTGTCTGTGTCTGTGTCTGTGTCTTGTGTCTGTGTGTGCGTGTGTGTGTGCGTGTGTGTGTGCGTGCGTGTGTGTGTGCGTGTGTGTGTGTGTGTGTGTGTGTGTGTGTGTGTGTGTGTGTGTGTGTGTGTGTGTGTGTGTGTGTGTGTGTGTGTGTGTGTGTGTGTGTGTGTGTGTGTGTGTGTGTGTGTGTGTGTGTGTGTGTGTGTGTGTGTGTGTGTGTGTGTGTGTGTGTGTGTGTGTGTGTGTGTGTGTGTGTGTGTGTGTGTGTGTGTGTGTGTGTGTGTGTGTGTGTGTGTGTGTGTGTGTGTGTGTGTGTGTGTGTGTGTGTGTGTGTGTGTGTGTGTGTGTGTGTGTTCTCCCCTTGTACAGATGTGAGAACCACCTCGAGAAGCTGAGTGTTTTCTGCTGGACCTGTAAGAAATGCATCTGTCACCAGTGTGCTCTGTGGGGAGGCATGGTAACATTCCACATCTTTGTTTTTAGATCAGTGTTTCAGGCTGCATTCGATTATTTTCATGACTGATTAATCTGCCAAATAGATATGGGATGATATCTGGTTTTATCCAGATTGTAATTAAAAAAATACTCACAATAAAGTGATCGTAACTTCCATTATGGGGATAATTCTAAATATTGTGACTTGAAAAAGCCGTCTAGCTCACTGTCATGGTAGAGAAGTGAAAAGTAGTGCCTGAATAAAAAAATATATTTAAAATAAATACATTATTCTTTTTTTATGCAGATACCTTATGATTCATGATCATCTTATTGAAGATTATTTCATTGTTTTTTCACAAAAATGCCCAATGATGTCTTCACATAAGTTGCTTGGCTGACCAAGTCAGTTAACTTGCATGACATCCAATGAAACTGGAGTCCGGAGACAGACTGGTGTTTTTGTCGTCCCCAGCATGGCGGCCATACCTTCAAGCCTCTGGTGGAGATCTACGAGCAGCACGTGACCAAAGTGAAGGAGGAGGTCGCCAAGCTCCGCCGCCGCCTCATGGAGCTCATCAGTCTGGTGCAGGAAGTGGTGAGACTGCTCATTTTATACAAGAAAAGACGGACTCACACACATTCACTCTTCCTACAGGATGAAAGCTTTCTTTTTGAATTCACGATTTTATTTTTGGAAATATTCTGCTTCCATTCAGCCTTTCAAAACCAACATTTTCACTGCGTTAAAAATACAGATTGGCGTTGGAATCGTATTAAAGGCAGTCTGGAAGCAATGTTGTTTTAAAAAGATTAAATTGGTGACATTTAAAGAAATATTTTACATTTTTAAAAGTTCAGGTAACACTGGAGGAGTACTGCTGACTTCCACTAGGTGGTGCCAACATGACTTGATATTTCAATTGCTGTGTGTGTGTGTGTGTGTGTGTGTGTGTGTGTGTGTGTGTGTGTGTGTGTGTGTACGGTGTGTACGGTGTGTACGGTGTGTACGGTGTGTACGGTGTGTGTGTGTACGGTGTGTGTGTCTGTATGGTGTGTGTGTACGGTGTGTGTGTGTGTGTGTGTGTGTGTCAGGAGAGGAATGTGGAGGCTGTCAGAGGAGCGAAGGACGAGAGGGTCAGAGAGATCCGGAACGCCGTGGAGATGATGATCGCTCGTCTGGACAACCAGCTGAAGAACAAACTCATCACCCTGATGGGTAAGAAGACTCGCTGTCCCAGTGCAGCTGTGTTGAGTTTGCTTTATAACACACTCTTATATGGATCTTTAGGCTGGTTACTTTGGTAACCAGCACAAAGGCTGATACAACCCCACTTTCCGGATGTTCACCTTTTTGTCTGAATTACAGAATACGCTCTCCTTTAAATAGCGTTATGACGCCAGCGATGTGACGTATTCCGTTTCTGAAAAGAGCTCTCTTGACATGAAGACACGTTAACTGGCACTCGAGTGTCTAAAGCTTGGACCTCAAGCCAACAGAATATGCAGACTCCCCGCTGAAAGCCGCTACCTTTTATAGTTGCGAGGCGATACACAGATGAAATATTCATCCGGGCGGAGCGGCTGCATGCACTCAGCGTCCACAGCGCCGCACTGCCTCTGACCACTCTGCAGCCTCCGTCAGGCCTCACATCCAGCACTCACTGAGGCACACGCTGAAAATAGAAATCCTTCCTCCCCACCAGGCCAGAAGACGTCCTTGACCCAGGAGACGGAGCTGCTGGAGTCTCTCCTGCAGGAGGTGGAGCATCAGGTCGGTGTAGCTGCACTGTGCGTTGTTGTCTCCTTGCTGCTGCTCGCTGAGCTGTGTTGAATTCAAATGAAATTAAAATCATAACACCACCTCTCTTTGTTACTGGAGTACATACCGGTTATGTTGTTAAGGATCGGCCAAAAACAATGTGCCGTCATTGATGGATGGACTGTTTGTGTGTCGCACAGCTTCACTCCTGCAGTAAGAGTGAGCTGATCTCCAAGAGCCCAGAGATCCTGCTCATGTTCCAGCAGGTCCATCGCAAACCCATGCAGTCCTTCGTCACCACGCCGGTCCCCCCAGACTTCACCAGGTAACAGCTGCTTTACAGGTCACGTTGAGGTCAGCTGTGTCGCGGCCAGGACTGCATGTAGCAAACATCCCCATCATCCGTTCAATCTCTAGATTTTATGTATTAGTTTGATTCATCACATCAAATGGGGAACCTCAATCTGGCACGTGTCTGTCCCAACCTGTGACCAATTTATGATGGAATGAAAGTTAATATGGACCTCCCTCTGTGTGCTTTCAGTGAGCTGGTTCCTGCCTACGATTCCAGCACTTTTGTTCTGGTCAACTTCAGGTAAATCCTCTGTCGTTGATCCAGGTGTCGCTGCTGCTGCAGACATGAAATCACGTGTTTGTGTTTGTGTTCTGCAGCACCCTGAGGCAGCGGGCCGACCCGGTCTACAGCCCTCCTCTGCAGATATCTGGGCTCTGCTGGAGGCTCAAGGTCTACCCGGTGAGTTTCTCTCCTCCCCATACTTTCCATTAGGATAGGGCGATAAATTCCTGCACTGACTGTTCTTGCTCGTTTTATCTTGTGTGTCGGGGAAACAAAATACATTCTAGTGAGCGAAATATTTCACTTTATAATGAATATAAACCGTAAGTGTTCGACCACTGCTGTGTTTCTGTTTCAGTGTTTTTTGGTTTGTTCTCCCCACGATGATGACTGGGAACTGTAGTTCTAGAGATCTAAGAATGAATGTTTAACATAACTCTTGTGATGTGTTTCCTGTCAGGACGGCAACGGTGTGGTCCGTGGAAACTACCTGTCGGTGTTTTTGGAGCTGTCTGCCGGACTCCCTGAGACATCAAAGTACGAATCGTTTCTCTAGAAATCTCCTTTAAATCTGTCTCTGCAGTCTTTGTCTTTTACAGTCAACTCTGAAGTGAGTAAAACATGAGAATGATGAAGTTTGTCTTCTCAATGCACTGAGAAGCTGTGAACTCGACGGGATGAATTATTGCCAAATTAAAGGATGAGATCTGTTTTAATGACTGTGAACATATTCCATGAGAAGACCACAGTCGACTATGGATGTTGTGTATTTCCCTGCGTGATGTTGTGTGTGTAGGTATGAGTACCGCGTGGAGATGGTCCATCAGGCCTCCAGTGATCCAACCAAGAACATCATTCGGGAGTTTGCCTCTGACTTTGAGGTTGGTGAATGCTGGGGCTACAACCGCTTCTTCAGACTGGACCTCCTGGCCAGCGAGGGTTACCTGAACATGCAGACGGACACGCTGGTCCTCCGGTGGGCTCACACACACACACACACACACACACACTCATCTGGTCGTATAGAAACAAGCAGCGGAGCCGTTCTGATGTCAAAGACTAAGGGTTTTCATGTGTGTGCTGCTCAGCTACCAGGTTCGCTCCCCCACCTTCTTCCAGAAGTGCAGAGATCAGTACTGGTACATCAGCCAGCTGGAGTCGGCCCAGAGCGGCTACATCCAGCAGATCAACAACCTCAAAGAGGTACTGTGTTCTTTAATTTCATCCACACAGTGTGATGTTGAAGCTGATCCGATATCTCATGCATTATTCAATGTCATGATTTCAGAGGTTGGCCATCGAGCTGTTTCGCCGTCAGACGTCGCGCAGCTCCTCCCCCCCCGACCTGAGGCTCGCCACCACGGCCTCTGAAAGAGACCCCCGCTCGGTGAAGAGCGACGACGACATCCAGACCACGTTGACCAACGCTAAGAAAGGCGAAGAAGAAGAGAGGACGCTGCAAGATGACTCTAATGTAAGGCTGGAATACATATGTCGGTATGTCGGCCACAAACGCATGAGCTTGGTGTGACCGCGGTGCCGCCGTGTTGTTCAGGAGCTGTCGGACGGTGACTTGGAGGTGGACTGTCTGACCGAAGAGGAGGTGAACCCGCTGGACGGCAGCAGCACCTCGGGGAGCTCCACGGCAACCAGCAACACCGAGGAGAACGACATCGACGAGGAGACCATGTGAGAACAATCATGTCCTTGAACTTCCAAAACCCATCATTCATGCATAATCTTTTTATTTTCTTTACAAATGTAAAAATGGTCCTGATCTGGTAATGATCTGTTATAAAATGTACCATGAGAATGAATAAATACAGGAATAAATAACAATTTATTTGCATGTATTTCCACAGGTCAGGAGAGAATGATGTGGACTTTATTGGGAACCTGGAGACGGAAGAAGGAGAGCTTCCTGATGACTTGGCTGGAGCAGCAGGTAATAATGAATATATATATATATATATATATATATATATATATATATATATATATATATATATATATATATATATATATATATATATATAATTTTTTTTTTTTTTTTTTTTTTTTTTCCGTCTGTTAGCAGACACTCTTCATCAGAATCAGTGAAAACTTGGGTCAAAGGAATGAAGCCCAAATTGTACTTTCCATGTCCACATAACCTCAAGAGACTGTAACATTCATTTTGTCACCTGCTTATATCCTTGTTTGTTCTGATTCAGGGATAAATATGTATTTAAATGTTGTACTTGGACCTCAGTTGAATTTGTGTTCAGACTGCAATCTCGACAATGAAAACGCCCTAAACACCCCCCTCTTATTAACTGTTTGTGATTGGTCAGAATTTTGTGGGATGTTTTGAATTTCTGGAAACATCTCCAACCCTGAAAAGTGATGATGGATCATTTTCCATAAAGTCTGTAGACACTTGGAATAACAGTCTGAGCCTGCAAGCACCATGATGCCCATTCATCACTTACACACAAAAACGTCTTTTTATTTTCTCGATTTTTGTTATAAACAAAAAGTTTCTCATAGCCTAAGGTGACGTCTGTTGAATATGTTGCAAAACCTGAAGATATCCAGACGGAAGAAAAGCAAATAAATCCTGAATGTTTGCGAAGATGGATCCATCAAATATTTAACGTCCTGCCATGGATGAAGGCTCGCTCTCCTCTTCTGTTGAGGCAAATATAAGCCTCGGCCACTATTTGACAATTTGCAGAATCAAATCCGTGTTGTGTTGTTTGGCAGCTGTACAAGCAGAACCCAGTGATATGATTGTGGGGCTCAGAGCAGCTCCTTCAGTGAGTTTCACTGTGTTGGTGTTGAAAGGCGTGAAGAGGATGATGAGTCATTGTTGGTGCACTGTAGCCCCTTTGCAGCGTGCTCGTATAGAAACACTCGGTTCTATCTTTTAGTGGATCAGAATCGAGCCGAGCAAAATATCCTGATTTTTTTATGATACATTTATGCTTCAGCGCTAAAACGATAAACTATAAAGTCCAGCCCTTTAAAGCAGCCTACATTTTCAGAATTTGATACAGAGGTTTTGTCTGGAAAACCTTAACTGGGAATCAGAGAGCATCTCCTTCTGTCTGACTGACCATTGAATGCACTCAAATATCAAGTGGAAAAACAATAACAGAGGTTAATTAATTACTTCGCTACTTCACTGAAGTCATGTGATTTTTTTGATTTTCAACTTCTGAAGAGATATAGATGGGGGATGTCAGACAAGAGTGAACACAGTGTAACTGAAATATCTGCACTAAAAATGACTTCGCTAATAAGTATTAAGGTCTACATTTAATATGGTGAATAAGAGGGGACCCAAAATAGAGCTGTGAGGGACACCACAAGATGGAGCAGCACAGAAGGAGGAGGCATTTCCAAGCTTTAAAGAGATCTGTTTGTTTGTATTAAATTTGACAATAATCTAACTGTGAAACTCAACACCTTTTTACCACAACATCTTTTATAAGGCAGACCTCATTAATGTCACCTTGGACGATCACATAACCCAGAAGAAATGTGCAACCACACGGTATGTGAACCGTATATAACCTCTGTCTTGTGCAGGAGGATCCAGCTCCAGCGTTCGTTCCTTGCATCGCAGCGCTGCCGGTGGTCGCAGTGCCGGTGGTGGCGGAGCCGGGGCTGGTGGTGCTGCTGGTCCAGGCAGCAACAGCCTCCTGGAGATAGACCCGGTCATCCTGATCCAGCTGCTGGATCTGAAGGAGCGCAGCAGCGTGGAGTCTCTGTGGGGCCTCCAGCCTCGGCCTCCTGTGTCTCTGCTGCACAGCCAAGGTGTGTGAACGCACCCTCAGCTTTTGGTGATTGAGAAAGTAGTGATATTTAGTGATTATGATTGTGCCATTGATTATTATGAAATATAATCACCCTTCCCAAAACTCAAGCAGACATTAACTCAATACAGATTCATGCCAAGCAAACGTGGATGTAAGAATGCAGAGTTTTGTTGACACTGAACGTAAGCAGGGATTTATTTTGAGCTCATTTCTAAAGCCACATTTCTTTGAGTGTCTGAACTGAGAAGTGAATGGAAGATTTATTTTTTCTCCAGCTTCTCTTCTTTCTCGTTATTCTTCCAGCTCATTCTCACTCCAGGAAAGACAGAGAGCGCCGGCCTCAGGTGGTTCGACGGTCGGCTCCAGACTCGGGGGTCCTGATCCGCCTCAAGGCTCAGATGGCTGAGGTCCGCAGCAAGATGTCTGATGTCAAGAGTCAAGTGCTGGAGGCCCGGGGGACCGGAGAGCCCAGGCCGGGCCCATCGGGGTGCTTCAGTGTGGAGGAGGTAGCCTCCCACCATGCTGATTCAGAGTCGTCAGCTTGTCGTAAAGCCGGTGAGCTGGACCTGCTGGGGAGAGCAGCTGCAGCTCGGTCCAGGCCCTGCCGCCCTGGTAAGGACCATCTGAACATCCTTGTTATCTAACTACCCCGACACCAGGAAGTATGACTACGTGTTGGGGCCGTTGTAGGTATCAATAGATAATTACGGAACCGGGGAGGGAGGAATATTATGAGGAATAGCTAAGAATACCTAAGATAACAGTCACAGATTTATCAGTTGAAAAAGTTTAGAATATTTAATTGTATTGTATTTAAAAAATGTTATAAAAAACGAAAGCGAATTAAGGCTTTGGAGGAAAAATAATAATAATAAATACATTATGGAGCTGGGGTGGGGGTTATATTCAGAGGAAAAAAAATCAGAAGTAATTTACAGCCGCTGAGTGGAAAACCATGGTATGATATTCGTCACCGTCTGAATTTTGTTGCTCCTGAAGTAGCAATCTTACTTTTTTTTAATATTTGTTGCTTCTTGAGCTCCAACCCAACCTGACACCAAATCATCATTATCTTAACCGACTCATTGCTCACAGTGCAAAACTGAGCCCGAGACGGAATTGGAGGTAATCTTAGAGCTCGTATACGTCAACTCTGTCTAGACTTGACGACAGACGAGGAGGCTCACAGGACTCCTGCTGGCAGAGTCGATATCTAATGTGATTCTACAGTTATTGGGGGTCCGAGGATCTGAGATAATATCATATTTGTGTCTTGTTTTCCTGTGTGCAGCCAGGAAATCTCTGTCTCCCGTCCTGGACAGCAGCAGCTCTCTGGTGGTGAAGAGGAGGAGTCAGGAGGAGAAGGAGCTGAGAGGAGCAGACGTGGCCACGGAGCTCAGCCTGCATCTGAAAGACGGGCTGGGAGCTGCAGAAGGTCCGTACTTTTCTGACTTACGTTACCCTTCCATTTGACCTCATTCAACTTATTAAATGTATATGGCGGACTTGTCCACGAACAACAACATCCTCAGCAACGTTAACCTTCATTTGGAGTCGTAAACTGAGCGACATCCATCAAATATTGATTAGAGCAGCCTTTAAAGTATCTTCAAATTGAGTTTGAAAACATGGACATGACTTTGGATTTGTATGTCCTTCACTGGAGCAGGTGACCAGCACCCCTTCACCCACGTAGCACCTTGCATGTTTTTTAATGCCGGCGAACACCCACTTAGTCTCTCTCGCCAGGATGGAAACTGAAAAACTCTGCTCCCGTCTCTGCATCAGGAATGCTGAAGGCCGACGGCACCCAAGGGCCCCTGGTGTCCCTCAGTGGCTCCTCGTTGGAGCAGCCGTCCTCCACCTCCAAGCAGCAGCAGTACTCGGTGGAGCAGCAGCTGTACGGGGCCTCGGGGCCGCGGGACGACATCTTTTCCTTAGCGGGGCCGAGCTACATGACTGCCAGCAAGACCTGTGGAGGCAGGACCCTTGGGTGGGGCTCTGAGACACGGCGTGCACAGGAATACTCCACCTTCTTTCTGCCCCGCCCCTCACCAACACTCTCTTTGTTCCTGCAGGGCCGCCATGTTGGAGTGTGAATCTGAAAGCTCAGGAAACTCCCATCATTCCCTGCTGGAGGCCGCCTCTGCACAGTCGAGTGAAGGTGTGTTCCAGTACCCGTACTCCCATACTACTACTACTATACTTCTATTATATTATATCTAATATTAGTGTTTGGTACCTCCCTAATTAATGCACAGAATGGAGGGGTGGTAAGGTATTGGGTTTTATTGCAGGTTGTGGTTAAAAAAGGCCTCACAATATGTTTCTTTTTTCTTTTTCAAGAAAATCGTCCTGCAGGGAGACGTTATGATTTATGATCGTTGTATTTAAGATTATATTATATGTCGTAAATCCAAGTCGGAAACTCAAACTAGCCCAAGTTCTGAGGCTAAGTCTTTTTTTAAAGGGTTACCCAAGATCCTTCTTTTTAAATGTCTTATTTTAGATTTTCAGAACAAGGTCATGAAATGTCTTTAACAAAAAGTCATATTTTCAGTTCTCTTTGCTAGTGGCGCTGTGGTAATTGATGCAACGCCTCTGCAGATGTAACCATGCAAACACTACAGGTGTCCATGTTCTCCAGATGAGATACGCCGAGACACATTTAGAGACTGACTCAGAATTATTGACGTGCGACTGCAGGATTGAAGACGAGGGTCGGAGTTCAAGGTGCCACATTGTGTCTCGATTGAATGCGTACTGCATGTAATAGTACACACTTTGTAAGGGCAGCTGCAGTGTGTGCAGAAGTAAGAAGAAGAGGTGTGTGTGATTGTGTTTACCCTCAGGAGGGTTTTATGTTTAGCTTGTGCAGAAATGACAGAAAGCAGCCGGTAGCTCAGCGTTCACTGGAAACGGCTAGAATGAATCCGTCCAACACAAACAGAAATCACCTCCGAAGCTCTCCAGCTGACGGTTAGATCTTGTTTGTTTGTTAAGTGTAAAAACAACATTTTGCTGTTTCTCTATGGGTCGCTGTGTGTGACTGGTTCTTGGCTGGGACCAGTAATATCCCAGTAGCATCCTGGAGTCTCTGCTGGTTGTTAAGAGCCAAAAAATAATAACGGGCTGCTGGCTGACGCTCGTATCAAACACACATGAGAGTGATGTTGATCGTCTCATCTAAGTCTTCATTTGAACCATTTAAATGCGTTTCCCCCCCCTCCAAAAAATATTCAAACCTAAATTCTTATCAGGATGTTGTGTGTGTTTTAAGCACATTTTAATGATTGTCGGGATCATAACGGGAAGTGAGTTGAATGGCAGGTCTGAGGTGTCTTCCTGTCTGTCTGACGGCCTCGTCCCGTCTGTCTGACGGTCTCATCCTGTCTGTCTGAGGGTCTCGTCCTGTCTGTCTGACGGTCTCATCCCGTCTGTCTGTAGATCAGCCGGCGTCTGTCCTGGTGGCGGCGACGAGCAGCGACAGCGACACTGAGGACGAGGCTCTGCAGAGCAGCAACTCTCGCTACGACAACCAGACTCCTCCATGCTCAGGTGAACCAACACACACACACACACACACACACACCTGATAACCAGACTCCTCCCTGCTCAGGTGAACCAGCACACACACAGCGACCCTGATAACCAGCTCTCATTTTAATCTGCATGCGGGCTCGCCTCTCTGCTGCGTCTGCATTATCCAGCACACACACAGAGAGCAGAGGTAGTAATTTCTGTGATGTTCACAAACAAAAGATGACCATCCTCAGGAAAAACTTGCCTCAAAGAGTGTTGAAATCCAACCGACGGCTGGTTCAGAGCTTCGGTGTGAATATTAAGGAATCTCACATTGACGCCAAGCCGTCTGCCAACGATGAGCACAGTGAGAGTGACATAAAACAGTTAAACACTGGTCAGGTTTCCATAATTATCTGCAACTACTGCTCTGTAAATGTTGCAAGTTGGTTCGTCAAGAGTAACAGTTGGTGGCGCTAAGAGTGCCTTAAGCTTGCATTCTCTCTGCTGGCCATCAGGGGGCCAGCAAGACGAATAAAGAATATAAGATTATTAAATTAAGCATAATACAGCAGCAACACTTTGTTTTGGTAATAAATGTCTTTTACAGATGTTTTTATTGTGTCGACCACCTCCCAGGAAGTGGATCCAGTTATTCCTCCTCTCTTCTTCCAGGAGAGCAGATTCTGTCTGACGACATGAGTCTGCCCGCCGACAGGTGAAAACCCCCGTCGGCGGCCTCGCGGTGATGCCATAACGGCCCGGGGACGACACACACACACTTTACGTTACACACACACACACACACACACACACACACTGTAGAGCAGAAGACTTGCTTATCACGCATGAAGCCGGACAGCCGAACACGACTCACCTGCTTGTCTGGAAACAGAAACATTTCTCTTGGTGTCCTGAATATTTTCTTTTTGCAGAATTAGACAACAGAAATAATGATGTCGGCCAGTTTATGTGGTTGTCATTAGGATTTTTCACCTAATTTAAGATTACATTATATTTATTATAAGGGACGTTTCTGTCAGTTCTTTCACGGCCAGCAACGACTGCATCTCTGAAAGTCTTTAAGGCTCTTTAACGTGAAACCAGTACATTAACCTGAGCTACAGGACCTCCTTTAGTCACCTTTTAATAAGTCTGCAGAGTCTTGAGGATGAACTGTATATAATCTGTCAATAAGAGCTTTGTGTTTTCTAACAACCTGCCGTCTGAGTCTCCACGCCTCCTCGGCTCGCTTCGCCGTGTCCCTGCACCACCCGGAACCAGAAACGCCATGATTCACTCCTCCTCACATTAAGTCATCCTGACACCACAGCGCGTTTTCTGCTCATTTATGTTAATGTCTCAGCAGCAGCCACCACGTCTTCCTTTATGGGACATTTGAAGGGGTTAAATCATCACTGAACCGCTCGCTGCTGAAACCTTTGACTGACACCCCAACAACGACCAAGCAGCTGTTTTTGTCTTTGAAATCTGGTGTCCAGCCGCAGAGAGTCAAGAGCACTCTCAATGTTTGTAGCGTGAATATGAAGCCCCAGCTGCCTAGCTTAGCATTAAAAATATATTTTTTTATACCTTCAGTGGCCCTAAAACACCGTTTAAGTTTACCACGAGAGGGAAGATAAATTGTTTTGTTTTTTTGTAAATTTGGATCAATGGACTTGAAGTTTAAACGGTGGTGCATGAAGACTTTTGAATTTGAAAGGAACTTGACAGCAACAGTTTGAAGGTCTGTGATTCTGCACCGATGCTCACAGCTTCACTGGCTCGTCTTCACCTCGTTAAACAGCTGCTGCAGAAACGCTGCACGTTACCGGGAGGAAACAGACTTTAAATCAACATAATTCCACTTTGTATGACTGTCTCCTGACTCTGAAGTGGACCTTTTCCTCTTCATTGAGCCACGTCATTGGTTTTCCTGTAAATATGTGTGCCTGTAAGTGCACAGCTTCATCGGCTGGACTGAAGGAGGACGTCAAACTCAAATCATTGTTTTCTCTTGCGTTACATGTTTCTCGTACAGGGGAGGCACTTATCTTTTATTCACCTCTTCTATTATTTGTACTTGTTGTGTCAAAAGCTGCGTTCTATTTTTGAATGTGCCCAGAATGCACTCGGCATTGTCTTATGTGTAAATTTCCTTATTTAAATAAATGACATGTTTTATGATCCTGGAAATGACCACGTTGTCGTGTTTCCTGTCTGAATGGTAAAATGGCTCAGTTTGTCTTAAAGGGACAGAGTTGAGGATTTAGAGGGATCTGTCGGCAGAAATAAAGTTATTGTTAGTTATTATTAAAATTTATGTTTTCTTTAGTGTGCAATAGTGTACAATATTGAGATCATTTCCATTCCGTTTCTTTTCACTTCTACTTAAAATATGTCACTTTCTACATTTATTTAATAACTTAAGGTTATTATAGATTTTGATTATTATTATTAGAAATATAAATGAACGTGTATGTCTTCCATTAAGTTGGAAGTTTATTTTGAAAAGACGTTGCATGTTGCGAGCCTCAGTCTCCACTTATGACGCACAGTGTCTTTTCAAAATAAAACAGGAAGTCAGATTTATGAAGCAAAATAATTGACTTCCTTTGAGGGGAAAAAAGTGTCACGGTCACGTGACTTGGACTCGTGTGTGTATTAACAGCTTACGTTTAAAAAAACAAATGTCAAATTTTACTTTTAGTTTTGCGCAGGACTCGAACAGCGGTCTCCTTGGCCGAAGTCTTTGCTTTAGTTAGCGTGGTGAAGCTCGGGTTGTGGCTTTCAGGCTCCCACGATGGCTGAGGAGCAGTTAGACTGAATACGTTCGTGGACTGAACCCTAATAAAGTGTTTTCCTGCTCCTCACTGGAGGGAGAACCTCACCTTCTATCCTCTCTGGGTTTCGTCAACCCATTTCTTTTTCTACCCCAATGAAACCTCCAAACTGCTGGAATGGAGAGAACAAAGCCTGATTACGAGTGGAGGGGGTGAACCGAGTCTTTTTATAGCAGGAATGTGGAGGACCGCTCTCTTGTTTCTGTAGAAAGCCGTTTATGTAACAGCAGACAGCGACATGAAAGCCTGTTACAGCATCGCGTGGCTGCCGGCGTTTCACTGCAGGGAACACTAAGGTCCGGTTTGTTCATGTTACTCTTCTGCTGCATGGCTTCATAACTCCGGGGCTAGATTAGTGGGTAACCTTTGCTTGGTATTTAAGTTATTTACACTGTATTTAAGTTTTAAGTGGCTTTTTAAGAAAAAAAAAAGAAAGCTGGAGCATTTATGATGTCACCGCCAGCTGAAGGGACGTTTTAGAAGCAGGGAAACGCAGACTGGCCAATCAGAGCGCTGGCTATCTGACATTATCAAAAACACATTTAAAAAAACACAGTAAACCTAAATGTTTTACATGAAAAAATACAGTCAATGAAGTTGCCAATTAATTGTCTTAATTGAGCTTCAAAACTATTTTTGTCTGAAAACATCTTCATTTGTAAACTAAAGCTCCCAGATAGAGTAGTGTAGTAGAGTAGGCATGAGAAAAGTGTACTTTTTTTTGCTAAAGTATGGAGCTTGAGTAAACATACTTGGTTAAATTCCAGCAAAGGATGCTGGGAAATGAAACTGAGCCTCATGAGGAGCAGAGACAATCACAACTCTTCAGGAAAGAAAAGGCGTCAGTCGAGGACTTGTTCTAATCTTTATGTACATGATAATCAGTCACCAGTTACAGTACACATATTTTTATATACTACAGGAACACGTAATACAGGTACTCAATGTGTTTTTTTTTAACCTAACCTCCATGTTGAAGAAGAGCCAATCGTTGGGTTTGTCTCTGCTTGAAGAAGCAGCGACCAATCACATCCCTCAGTCATCTTATTTACACTCCCTGTCATAGAGTGCTGTAGGAATGAGTCAGAAAACCCAGAAATTAGTCAAAAAAATGTTTTTTGCACTTCCTTTTCCCTTGTCACAAAGTCGATGTGTTTTTTTTTTTTAGATGCCTGAAATAAGCTGTGATCAACACAAGCTTGAGTTTTTTACATTCTGTTCTACGATATGAAACACGTTAGTAAAGAACATTTTCTGTTTCGTGTCGAGCGTAAAATGGGTGCAATGCTATCTTAGCATCCTAAATTAGCATCCCTGCTGCACTCTATTAGCCACATTGGCATTAATCTCACCAGAAAGGGTTCTTTTCAAATGGACCAAACCGCTGAAACGTCCGGCCTCCTTTAGTTCGTGAAGATGAATTCTTCGCATTCATTTTTCTGCGTGACACCAGGATTATTTAATTTTAGCTCTGGGAACTAGCTGGCTTTACGCAGGAGTGTGTAGAGTAGTCCTTTTATGACTCATAATCCTGTTCTCTACGGGGAAACTGAACGTTGACTTAAGGAGCTTCAGCGTTTCTCTGCTTCGTGACCGTTCAGCTTCTGGCTGACAAAACCACATTTTTGTTGCATCCTTCAGCAGAAGACAAAACCCTCAGAGAGCCTTTTAATGCAACATCATTATTGCTTACAGAGGGAGAAAAAAATGAAAAGCTTTTCTTTTTTTTGTATGTGTGTGTAAATAGACACACAGTGCAGATTCGTGGAGGGTGCCCCCTAGAGTTAAGACAGTGATTATGGGAGAGCTTGCTTTCACCACCGTGGTCATCATCATCAGGGGAGGAAGCATCCGACTCAGAGGAGCTTTTCAGTTCAAGCATGAGCAAGGGAGGAAGTGTGGGTTTCTCGCGCTTCGGTAGAGGCCTGATGCTTTTTATTGCTCATACGGTGACGACTTCTGGTGGTTTGTGATTCAACGAGTCCCACTGTGGAACTGATCCACAGCGAGCCGGTTCCTTGTCACTGTCCGGTACGTCTTTTCCCTCCGGAGCAACGAGTCGTTCACACCAACACTGTGGACCTGCTGTAGGACTACATCAGCGAATCACAGAGCACCGCTGCTCGGAGGTCTGGCCACGAGTACACATGCTCCAATGAACGGCCACCATTTAGAAACAACACTTGCCTTTTAAAAAATCTCAAAATGAGAAATCTTTCCATTATCTATTAGACAAAGTATCTTGTTATAATAACAAAAGAAAAGTCCAAGTATCTTGTTATAATGACAAAGAATCTCTTGGTCCTGACTGAAATGGAAACTGGGGCATTCGTGGTGCCCTGGGGATCAATCCTGGTGATTTGTGGTCACCTGTCTCTCTTCCTGTCGGACCACTGTGAGGTTGGCAGCAGTGGTTTTGTGGGGAAAACTTTGTCATTATAACAAGATCCTGAGGCAAAATTCTCCAACCGCGGCAGCTCAGCTTCTCTGGAGTTTCCAGTGATCTGAATCATCTAACACCTGCCCAGTTGGATTCATTGGCAATATGTTTGAGAATTTTATTCTTTTTAAGGCTGATTATTTAAACAGCAGCTACAGTTTGGAGATACAGTATATTTAGCCAATTATTAACACATTTATGTATATTTTCCCCCACGTTTTTAATCGAGTCGGTAAGAAAGCAGGGTGGAACAGCAGCTAGGCCACCACAGTACACTACAACTCCTCCAGTGAAAGCCGGACTGCTTCAACAGCTTTTTATACATTTAAAGAGCTCTCGAAGGCAGCGTTTATAGACTGATGCTCCTCTCTAGGCCGTTCCAGAACATCACATTATCGCCTCCACCGTTGTCTGGTGGTGGGAGATCTGGGGATCCAGATCCAGCACCTGAACCAAGTGGACCATGGATTAAAACCACCGATTACCAGAATTATTATATGTACATACTCGCTCAACTCACAATTAGTACTCATAATATACATACGCATCCATGCCAAAGTGAATATCTGAAATAGAGAAGATTTCAGATATTCTAGAACGATTCTAGACCGCAGCTTCCACGAAAGGGATCGCCCGTTTGTTGGGCGCCTCTGCAGTACATTCCTCTGAGATAAGAGGCCTTTTGGAGGCTCTGAGGACATTCTGGGACTCGTGAGGTACATTCGGCTCGTGTTGTTCACTTGTCAGTCCACAGGATGGTTTGCAGGAAAGTGAGCCCCCATCTACCAGTAAGGGGGATGGCGCTGGCCCTCAAACCAGTACCTACTTGTCTGGTGAGTCACATGGTTTTTGTGTGTGACGAGGCCAGGAAAATGGAGGCACGATTTACCTGGTCGTCACTAAATGTCCTGATGTTTCAAAAGTCGCTGCGTCAACCGAAGAGTTCAGGGTTATGACGATGAATGTTAAGGAATAGCTAATGCGTCCAAAATGACCGTTCGGTAAACTCCACCCCCAATCTACGATTGATAAAGGCAAAAGTGCCATAATGTACGATAACGTAACCGTTTCATGACACAATATGCATGATTTCTCACGTGACCTCATTTCCTCTGCTTCTGTGGAGGCCACGACGTTGCTGAACATCCGAACCCATCCTCCCGTCCGCGTCATAGCTATGTCAGCTCGCTTAAAAAAAACAAAAAAATGTTGTTTAAATACGTGTTTTCCTGGGAAAAAGTTACGCCGCTGGTACGATAGTTTAACATCACTCATCTGGCAACGCTGCTCTGAACACGACAGAGTATTGAGGTTTCTGTTAGTCTTTCCAAACCCCCCAAAAAACACAAGAAAAGTGTAAATGTTTGTCCAATCTCACGTAAGCGTTAGCATGTCCAGCTAACTAGCTTAGTGACACTAACGTAGCGTTACGTTCAAAGAAGAGCAGAATGTATTTAGCTAACTACATTATTTTTGTGACGTTACAGGGATACGATATAAAAGTCTAATGCCTTCAGGACTGTGAAGTATTAACCAATCGTTCGTTGATGCCACTATATCCCGATGTCACGTTAGCAACACACTAGCGTTCCGCTTAGTCATCATCCTCAAAGCTTTTTCTTTTTAAGTTTAAAACAATTAGATGTACAAACAAAAAATACAGCCTGTGTTCTGCTTAGCATCAACGGGGTTAGCTCAGATATATTATTCCTTTATCATACTATACTGTATGTAATACTGGGGATAACTAGTACAAGTACACTTACAAAAACAAACTGCTCCTTGTTTACGTCTACATGGATTATCAGCTGTTGCCTGCCACATGTAGCTTTAGCTTCAGTCTTTTAGCATTATGTCACGTACAGTAGCTAACATTTAGGACCCCTGTTACAGGGTTCTTGTTTCAAAATCAACGCTAATTAGCTAGCTAGCTATGATATAAATATGCTAACAGTTGCTATTTCAGCAAAAAGAAAAATGTGCGTCGCAGTCAGAAACGAGGACCCACTGTTTCAAAAGCATACTACGCATTTCTAGTGGTAGCTAAATGTGCAAGAACGGAAACCCTGACAGCCGTAGCAACGATTACTACAAGGGGGTGGGGCTTAGAGAACAGTCACTTTATCCGACTACCAATGTAAATATAAAGCAGTAACAGGCAACCAAAGCAGTTTTTCAGCACTTTGAAAGTGACCATCAAGAGTTAGGAGTTCGGGGGTTTCAACGTTTCATAACGTGTGTAGTATAGCTAGTTTATACTCATTAAGTATGGTCACAGTAATGATATCGTGTGTATTTAAAGCACAGATCAGTCTCACTAACTATACGGGTACTATTATTATTATTTTATCATATAAATTGGTGTTATTTGATGGTTATATTTGTTAATTATGATTATGAATTAGCATTACAAGGGAACTCTACCATACTTGTTTTTTACTTAGCGAGATGTCGTCGAGAGCGGATAAAGACTTTGGACGATCGCTGACTAGATCATATCAGAAACAGACCGGATGTTAAGGCGGGGGCCACGGGAGGATTACTCCATCTCGCAGTTGGTGACCATAACACCACAATTTATTTATCGTATTTACAGCTAGTTATCTTCATCTTAGTCGAACGTACTACAAAACTTAAAAGGACGTGTTGGGCAAATATGCTGATTCACTTTCTTGATGATTAATGTGTCAAACTTCTCATCTAACTCTTAAAAACGAATAAAAGTCCAACTATTCCTTTTTAAGTGGCACAGAGTCATGATGGGAGTCGACCTTCATCTTCAGCGTAAACACATGAACTGAATCATGAATGTGTGAAAGGAGTAGGCTTTAGTAACACACATGGAAGGCACGTGTTCTGCAGCTCTCAACTATCCCGGCTTCACGTTAAATGTTGTGTTGGAAAATACTTCAGCTCGATGATTTATTTCTGTGTTAAAGTAAATACACTGTATGTAAATTCATACAATTATAATGAAAATATATTTTTAAATACCCTTCCACTCTCCAAACACCCCACCATTATCTCAGGAGTATATCCCCATCTGGAGTACTGGACCACGCCAAGCATTTATTCAGGTAAGTGACTGCTAATCTTTTATAATCCGATGTTAAGTGCTTTTATCGGAAACAAACTGTGGCTGGATAATGGCCCGGCCGTCGCTGTGTGGCGAAGGGGAAAGAACAGCGTGTGTCCTCGACAACGGCCTCCTCTGTGAACTTTATTCATCTGCTGACGCCATTAAGAGTTCAATTCAATGTTCGGTCGCTTGATGCTCTCGGCAGCTCGAGACGTGATATATGATGCATCCTGCATTTACACCTGGGCAACATTAAATGGACTGAAAGACAAATGATTGGTATAATGGTTTTGTGTTAAAGGGCCCTTTTAGCTTAGTTTTCCTTTTGGTGAAGGTTCACTCCCACTCTAGTTTCACCCAACATCGGTTAGCGACATCGCTGATATCCATAAAAGTAAAAGTCATGGTTTTGGTATGACGTTTTCAGCTATCACATTTCTTTTATGGCACCATGGTCCCGTCTCAAGATGCTGCCGAGAGCGCCGAGCGACTGAGCACATGAATGAATAAATTAACTGCACTGAAGGAAACGGAGTTCTTTCTGGGTTTTTTGGCGCTGCCTTTGTGGTCAGACTTTGACTCCCAACGGTGCAGCGAGATTCATTTAACCTGCATTTGTAGCTCTGGCGTCGTGTTACTCAACGGAGGTGATATAGTTTGTGTTTTCTGGGCCAGTTTTTACATTTGGAACCATTGAGGCTGAGGGCAGAGAGCACCACTCCTCCAACAGAGATTCAATAAAACGTCCGCTGAGCCACAACTACCTACTATCAAACAAAGATGTGTTGAAGGCAGAGGAGGGGGGGGGGGGGGGGGCTGAACAAATGAAGGAGATGGTTTGGTCGACTCTTCAGATGGTGGCATCATGGGGCAGATGAGATACCGCCACCCCGGGCCTCCGGGCAGAGTGGCGCTCCGTGTGCGGCAGCAGTTGGCCGGATGGTAACAGGCCTAGCAGCTCCTTGGACAAGCCGGGCCTCCTCCGGCTCCACCGGCGCCCGGCGTAACCGAGCCTGTGGCTCCGCCTCGCTTCCTGGCCCAGCAGCATGGCCATCTGGGGCCACAGTGGGTCCGTGAAGCTCAAGACGCTGGACTCCTGAGAGGGGATAAAGGACCTGCGCCTCGGTGGGCGTTCTTCTCGGTAGATGTAGGAGGCTGCGAGGGGGTCGCGGTTCTCGTCGGGCTGCTGCGAGCCCCCGTTCAGGGAGATCCGGCCCTCCAGCGTTGGCCCCGGCAGGCTGAGGCTGGTTCTGTCCGTGAACGAGTCCGTTCGGTCTTCGTAGCCGAGGTCAGCGGGGGCCGAGCACTGCTGCAGGGGCCAGCCTCCGCGCCCCTTCCCCCCCATGTCCGCAGCACTGCCTCCTTCTCCACCACGGCGCTCCACCCTGACTGCCTCGTCCTCCTCCTCCTCCTCTTCCTGTTCCTCCTCCTCCACCTCAGCTACCTCCTCCTCCCCCACCACCGCCTCCTGACCGCCCTCCTCCTCGTCCTCAGCGCCGGTGGCCAGCGGGGAGCGTGGGTCCCGCAGGAAGACCACGATGACGGTGATGTTATCGCTGGAGCCTGCGTCGCGGGCCGAGGCCACCAGCTTGTGGGCGACCATGGTGGTGTCGCCGGAGTTCTCCTCCAGGTGGTCGCTGACCACCCGCACCGCCTCGTCTGGATTCACTGTGTCCCAGAAGCCATCGCAGGCCAGAATCAGGTAGTCTTCTGAACCGTCCAATGGGAAGACACCATGGTCTGCATCGCCACAGATGTAGGGCTTGTGCTCCGAGTCGCCTGGCAACACAGGTGAGAGGTTGTTCTGTTAGGGTCTGCTCACAGCGCCATGCATCAGTCCAGCATGAGTATAATAGTGGTGGACCAGGTCTCAGGTTTAGTCTAAACAAGTATTAATGCGCTCTTTACCAAAAACAGATACATATATATTAGTCCAAGTGAAGTCCCGAGTCATTGGTGTGGAGGTCCAAGTGGAGTTACAGTATACTCTGGTATATATAGTAGTATGTATGCTATACTGGTGTAAACTACATGTGGTGTACTGAGTATGGATAGTCTACCTATGGCTCTGGATACAGACAGGCTGCCGTTAACCCTCCACGTGCCGAACCAGATCACGCAGCCTCCGAGGGCCTCGATCCTCTGCTTCTCGTCCTGCAGACATGAAGACGTTTGTTGTTTAGCTTTCAAATACCTCGTTTAAAAATCACAGATGTGTGTTTAAAATGCTTCTAGTAGAAGTCAAAGTTATGTTGAGGTCTTTCATCATTAAACAGTATAATTATGTATAATTTACATTTGAAATAGTGAGAAGAAGAGTGAAATGATTCGATGATGAGGCTTTCTGCACTTCCAAAAACAGGTTTTGTTGTAAAGAGGAGTTTATATGTCCTAAATAAGACCTCAGGACTCTGGACATATTCAGCTGTTCTTCATCTCCAGTCGATAAAAGGTGTGATGTGCGTGTGTGAGTTACCTCTCTGTCCGGTTTGTGTGGTTTCATCAGCTCCACGACCTGACCTCTCCTGACCAGGGTCACCTGGGAGTCTCCCAGCCAGGCCACGTACAGCGTCCGGCCGCGCAGGAAGGTCACCACGCCCGTCGTCCCACAGCGGAGATGCTGCGAGCACAGACACGTTACCACGGCGATACAAACCGTTTGCTTTCCACCACTGTCACCGTTCAAACCTGAGGTACTTTGAGTATTTTCCTTCTTATGCATCTTTATATTTCTACTCCACGATATCAAAAATATTGTACTTTTTACTGCACTACTTATAACAAACTATAGTTTAACTTTACACATAATAGTAATCGTTTGACAGCTGTTTTGATAATAATAATTTGTTGCCCATAAAGTTGTAATATTAAGTTTTCAGACCCAATCCTCTGTGTATTCCTATTTAAATGCATCAGTCATCACTTTTGATCAGCTGTATTGATGACATGTGTCCCAATAATCCAGGTGACATTGATGCGTAACATTTGTTTGGCTATAAAACACAAGACATCTGCAAATTATTCCAACTTTATGGGCGACCCTGTAGTTTAAGTCACACAACAAAGCAAAGTACTACGAGCAGCAGTCGAGGTACTCGTAGTAATGTGGTAATCCGGTGGTGTTTCTGCGTGTGCAGGTGAGTTACCTCCCGCGCGGCCTTCTTCACGAAGCGCTCGTCGGTGACTTTGAAGGCTCTGCAGAGCGCCTCGATGGGGTCCTGGCTGAACGCCTCCTGCTGCACCAGGTTGACGTGGAGGTGGTTGGCGGCGTAGATGGCCGCGTCCACGCCGCCGTGACCATCGAACACGGCGAAGTAAGCCTGCTCCTCCTGATCCTGAGAGATCAGCGTGGTGGAAGTCAGATTTACATGCACAGTTACACCAAAGACCAGATAGTGGCACTCCAGAGTGAAGCGTGGCGGTTTGTACCTGGATGTTGAAGAGACTGTTGAAGTCGGGGATGATGACGTGCTTGTCCTCCATCTTGCGCCTCATGTTCTTGATGGCGTGGATGGAGGTTTCGTAGTACGGCTGCGGACGGCGGCGGAACGGCAGGTCCTTCAGCCAGATGCAGCACATCTCAAAGAGGCTGTTGAACACCAGCCAGGCCAGCTTCACAGACTCCATCTCTAACACACACACACACACACACACACACACACCGAGTCAGACAATGAGCCTCTTTATTACTACGTACAAGGCTACAAAGTCAAATCACGTACAAGGGATCCATTGAAACCGTCACCGTGAGCCAAAACATCCAGAAACACAAACCGAGGGACAATTTCTACCTTATTTAATGTGATTACTTATTGATCTCATGAAAGAGAGAAATGAGAGACATTCTCAGGCCCGAATCACAATTATTTACACTATAAATTGTTTACTATATGAATTGCTTTGATTGATGATCTATTTATTAGCAGTTTAGCTTTTGTAACAATCTGCTACCATTAAATCCTCCACACAAACAAACACCAGACAGTCAGATGACGCCGCTGTGAGAGGTTGGAGAGATAGAACTGAAACTAAATGGCAGAATCAAACTTCCAAAAAGCCCCCCCACCCCCACCCAAGGGAGCTGTTTTACTTTTTCAGAAACTGTCATTGAAAAGTTAGTGGAACAGGCAAGCCCAGAAGAGAGTGTGTGTGTGTGTGTGTGTGTGTGTGTGTGTGTGTGTGTGTGTGTGTGTGTGTGTGTGTGTGTGTGTGTGTGTGGGTGTGTGTGTGTGGGTGTTGTGTGTGTGTGTGTCCTACTAATGGTACCTGCAGGTGTAATAGTCTGCCCTGTCTTTGTCCTCTCCTGCATATATTACGGGTGAGATGGTGGCCGGCCTCTGCCGCGTCCCACTTCCTCTCTCTAACGGCGCTCGGTCACGACGGAAACGCAGTTCAGAAAGTATGGACTTCAGTTCAAGTTCATACTTTCAGCCCAAATGTACAAAATAATACATTTTTAAAAAGTCAGTTGAAGAACTACAGCTGTGAAATGTGTCTCAGTGACGAAACAGAATCATATTCAATAAAAAAAAATGTTTTTAAGTTCATATCCTTGTTACTTCGGTAACATTTCAAATGTGGGACTTTTACTTGTAATGAAGATTTTTTTTAACTTTTACTTAAGTACAGTATCTAAGTACTAATTCCACCACTGCTGTCTTTTAAGCTTTCCGTTTATTGTGACGTGTAGTTAGAGTTGAAGTCATGATTTATTAATCTCTGTGGGGAGATTTATCCCTGGATTTGTCTTAAAGGATGAGGCTGCAATACCGCCAAAAACCAAATCCCATGAAAAGACCGTCAAAGCTTCACGTCTGTACATTCAGCTCCGTTACTACTGAAGGCATACAACTAGGAAAACTCAAATACTTTGTTTCATTTTATTTCAAAAAACAAAACAAAGATAAGTATTTTCCTGAAACAGCATCACTCAAACGGGACTAAATGGTGCGTTAGTTTGCATGCTGGATTTTCTCTGATGATTCTGATTTTTTGGGAGTTTTTTTAACACGAAACACAACATTTAGTACCGTTGCGATACTAATAATAGCACTTAAGCTACCACTATTATGAGAAAAGCCCGATTACCATTTTAATGAGGTTTGGCTTGTGAGTGTTTTGGTCTGCCCTCTAGTGGTGGAATACCACTTAATGCAGCTGTGAGGGGAGAAGTGGGGCAAAGCCCTGGTGGTTCGAGCCTGCTGTGCATGTGTGTGGGAGACCTATCTGTCACTGTGAGAGCCTGAGACGGACTCGTGGACCCGGGACTCACGTGGTAACGGGTCCGCTCCGTCCTCCACGGCCTTGTTGAGGTGGTGGATGGAGAGGTCGGTCTGCAGGAGGCTGTCTGCTGTTGCTCTGGCCAAGGCTGCAGCCAGGGAGCACGGGCAGTTACTGTGGAGGGAGACCAGACACGTTACCGTAATACTCTGGGAAAGGGGCACCATGTTATCATTTTAAAACACAACGTTATCCCCAGTCATCATCAAAATGTGCTTGAAACGGACTCAAACACACTGGAGTCACTTCACCTCACATACATTTGTTTTATTAAATCACAGATCTCACAGCTTCTATCACTTCTAGTGAAAGAACTTCATGGCTATCCATCCCATAATCATCTCTTTTCAGTCAGGAACATCGCCGTTCCTAGAGCTAGCATCGCTAATCCACATGAACACATATGTGCAAGTTGAGTTGTTTGAAATAAAACAAAGAAAAGACATGGGATTATATTTAAAAAATAAGACAAAAATTATTATATTATTATTTAAATACAAGCAACATAAAAGATGGGTAAAGTATTCTCTCTGAATGATGAGTGTTAATTTGATCTTGATGATATAACAGTTATGTTCACACATCTCTGCTCCTCTTCCGGTTAATGTTGGTGTTGGGGAGGAGAAGGAGGAGGAGGAGGAGGAGGAGGGGTCGTTTGAGCGACTGAAGGCTTGCTGTAAGAGAATTGGGTCACCTCCAGATGCAGGTAACCATGGTAACCCAACTTGTGGATCTGCTGTCCCTTTTTTTTAAATAAACCTGAGCTGACGTTAACGGCTGTTTTTAATTAAAGGGGCAGTTCGTATGAGATGTTTCCGGCTGACGGCGAGGTGAAAATACTCTAAAAATAGCTCCATAAAGCTATGCAGCTAGAATCACTAAAAGCATTAATTATATGTATCAGTCTGTTAGAATAAAGGGCATCACCATCCCAACACAACACTTACTTCTTAAGTGTACAGAACTCTAAATGTCACTTGTTCTCTTTGGTTTTAAATGAAGCAGCTGAATCCTCGACAACATGGTGATTCTGTGACGTTGATCACTCGTAACAATCATCGCGGTGCATTTAATTAACCCAAATAAATGATCTGGGCTTTGCTGAGTACAACACGGGGACATGTTCAGCAATTAAATGCTGTGTATTAATTGTGAAAGGGCCTCCGTGGCTCTGATGTAGAGTCTTTAATTAATCCAGCGCTGCTCTTCTAACCAACAAACAACAACTGTTATTGATTTGTGTTATTTGATTTTGATGTCTGCATTGGCTTCTGGTTAATTATGGTAATGGCTGATAAAGTCTTGGTTAAATGTACCAGTACCATGGTGTTACCAGTGTATTTTTATGTCCAGATACTGGACATAAATGTACCAGTACCAACATGTATACGTTTCTTCATTCTTCCTCAATGTCATCTGAGAGGTTTTCTTGACCTCTGCAGTATTTTCTCTGAACAGAGCCAACATGCATTTATTCACTTATGGAATTGTATGTTGTGTTTTTATTGTTAGATAGGAAAGGCTCGTCATTATAATACATGCAGTACAGATGCAGACATGAGTGAGAGTGTGCAAGAGATAGAATAAGAAGATGGAGAGGAAGAGATGACGGAGGGAGACTTTGGTTCGTCACAAGTGTCCTCCATGTTCCCATTCATAGAAATATCTCCCCCCTCCTCCCTCTCCTCACCCGTTCCACCACTGGCTGCCCTGTGGGGGTGGATGCTGAGCTCAGAGCCTGTGATTGGCTGCCGGTCACACAGGAGAACGCACGGCGCACCAATAGCGTTTGGCCGTGGCCTGTGCATCATGGTGAGGTCATGTGGAGCGGAGGAGGATTAACGAGGAGAGCTTAATCTCATCCACGCTGCAACAACACGACGAGCAGATGAAACGACGAGCGCTGAACGTTGGTGGTGATGTTTTCACCAAACTTTATATAGAATGTGTTCAGTGGCTTTCTTTGTTCTTATTCATCTCTACAAATAGATGCTGAACTGTATTTATGGTCTCGGCTCAGACTCTCTGCAGTCCACGTCTCCAAACGTCTGAGGAGTTAACGCTCCAAAACCAAAAGGTGTTCAGTTCACAATGATCACTAATATTTCACTATTATACCGACGTAACAATATTCCACATTTGATGCAGGTCATGTGAACAGCATATTGGGTTGCACATTGACAAATGCTTTAAGTTAGTTTTGTGGTAAGACTTGTTTTTTAAAAAGGACATTGAGCTCGTTAGTATTAGTATTCATCGGTATCGGCCCTGAAAAAAGCCGTATTGGTTGACCCCGAGTAGAAAGTACCTCACGGGGGTGAATATTTGTGGATTATTAAGGAGTGTTCTCTTTTTATTTTCATGTGGAAAAAAGGGCAAAAAACTGAATATTTTTCTGCACGTCAACGCAGTGATAAAATCTGTGGATTTGGTTTATAATAATAAGTTGAATATGAGGATGGCTGCTGATAAACCTGGATGCAGCCTCGGCGTGTTGATGGCGTTTCAGACAGAGGCGGTCTTCACCGCGGTCTGCCGAGTCTTTTGTTCTCCCACGCCGTGCGTTCAGCGATTCGTGCGGGAATCTTCGCCGGCTGCTGGCAGAGCTCAGAGTGTATGTGTTAGCAGATGACTCATGCGTGCGGCCATGTTTTTTTTCTTTTTCTTTCCTACAGAATTAGCCCCAGAGTGGAGCAACAAGGTTGTTTCCATAGCAACACAGAGGAAGTGACTGACAGTCGGCGGTGTCACTCGTCCTGTTGCCAAACCAACAGAACGAGCTTCATTATTCTAATCTAATCGAATGATATTGAGCCTTTTCTGAGCCAGGTGGAGGTGAGAGAGTAGATTCCTCCGGAAGGACCTCATCGACATTTAACCCCACAGAGGGATGTTCCTAACCGCACGTATTTATTTACTTGTATTCAGTCTCCGCCCCCAAACAAACAACAACAACACAGGAAGTGTGGTGTGTTTGGAGCAACTGCTGTTATGTGAGCAAGTATTCTCAAGAGCATCACAGGATTACATAACAGCCAGTACATCACAGCCTTCACTGCTGCTTCAACCCCGAACTCGGCTTTCAAATGAGTAGGATGAATTAATTTGTCTCCTCAGTGTCCGCACACACACACACACAGACACACAGACACACACAGACACACACACACACACACACACACACACCATGTGGCGTCTTAGTCTGTCGGAGGGCTTCCTGCTATCGAGCAGAAGAAATTCACGGCTGCTTCCTCCACACAGCTGAACATCAAACACAGGAAAAAATGATCTTCATGAGCTTTGTGATGTTTTTCCAGCTGATCGTAGACTTTTGAAAGAGTTAATTTATTTGTGTTTTTAACAGCAGCAGCAGCAGAGGACCGATGGTCTTTGGCTTCACAGGCCACACTTGTTCAGAGGACAGAAAGTCATTGTTGGTTTTCGTTGGTTTTGTTGACAAAACATCGATCATCACACAATGTTTCCTTTAACGTGTGACTAAGTCCATCCACTGAATACTTTTGAAAAATCCTTCAAAAAGAATTAAAAAGGGGGAAATTGATTGTTATTGATGTCACAACAGAGTCCAGCTTCACAAATGTCACAATATGCTGCTTTTCTGTTTATATTATGTTTATAAACACGCATCGTGATTAAAAAAAAAACATGAATCGATCGTGGTGAATTTCCATTATCGGGATAAACTGGAAAAGAGACGGCTGCCTATCACTGTAGAGAAGTGAACAAATAGAGCCAGATTTAAAAAGCATACAGGATACAAATATAGAATTTAATCCTTTATTAATGCAGGGATACCTTGAGATTGATGAATATTTGATTGTTTTTTCACAATAAAACTATACGTTTCCAAAATAAAAGTGACTCCAGTAGGTTTTAAACACGATCACGATAAATATTGCAATTATTCCGGCTGGGGTAATCGTGATGATGATCGTGGTATTCCTACTTTTTACACAAGCATGATAACATATTATGTCTGAATCCTTCCTCCCCCTCCGTGTGGCCGTTATAACGAGACCAGCTTCAGTCAAACAGCAGGTAAGACCAGCAGCTAAACGCCAGCACAGGTGGACAGAAATCTAAAAACGTAGTGTTTGGCCTCTCGGCAGTTCTGAGGACACGCTTTTGAGAGCTCGGCTGATGTAACATGGGAATGATGGAGCGGCTGTGACTGCTGACGTCACGGCGCTGCTGATGCTGCTCGCCATGCCGTGTTCCACTTACGATGAAGTGCACAATGTTGGCTGCAGAGAGGCGTGTCTAATCTGCCATGAATTTAGAAAGGAAAAACACTGCAGTACATCTGAGCGTATGTCCAACGAGACATTACAGCAACCGGCCAGGAGACGTGAGTTGTGTTGTGCATCCGCGGTGGTGCGTTTCCAGAAAAGCCTCCAGCCGCGGCTCAGCCTCCACGGAGGACGAGGAAGATGATTCCCTCCGAGATCTCCGAGCCAGCGCTGCTCTGCACAAAGCCTTAAGGCGGCGTTATGTAATCTACCAGCTGGATCATTGGTGGGTTGGTAAGAGCCCATCATGGCCTCACCTGAACCCGCTCTGGAGCTCGTTTTTTTTTTATTGAATCAGTTTCACATGAGCGATGGTGTTGTCTGTGTGAGCTGCCACATCGTGAGCTGCCCACGCGTCGTCGACTCGACAAGCGTGTTTACTTCCTTAACGGAAGTCAGAATACTCAAGTATAAAAATACTGTTGATTCTCAGCCAATGCACCTTTCATTTGCCATGTTTAGTCCCTGATCATAATGGAACAGTTTTGGGAAATACCCTTATTTTCTTTCCCGTTACCACTGTCTATATGCATTTTTACACAGCGATCTGCCACAATCACAAAGAAGAGTGATAATGTGACAAAAAGGCGTGTGTCTCAGTCAGAAGTATTGCAAAAAAAAACGAAACAGCATAAAGGAAAAATATTTATATAACTGTACACCTAATCTATACAGCATAAAGACAGGAAGAAGTTACATTTTCTCCAGATATAGGTAGATTCTGGCTCTATCCATATCCCTCCAACACATGCGTGGCTCCTCCTTTTTCTTTTTTTTGCCAAACCCTGGCAGTGATTAGCTTAGCTTAGCATAAAGACTGGAAGCAGGGGGAAATTCTCCTTCAGCCTGCGTCTCCTCTCTGCTGCAGCCATGTCGGTGAAAAACTGACTCACTCGTCACACCTCGACATTCTCCGACATCTCGATACTCGCAGTCAAAAGATTTCCTCCGAGGCTGTCGGAAGAGAAATGTTTGAGCACAAATAGAAATGTCACTCCAGTGCTCCGCGTGCTGACTTGATCCCGTCTGTTTTTATTAAATTACTTCCCGGGGGGAAAACCCGCCGGTTGATTGTGGACCGCTCTCCTGCGTCCTGGCAGAAACAGCTGCTGTGAAACAACGTCTCTCCTAAATAAACGTAACCTCGACCCCGTAATGCCCAACAAACTTGGAACAAAATTCTAAAATCCTCCACTTTGTAATTAAAAGCAAAGAATTTGTTTTAAGCAGCTCATTTCTTACGTAATCTTTCTGCATTTGAGAGTTTGGCTTTAATGCTCGGCACTGATTTTAAGATGTTTGAGGACTGAATAAGTGGCGGGGATTAAAAACCACTCATACTTTCGTTGACCATATTGATCAATTTCCATAAATTAGCTGTTTACGATCACTATATCATTGACTATTAAGTTATTTCTAAAGCTATCGTCTAATTTAAATCTTTTGGTTTGGGACTAACAAAGTTCTCTCTTTCAGACTGAGTGATTAAAAGAAGACAACATGTTTCTGATGGATTAATCAATAATAATAAGTAGCAAAGTAGCAGTAACTCGTTATTGATGCTTAGAAAACCTTACGTGAAGCCAAGATGTAATGTTTATTAACAACACTGTGATCACACTTTCTTATATTTTACCAGAGCCTGTCTGTGGTCCCCCAGAGGTCTAGATGGTAGCTCACATTAGTCCAGAGACCAGACCAGACTATGTGGAGGAACCAGAGACTGTCTGTGGTCCAAACAACAAGGTCTGTATTCATGTCTAGATGACCTTATTTGGAGTGTTGATGGAGCAGCTACAATGTTAGCGTAGCCTAGCACCCATCAACCAGACTCAATTCAGAAAACAAGCATTTTAAAAGTTGTTTGCTTATCGTCTTGAAGACAAACCTAACAAACCATGACTTCAGACTTTTTACAAATTGCCGTCATCATGTTTTACTTCGGCATCATTTTTATACATTTATTGCAATTAAATCTCAACACAATGATAGTAAACCAGCCGATGTGTGTCTTGCTATTCACAGTGAATACAGCTCAGTTCAATTCCCCCGAGCACCTCTGGATGATGTCATGAACTCAGACAGGACTGCGTATCTGGGACTTCCACATGGAGCAACAGTACTGGTTATTTCAGCCATGATTGATGAAACCGTGTTGGTGTCTACATGGAGGTAAGCCCCGCCTCCTCTCCAGTGCGTCTAGCCCCACCTCCTCTCCAGTAAAATTAACACAAACGATCCTGCGCACAAACTTGCTCTAGAGGGGAAATCCACTTTGCGTTTGGTGTGAACGCCCCTTCAGTGTGACTTATTTAGTCTGACGTGCTTTCTCTCCTCAGCAGCTCTCAGCTCCATACTCAAGGTCAGACCGGTAGGGATCCGGGACTACAATGTGAGCTGAACTACTTTGCATTCAGCTCCACAAACATGTGACTCATCATTTGAATTATGGGCACCTTGTGTGAGACTTTGGAGCAGCAGAGAGGAAAAGCTTCTGCAAACGTGTCGATCCATAACAGTGTGAAGGGAAAGGAGGACACTGCACACTTTGAAGGTCATTGCACTTCCAAAAATGGGGTCTCTCCAGAGCTGCAGTTAATTAAGGCGCCTGTTTTAGAGACATCCATGTGAGTCACAGCTCAAAGACCCAACAACAGACTGCACAACTGGACTGGAGGTAAAAGTCCCAGCAGCTTCTAATTTTCATAATAAAACATACAAAACATTCTCCTCCACCTCCTTTAAATGATACCAAACAGATTCTACTGTACAGATCAAATGTTTTCAATATTTAAAAAAGAAATGTCTCATTGGATTACCTTCTGAACACTACATTTTATATGCCATTTGTTTATTTCTCAGGCAGATGCATGAGAACATTAAGCAATATACAGTAAATGTAAAATATAAAATGAGATCAAATATTTAGTTTTGTCCAAATATTTACAATTATGTCTATCTGTATCTTTACCAATACTTTAGTGATTCTAGTCCTGATATATCGTGTTTTTTCACTTTCAGGCTGCTGTGAGAAGCCATTTGAGTTTGTTGGGTCTTTTTTTTTTAAATACTTCCTCACTTTGGAGGATCGTGGGCGATGTTTTTCAGCTGCAGCTTGTTCTCCTGGGAATGCGTGCCTTGACCGGGCGCGGCGATTATTCAGAAGCGCCAACGCAATATATGCAAATCAGCACATTTTTGTGATTGATTGATGTCGATTACGCTGACGAATCACCTACACTATCCTTTTATCTGGTGATTCACTGTTAAGATAGAAAATGCCAGCAGATGATAGTCAACTTGTGTGAAGTATTTAAATCAATGCAGCAGAAATTGAGATATTCTCTTTTATTTCACACATTCTTTCTTCCTTGTGTAAACCTAGCACCCACATTACCCACAATGCAACCCGACTGCTGCCAGTTTAGTCAGAGATGCTTGGATTTGTTTTTTTTAAGTTTTCATGATCCCGACATTGCAGCGGCCACATATTGTTTACAGTGATTGTTTCGTGGTTGCACTTGTTGAAAGGAAATCAAACACTTGAGACCCAACAGTTGCCGACGGCGGCGGAGGCCGGACGCTGAGGCCGGTCGCTGAGGCTGCTCTAGTAATCCCAGCAAGACACTCTGATTAAGGGATTACTCCCACAACTAATTTAAAAAGGCTTGGATAGCGCCGACCAGAGCGAGGAGGCTCTCATGGATGACTGGACTGGAAAAACAAAAAAACTCTCCAGGCCGAGGACGGATGGCGTTAAAACACCCAAACTTGTTGAAGAGGAGCACTTGTTTGGAGTGTGATACCAGGCCCACGTTGTTTCTAAGACAGGAAGTCTCAAAGTCACAGAAAACCCCTTTTTTTTTAAAAGGAGGCTGCTCGAGCATCAAGTGGCCTCAATTTTCCGAAGTGCTCCAGAAAGCCACTGTTACTTCCCAGAGGCCTCGGAGGATGTACATCTCCAGGGATCCACTCTCCTGGCTTCATGTTGCTCTGATTAAACCGTGAAAAGCCAGTGGACAGACAGATGGCAGCGTGGAAAACTAGGACTTTAAAAAAAAAGAAAAACCCATGCAAACTCTGCCGTTGACTTTCATTTAAAGATTCATCTGCTCGCAGTGATGCTTTCCTGTGGAGGCAGCTTTCACTAGAGCGGTGTGTTTTTAATTTTCTGTGCATTGACTGTGATGAGAAGTGTATCCGTTGTCTTTGAAACTAGTTCAGCTCTAAAAGGAGGTCACTTCTTTCTGAGACGGTCCATGTGGGACTTGAGCCGATGGTCTGATTCGTCTGCTGCGAAGCGGCAAAAAAAAAAACGGTGGAACATTTGCTCGCCGACAGAAGTCGTCTGTGTTTGAGCTCGGCTTCATGGCAGCTCGTTGCCGTGGTCGTACATCCCTCTGTGGCACTGCAGCGTCGTGCTGCCGGAGCGTCTACTTGGTGCCGTCTCGACCTTTTTCTTCTAATTACGGCAGAAAAAAGGGCAAACCAAAAAAAGGATGTTGCGAATTACATTAAACACGTCATGCTACGACTGCTTGATACAAAAGAAAACTCAGTATCTCTGAGTAATGACCTACAGTCAAGGTCAGCCGGCTGCAGATGATGATGAACTATATATTTTACTGTGTGGGAGGAGCCTCTCACCAGCGAGCCTATGTCTCTGTAGTGGTCCGCCTATATTAGGCTCATATCTCAAGATATATTGCAGAATAAAAAATCTTGCAATGTCGGTTGTGTTCCAATATCACTGATTTCGTTATTCACGAGTAACAGAGTTGTCTAAAACCTCTGAAAACAAAAGCTGCCAGCCGAGTGTGTTCTTAGTGTTAAAATCACACACCATTAAGAAAAACATCTCTTATCCCCATTTAATTCATTATGTATTTCGCATTTTGCGTGTTTTGTCCTCAGATTTAATGCCTTTTAACTGCGGAAAATGTATTCACCGCTCATTAACTGAGCTGCCTTTATTCTGCACAAATGCTCCGTGTTACTACGGATGAACATCGGAGAGTGCAGCTCGGTGTGAATTCAGCCCCTGGAGTGTAGGAGTGATAAGAGTGTGTGGGCAGGTGGACATTAACGCCGCTACTCGCTCATCTATTGGCAGCGTTTCCTCTCCGACTTGTGCTCGCCGGCCTGAGGGAAGTCCTCGTTAATAACGAGCCATGGAGGGGTTTCTTCTTCCCAACCAAGCAGGCGCTCCACCTCCAACTCAAGGACGTGACCTGAAAGCGGTCCGACGTAACATTGATCATCTTCATCAAACTTAGAGTAACGGGCCGGTAGTTATAGAGGCATATTTATCATTTTAAAAATAAACTGTGTAAGAAGTATTAGAGGTAAAAGTATTTATTTAAAAGTCCGGCATTCAAATCCTTACTGAAGTAAAGGTATAAAGTAAGTAGAATCTACTATTTACTATGATATATGATGTCTCTGGATTAATATTACTGTTGCATTGATATGTATGTGGTAGAGATGGGATTAAATAGAATTTGAAGTGTGATAAACTCACAGTAAATCAGCTTTATTGGGTTCAAATTTGCCTTTGACCTCATGTTCCATTTTTATTTACAGTATTTAAATCAGCAGACAAAATGTTTTTAGTTATTCTTTATGGGATTTACCATCAATAAGTCATTTAAATTATTGATATTATTGACAACAATCGTGATTGATTGATATCATCCAAAAATGGAAAAAGGGGAACAAGAAAACAACATAGTCATGTTTTACAGTCTGGTTTATTATTTAATAAATATGTCACATGCAGCTCCTTTAACACCACCTACTCTGTTGTGTGTGTGTGTGTGTGTGTGTGTGTCGTGTGTCGTGTGTGCTGGAGGAAGCCGGATCTACCCCCCAGTTCTTTACAGCTGCGGGTGACATTTCTGTTTAATGAGGTCTTGAAAGGCTCTCCCCTAAATTACTATCTATCAGCTCTCTCTTTCTGAGTGTGTGTGTGTGTGTGTGTGTGTGTGTGTGTGTGTGTGTGTGTGTGTGTGTGTGTGTGTGTGTGTGTGTGTGTGTGTGTGTGTGTGTGTGTGTGTGTGTGTGTGTGTGTGTGTGTGTGTGTTTTTCTTTACTCGTACGAAACAAAATGGTGCAGCAACTTAATTATATATTCCATTTTAACTTGACAGTGTAAAGAATGATGTGGTACGACCCAGGCCGGTCCATCGCCGCAGGTTCGGCCTGGAACCGTTTTTTAGCCGTACGTGATTGGCAGCTGAGTCACATGATGGCAACACAACTAAAACGAATAATTTCATCTTCATCGACGGCTTAAAACTCGTATGTGAATGGAAACACTGGTGACTTTATTATGACTATTTAGTTATGACTTTAATAAGATGCCCTGCCTAAATAATTTGATACCGAGACTGAAACTGTCAAAAAATAAAATTTACAGGAAAACTAATTAAATTAAAAAATAAATTAATATGGGACTATGGCTTCCACCAATTCTAGATTCATAATTATCAATAATAATCTAAATTGTCGTTGGTATCCATAGTTTACGGAAGATAATTAGGGCCAATTCACGTGGCCCTAATTACCTTCTGTAATAATTGAAAAAATGTATTGATGGTTATAAACTGTGAAAAAAATACATTCGGCCTGCTGATCTGGCGCTAAATTTAAAGAAGATAACATCGAAGCCACAGTTTACTTGTGCGCGTTACAATTGGTAAAAATTGGACAAAATATTTCACCGATAAATTTATCAGGAGCAAATTCTGCACAAAAATCCACTTGGACTTAAGGTGGAACTGATCAGATTCTTGTCGTCAAAGGTCAAAAGGTCACTAATGTAAATCGCAACTTGAACGTCTGGCGGAGGTGAACAGTCGTGAGGCGTTAATCCAAGTTCACACAGCCATAAACCATAATTATATATAATATAATAATATAAAAACACACTCAAGATCAGACTGCATCCTCTTCTGCTCAGATGTGACTCCCAGCTGCCTGCCGGAGAAAATGGATTAAAACCTCACCGGCGTCATTTAAACACACACACACACACACACACACACACAGAGGGGATCTCTCTTCTTGCAGAAGTCTATTATTAGCTGTTCAACCCAGAGACAAACTAATGACACGTTGGATGAATCACCAGAGCCTCCAAACTATCATTACGCTCAACAGTGAGCTGCAGCAGACGGCAGCGTCGGAGGACGCCGCCACGCAAACGCCACGCACACCGCCGGTCTGCTTCCTGACGCAGAGAGAACGTATCGTATACTCTATATATATATATATATATGGTATAGTATAGTCATCGGCTAATGAGCAGGTTTTCACTCTCGACACCTTTACCTGACGTCCTAGTTTTATATCCCACGGCTAGCGCCAGCGCATTCTCACAGCTGGTCAGCTTTCCGACGCAGAGAGAAAATATCGTATAGTACACAACTCATCCTTTAGTTTTATATCCAGTGCATTCTCACCGCCGTGTTGTATTTATAGTTAGCTAGCAACCAGGGATCATGATAATAAATTGAAAAAAAGTTGATCGTGTTGAATTTCCATGATCAGGATTATCGTAAATTTATCGTCACAAGTGACTTTAAAAGATACAACTGTCTGCCCACCAGCCGGCTGTTCAGCTCCGTGTCTGTCCCAGTGTAGCATGAAAACATGGTGGAATTAGCAAGCTAACGTTAGCTAGTAACCAGTGTTACATTAGCATGGAAAATGGCCAATTTAACAAGCTAACGGTGGCAAGAAACCACTGTAGCATTAGCATGAAAACATGGCAGAATTAGCAAGCTAACATTAGTTAGTAATCAGTGTTAAGTAAGCAACAAAAAATGGCAGAATTAACAAGCTAACGTTGGTAAAAATCAGTGTTATGTTAGCATGAAAACATGGCAGAATTAGCAAACTAACATTAGCTAATAATCAATGTAACGTTAGCATGAAAACAGCCAGATTTAGCAAGATAACCGTTGCTAGTAAACAGCATACCATAAAAACATGGTGGATTTAGTGAGCTAACATTACCTAGCTAACCACCCAGCTGCTAAATGAGTTAAATGAAGCGTAGGAAAGCACACTGCTATCGCCAGATAATCAGACATTAACAGAGTCACCAGATGTTGTAATGTTGCTGCTGTTAGCTTATTTTTTAAACGCAGTCAGAAATGTGGATTTGTTTCATTACAGTACAGTCATGTCATTTAGTTTATAGCTCAAAAACATGTGAACATGTGCGATTACTCTTTAATATGAGCCTTTTTTGGATGTGAAGCTTCAAACTGTTCAAACTCTCTGATGGGCCGCCTTTGTTTCTGTAGATGTGTGACCTTTAACCCCATTTGTCTCTCATGGGCAGGCTTTGGTCCCGTAGATGTGTGACTTTTAACCCCTTTAGTCTCTCATGGCCCTTCTGTGTTTTCCATAGATGCACGACCTTTAACCCTGCTAGTCTCACCAGCCATTGCTAGACGTGGCCACACGAGAGAGACGAGTCAACCTCAGCCTCAATCACAATAGCGATTTCTTGATATTATCCCGATAATCATCAAAATACATTTAAAATAAAACACACTGGAATCTCTTTACCTTACATTATTTTCACAGATGGGACACACCATTCTTTTAGTGAAAAATAAATGATCAAACAATCTAAAATAAGGTAATTATAATTAAGGTCACCCTCGTAAATAAATAATAAATGAAACATGATACTTATGTATTTTTAAAATCAGGCAAGAAAAAAAGTCACTGATTGGCAACATTGCCCACATTTAATAAGACAACAGAGGATGGTTGTTTGACTTTTTAAATAGTCTCCCTGTATTTATCACCATGTTTCTCTGTTGAGCAGAAGAAAATCCAAAGGACGTTCTGTTTCCTGCGTGTTTGTCTGAAGCACTGTTATCAAACTGTCGCCTTCAGCACGAAGCACGCTTTAGTGTTCAACCTGACACCAGAAAGGCCATTATTACCCCCATGCAAGGACGCCTGCGGTGTTACCATGACAACCCATGCATATGATGTAAAGGAGTGCTAGACGTGCAAAGGAACGCACAGCTCAGCCCTCGTCAACACGGATGTTTGCACTGAGTGCTGAGCCCCAGTTTTAACGGGAGCATAAGTGATGCATTAGATGGTGAAACAGCTCTTGGACTAAGGTTGATGATGATCGGTGTTCCCTCTAACGAGTTCGATTCCGGCCAGAACACTTAAAGGTAGAAGATATCTACTGATTTTCTTCTTCTTTTTTGCCACATGGGAGCAGTTGGAACAAGTTGTGACCATAATATTGACACATCATCACCTTTTAAACTAGCATGTTAAACTTCCAGCCCGTTCTCATTCCCACGGCGTCTGAGACCGACCCAAGGCGGCTTCAGCATCTCTTTGAGCTGAGGAGGCCTGCACCATTGTTTCGCCATCGAGATTGCGATATGTGCACACAAAATTATCATGCAATGTTGGCATAAGTCAAACGCTACAAAACTACCAGGATCCTCATATTGGGGGGCCTGAGGCAACGTTGGCGACCCAGAAACCCATCTAGAAACACGGAGCCGTCTCGTTTTTAGTTTATAAACACATCAACCTCTCCAGGTGCATCAACATGTACAACATTTAGGGTGAAACTTCCTGTGTTTTATGTTTTCATATGACCAGATATTACAGAAGGCAGCACTGTCTCCTCACGGCAAAAGGGTCCCGGGTTCAATTCCCAGGGTTCTCTCCGGGTTCTCCCACAGTCCAAAGACCTGTCTGTCTCTACATGTCTCCCTATGATAGACTGGTTACCTGTCTGTCTCTAGATGTCGGCCCTGTGATAGACTGGTTACCTGTCTGTCTCTACATGTCTCCCTGTGATAGACTGGTTACCTGTCTGTCTCTACATGTCTCCCTGTGATAGACTGGTTACCTGTCTGTCTCTACATGTCGGCCCTGTGATAGACTGGTTACCTGTCTGTCCCTACATGTCTCCCTGTGATAGACTGGTTACCTGTCTGTCTCTACATGTCTCCCTGTGATAGACTGGTTACCTGTCTGTCTCTACATGTCTCCCTGTGATAGACTGGTTACCTGTCTGTCCCTACATGTCTCCCTGTGATAGACTGGTTACCTGTCTGTCTCTACATGTCTCCCTGTGATAGACTGGTTACCTGTCTGTCTCTACATGTCTCCCTGTGATAGACTGGTTACCTGTCTGTCTCTATATGTCAGCCCTGTGATAGACTGGTTACCTGTCTGTCTCTACATGTCTCCCTGTGATAGACTGGTTACCTGTCTGTCTCTACATGTCAGCCCTGTGATAGACTGGTTACCTGTCTGTCCCTACATGCTGGCCCTGTGATAGACCGGTTACCTGTCTGTCTCTACATGTCAGCTCTGTGATAGACTGGTTACCTGTCTGTCCCTACATGTCGGCCCTGTGATAGACTGGTTACCTGTCTGTCTCTACATGTCGGCCCTGTGATAGACTGGTTACCTGTCTGTCTCTACATGTCAGCCCATAGACTGGTTACCTGTCTGTCCCTACATGTCGGCCCTGTGATAGACTGGTTACCTGTCTGTCTCTACATGTCTCCCTGTGATAGACTGGTTACCTGTCTGTCTCTACATGTCAGCCCTGTGATAGACTGGTTACCTGTCTGTCCCTACATGTCGGCCCTGTGATAGACTGGTTACCTGTCTGTCTCTACATGTCGGCCCTGTGATAGACTGGTTACCTGTCTGTCTCTACATGTCAGCCCTGTGATAGACTGGTTACCTGTCTGTCTCTACATGTCTTCCTGTGATAGACTGGTTACCTGTCTGTCTCTACATGTCTCCCTGTGATAGACTGGTTAGCTGACCGTTGTCATGTTAAAGTCTGAGGTTTTTATTTCCCCCGTAATAAACCTGTCACGCTACAACGGCGAGTCACAAGTTATTGGTCACTTGTGGTTTTTTTGGGGGCATTTTGTAGAAATGCCAGTGTGTGATTCCTCGTGATTTTGGACCCCACCAGCTCAGAAACTGTAAAGCAGGAGAAAAATGAGCCCCTATTTGCCCGTGTGGGCATCTGGAACAGCTCCTGGAAGGTCTCTGAAGATGAACTTCTCCAAATGGGGCCAAAGAGTGATTCATAGACTCCACGAGCCAAACTGTACTGTATAAGATGCTCCCTTGGCCAGGGAAGGGAGACAGCGGGACACGTTACTTTGGCGGTGAGCTGCAGTTATTTTGGTAAGTTTGGCTAATGACCGTTTCACAAAGCCAGATTGGACAGACTCCATTAAATAACTGGGCAACTCCGGCGAGGCAGGAGCAACGCTGACATTAGCAATCACACACCACTCTATCTGACCACTCAGTAATTACCCATGTTGCCTTGTTTCAGCTTTGTTCAACATCAAAAAGGGGCTTTTAGTTGTCACAGAGCCCAGAGAGTTATTGTTCACTTGTGAGAGAAGAACTAGGATCCTTTAATTAGGTTAAAGTAAAAGTCCTGCTTAACAATTAAGTAAAGTACAATAAACCCACTAATGATGTCGAGATTATTTGTTTTGTAAAACCTTGATCTGCAAAGTAATCAAGATATTTGGCTTAAATATTGAGATTGCGATATTTTGTCCATATCTTGCAGCACGAATCCTTTTTCGTTTTTCCCCACATTGACAGTGAATAGTGTGTGAGCACAGAATGGGAGGGGGAGGGGAGGTCAGCTGTTGAATGCTCAGTTATTCCCCGACCATGGACATCATGGCCGAGACGATACGACTGTGCAGTGAGGTAATGCGGTTACGGACGTGGTCTGCTCCAACAGGTTCTCCCATGTGGTCCAACCTTCTGAGCCGTACATATGAGCGGTGTGGGGGCCAAAACGGGCCGGCAAAAGTCATTTTTAATTCCTAGCTCCATACCAGTGTCAGCCCCCCCCCTTGCCAATTCAGTGCCCTAGATGAGTCCGTCCACCGTGTCCTTCCCAGCACAGTTTCTGCACCTATTTTGGATTCAGAACCAGGTCAGGCAGCGGAGCTCTTTCTGCTCCAAACTCTCAAACTTATTCCACGTCTGAAGAGTTTTAATTAATTAAAAATCATCCATGCTACAAATACAACACCCCTTCTTAAAAAATAATCTGTATGGGTTTTGGGTCAGCCCCCACCCTTCTTTAAAAACAACAACAAACACAATGATATTCAGACACTGATGTGCAAAATGACATGAACTGGTTCCAGAAAAACGCATGTTAAGAGACTAATAACGTAACGAGGTTATTTTTAGCCCGCATGAAGATGCGCTCACCCCCACCCCCCCTTTCCTCCTACACCATCATGACGTCGAGCTGTTACGCAAAACCAGGGGTTCACCGTGTGTGGAGCTCCGGCTCCGTCAGCGCTGGCGCACGTTAAATAAAGACGCGCGAGGTGACAACGTCACACCGAATAAGCGCGTGAGCTTCTTTTCTTTTTGTTATTTTTTTAAAAAACTTCCGCCTCTCGTTCTCGTAATGTTTCAGTAAAAGAGTCCAAACTTGGCGCTGGACACACCCAGCAGAAGCGAGGCTCATCCTGCGAGGCTTATCTGATGTGGACCCGGGGGGGGGGGGGGGGGGGGGCAGTTTAAGCCGCTACAGTGACTTCATTTAACACGAAACAACAACACACAAACATGGACACTTAACTATTTGTAGAGGTGCTGTAGACACAGATCCAGGCATTCGCCCTCCACCTCGTCCTCGGTCACCAGGTCCGACAAGGGGCGCATCGGCGGCGGGTCGCTCTCCTGCAGAGGCATCCTCATCTCCCGCAGAAAGAGCTCCAGGAACCGTCGGAAGGTTTTCTCCTCTGCTATAGAGCCGGCCATCATCTCTCATTCCTGGACACACAAGAGAGAAAAACCCGTCCGTCACTAACTTCCCGGGCTGAGAAGAGAACCGAACTAACCGCCGGCGCGCGAGCACACTACCTTGAATGAGCGCGTGCCAGCGGAGGAGCGCGGCCGTCGGGCTGCCGGTGCGACTGCGAGCGGCGGACCTGACGAGCGGACCGTCTCTACCGGGGACGCTGCTGGACTGAGGGAGCGAGCACACCCCCATTCAGAGCTGCTCGGGAACGCGCCTCGCGTTATCAGGGATTTCGGATGATCGTCGTCAGAAGGCGGTGACGTCAGAGAGGACGAGGCGGTATACATACAGTTCGCGAACGCGCACGCCGCACTGCCTTCCTTCGCTTGACGTCGAGACCTTTTTGTGTTTTTGTAGACATTGTAGGGTTTTTTTGGTCTTCATGACGTCAAACAACTTTATTTATTTATTATCATCTTAGTTCAATGTCACATTCACAAAGTAGGCCGACATTTTATAACATAGCCCAAATTAAGTTCACATCAGTGATGAAATGTAACTAGTTTACCAAGCACAAGTACTGTAATTACAAATATATGCGATTCCGTTTGGCCTATCCATAATGAGTTATTTCTATTTAAATTGTGACTCTAAAGGTCTTTTTGGATTCCTGAAATGAAGATATTACTTGTCAGAATTCAGTTGTAGGAATCTGATACTAAAGTCAGTGTGGCTTCCGGTTATATTCTAGATGTTAACAAATGAGAAAGCTTCATTTTTTAGAGGGGGGATATATATAGTAAGTGATCATGTGACCTGTCTCAAAGGCTTTTAGCTGCAGCATTGAAGGTCTTGAATAACTGATGAAGAGCAGCACAATGGATGGAAATGTCTTTTCATATGAATGCACAAGTCGATTATATATATATATATTATATATATATATATATATATATATATATATACAGTATATATATATATATATCGCAGTAATGCCGAAACAATTTATCGGTTTATTTGTCTGAGAGAAAATCGTTTGGCAACCACATTGATATTCAATAAATTGTTTTATTTATTTGTCATGGGGGGAAAAACATCAATTTCACCTCTTAGTTTTTACTCCACGACTGTTATTTGGCAGCTGAGGTCGCTAAATACATTTTTATAGACGAAAACACTTCTATTTTCAGTATATAAAATAGCTTAAAAAAATGAGCTCCGCCTTGACAACAGTAAAATTTAGATTATTGTCCATGAGTGCATCACAATAACAAAATATTACATGAAAATAATTTGTGTTAATGGAATGCAATTTTTTCACTTTTACTATTAATACTTTAATATATGTTTATAGCATGCATACATTTGTTTTTATTATTTATTTATTTTTAAATGTTAAACTTTATTTTATTATTGGCTTGTTTCAATGGGGTTTTTTTCTCCAATGTTTTTAACTTCTCCCGATAATAATGAAGGAAGTAGAAAAACATTGGAACTGTAAAATAAACGTTGCGTCCACTCGGACATTTTAGTATACGGAACCGGAAATGAGTCCATTGCTGTTTTCATTCCGCCGCGGTCCACCATGAAGGAAGCGAACATGGCTTTCCCGGTGAGTGTGGGCGAGCTGCTCCGGGCGGACCTCCAGGAGGACGCGCTGTACCGGGACGACGGCCTGTGTGTGGTCGGGGTGTTCGGGAAGAGCAGCATGCAGCCCGGCCCGCAGAAGGAGTCCATCGTCAACAGTCTGTCGGACAAACATATCTTCCCGCTGTTCGGCGGGCCGGAGGACGGCGGCTCCGCGGACAGCCTCATCCAGGCGTTCTACCACCAGGAGAGCCGGGTACTCTACCTGTTGCTGTCCTCCGTCTGCGACAGCCGCCAGCTGCTGCGGGCCTGCGAGGCTCTCAGCGCCGGCACCGGCCACTCGGACGCCCACGACTTCTGGAAAGGCCTGGACAGCCAGCACTGCCTCCACCTGCTCTACATGTTCTCCGTGTGCCACGTCCTGCTGCTCGTCCACCCGAACCAGACCTTCGACGTGACCTACGACCGGCTCTTCCGGGCCCTGGACGCGCTGCGGCAGAAGGCGCTGCCTCTGATCCGAGCTGCCATCAAAGACTGCCCGGTGTCCAAGGAGTGGAAGGTGAACTGTCGGCCCTGCCCTCCACGGCTGCTCTTCGTCTTCCACATGAACGGCTCTCTGAAGGTCTGGTCCGTTATTCATGCATTGAAGAGATAGTTCCGATGTGTAGAAGTGGTGTTGTATGAGGTACTTATCCCAAGCTTAGCTTGTTTTTTAGTTTGTGAGGTTTTAGGGAAGTACTTTCTCAATGACTCTTATTATCTTTCACCTGTTTTCCCCGTTTAAAAGTGGTGATTTATGAGGTACTCATCCATAGTCCATGTATTATAGTGACAGGAGGGCCAGGATGTTGGTGAAGCAATGTTCTACTCCTTATCTTAGACACTTTTTCACAGCTTTGCTTTGTCCTGAAACAGCCCTTTTGTGACGGGGAACTTTCAGGATGATTTAGTGCCCCAGCAGCTTCTTATCTTTTAAAACTATAGAGTGACACTTTAGGAAATTTTGCTTATTTTCATTATAACTAGGGATGCACGATATTGATTTTTTGAAGCCGATACCGATATCGATAACTTTCTGCTCCTCGGGACCGATACCGATACCGATAACCGATAATATTGTTATTCGTTTTTGAATGTATATTCAGATCAAATTCAGGTCAAAAACACTAATGACTAAGCTTAGGTAGATTTAGCATAGCTTTGCCTTTTACCAAACACCTAACCAGATGTATCACAGTGACATGATAATTATTACTATGAACAAAAGAAAGCCAAGAACAGTTTTGACTCTTCAATAAAATGACAATATTTATTTTTTTCAAATAAATATGTAAGTGAGTCAGTCAGTCAGTCAATGACAACTTTCCCTGAGCAGCATGGGATATGCACACACAAGTGCTGCTACATTAAACTGTTGGTCCTGATCCACACAGAAATGTAAACTACGGTAATAGGCAGAAATATCAGCAAAGCAACAGCCACTACTGCGGATGTGATCCCCTCCATTCAAGCGCTGACGCGACTGCTAAAACGAACGTTACCAACAGACCACGGAGTGAAAACATCAAAGGAAACCCCGTTAAAAGCAGTGGAAACGCGTTTTGGTGACATCGAGGAAAAGCCACTGTATTATCTCTCAACTATATTGGACCCGAGGTACAAGGACCGCTACTTCACCCGTGCATCAAAACGCTAAGCTACGGGCTCGCTGCTTCTTTAGCGGCGCCGGCGTCTTCATACGCTTTTAACACACCGTCGTAGCGATGGTGATGTGCGAGGTGACTTTTAAGGTTGGATGTATTAAAGCTCGATGCCTTTTTCCCTCCTCTTGGAACTTCTGCATTGCATTTGTTACAAATGGCAAGCGATTCAGTTTCCTCAGAAACTTTGAAGTAGTCCCACATTACAGACGCCATGCGTGTTTGTTTACTAGTCTTCCTCCTCCACTCGCTCGCAGCCTCTACGTCACAGCCAGGCATGAGAAGGGAGCGCTCGATTTGTGGATTAACTCCCTCCTCCGAAACCTGTGATACCACAGTAACCACATCACATGCTAAACGGGAGGCGCCTAGAAAAAAACTAACGTCCCTCATCCCAATCCACCCGTATGACTGTTTTAACACAAACATCCTATCGTCGGATTATCGGAGGTATTAATAATTGTATCGGATTTATCGGGTTGACGTCATAATTCCTATTATCGGGCCGATAATTATCGGTCCGATAATTATCGTGCATCCCTAATTATAACTGCAAGAAAGTGCAGATGTTCCACAATGTATAGTATCCTCCTAAGTCACAGCCCTGACCAGGGTCACCAAACCTAATTTAACTTGACACCTTTTTGGTTTGATTTTCCGAAGGTCTCTGCAAACGGCTCGGACTCCGGAGGAAACCAAGACAAGGCCAAGAAGCACTCTCCCAGGAGGAGGCTGCAGCACGCTCTGGAGGACCAGATCTACCGCATCTTCCGTAAAAGCAGAGTCCTGACCAACCAGAGCAGCAACTGCTTGTTCACCGTGCCCGCCAACCAAGCGTTTGTGTACGTGATCCCCGCCGTAGACGAGGACCCCGTGGGCGCCCTGCTTAGCCAGCTGCGGTCAAACTGCATCTTGTGTGAACCGGACAACACCGTGGTGGTGTCGGGGCCGCGGCGGTATCAGCAGATCCGACGCTCGGCTCGGCAGGCCGGCTGCGGCGCAGACCCGGTCAGCGTGATGATGGGCGGTCCGCTGGTGGACTGCAGCTTGAGGGAATTCCTCTGGCAGCACGTGGAGCTGGTGCTCACCAAGAAGGGCTTCGACGACAGCGTGGGTCGCAACCCGCAGCCGTCGCACTTTGAGCTGCCGACCTACTCCAAATGGGTCCAGGTCGCCTCGAGACTCCACCAGGTGCTAATTAGCAACACAGAAGAAGAAACGGCGGAGCTGGCCTTGAAAGTGCAAGGTCAGCTGAAGGTGTTGGAGGGTTTTCTCGAGGCGGACACAAAGTTCTCTGAGAACAGGTGTCAGAAAGCTCTGCCGCTGGCTCACAGCGCTTACCAGTCCAACCTCCCCCATAATTACACCACCACGGTGCATAAGAACCAGCTGGCGCAGGCCCTGCGGGTGTACAGCCAGCATGCTCGCGGCGTGGCTTTCCAGCGCTACGCGCTGCAGCTCCACGAGGACTGCTACAAGTTCTGGAGCAACGGCCACCAACTGTGTGAGGAGCGAAGCCTGACCGACCAACACTGTGTTCACAAGTTCCATCTGCTGCCTCAGCCAGGTGAACGCCTCCTACTTTATTTTCCTCACTGCACGGAGGCTTATAATGTGATACACAATAATGCAATTTTCTGCACACGTTAATCAGACAAAAAATCTTGATCTTGAACACAAGAAAAAAGTTAAAAGTTTATACATATTGAAAGGGAGTCAACCAATAACACAAAATTAAATCTGACTGTGATTTCTGTAGGAGAGAAGCCAGACGTGGACCGCAACCCTCCCATTCTCAACCACAACAGCAGGGGGCGCTCCACCAGCTCCTGTAACTGCGGCAGGAAACAGGCTCCTCGCGAGGATCCGTTTGACATCCAGGCTGCCAACTGTGATTTCTACCAGGTCAGAGTTCAAGCAGCTTCTCCTCACAGATTGTCAAATATCACCCAATGTATAATCTAACCTGTGTTGTCATTCATCCTGCAACATTTATACATTTGTATTGTCTGTTTAACCAAAGGATTAAGGACTTTTATTTGATACATTATTATTTTCAAAATATTGATTATACCCACTTTAATTAAAGTCTGAATATTAGTTTTCTTTATTGCATGTTTTTAATGGTGTTCTCCCCGAACAGATGCTGGAGGAGAAATGCTGCGGGAAGCTGGAGAAGATCGAGTTTCCCGTCTTCCAGCCCAGCACTCCTGACCCGGCCCCAGCCCCGGCCAGCAACCCGGCCCCAGCCCCGGCCAGCAACCCGGCCCCGCGGCTCCCGAGCGAGGCCTCGGAGTCCGGGGAGGCGGAGAGGCTGAAGGAGCCGAGCACTGCTCAGAGCCACACGCCCGGAGACACCAGCCTCAGCCTGGCTCTCAGCCTCGGCCAGTCCACGGACAGTCTGGGACCCTACGCGGACGGAGAGGGAACCGAAACCCAAGTCCAGCAAAAGAGGCCGAGCCTTGTTGACCGGCAGCCCTCCACTGTGGAGTACCTCCCGGGGATGATGCACTCCGGCTGCCCTAAGGGCCTGCTGCCCAAGTTCTCCAGCTGGTCGCTGGTCAAGCTGGGCCCAGCCAAGTCATACAACTGCCACACGGGTCTGGAACAGCCAGGCTTCCTGCCCGGCTCCTCCTTCCTCTTGCCGTGGGACTTGGTGATTCGCTCTCGGTCGGAGGAGGACACGGGGTTGACGGAACCTTTGGATGGAGGCACCTCCTCATGGCCAGCCCCCAACAAGTCCCTGGTGGGGAAGCGAGGGAGCACCGGAGGGCTCGGGAGGAGCCGCAGGAGGGACGACATGGCTCGGATCTTCGTGGGCTTCGAGTACGAAGACATCAGGGGCAGACGCTTCATCAGCTGCGGGCCGGATAAGATCGTGAAGGTGCTGGGGCCCGGGGGTGCCAAAGACCCCGCCACCAGGGTGCTCAACAACGACATGCCGCTGTACATCTCGTCCCCTTCGCAGGGCCGTGGCCTGAAGTCTCACTTCGCCCAGCTGACTCGCCTTTTTATTGTGGTGCCGGACGCCCCTCTGGAGGTGACCCTCAACCCACAGGTGACGTCTCCTTTTTATTCCTTCAGTACCAAAACAATCCAGTTTATGGATATCCGTGTCCACAGCTCATTCAGTGGACTTTCATTGGTCCCTTTGAATGTTACTCATATAGGAACTTCCTCTGAGGAGTGAATTAATGAATGAAACTCTCTGTGTGTTTGCAGGTGCAGCCCGGTCCGGCCCCCTGCCCGGTTTTCCACCCAGAGCAGACGGATCTGGTGGTGCCGCCTGATGGTCTCTGGGTTCTGCGGTTCCCTTATTCCTACTCAACGGACCGTGGCCCCTGTTACCCCCCCAAGGAGAACCAGCCCCTCAACAACCACAAGGTGCTGCGGGGCATCCTGAAGGCCACGAGCGCCAACCCTCCTCCACAGTGAGCTTTCACAGAACGCTGGACTTCTTATTTATTCACACCGGGGATAAAGGCACAGAATGTTTTTCATCTGGTTGGAATTACTTTAAATGCGTTGCTGATTTTTCACCGCGTGCCATCCAAACTTTAAAATTTACACTTTTGGCTTTGAGAAAAGTAACAAATTTCAGCACTTTTTTTTTAAACGGTCCCCTGAAATGCACATTGAAGTGTTTACAGTGTTTTTTAGGAAATATAAACGGCTTCATCAGGACTCTAGCAAACGGAAATCAGCAGCACAGCATCAACTAAAGTAGCATTTTGAACAGAAGTCGAGCGTCAAGAATTAGGCTCAAGTCCCCCTATTAAGCATTTATAATATAATATATTAAAGTATATAAATGCATTATAAACATACCATCATGTGGTTGTATGCAGGTTTGTCAACAACTAAAACTCCTGCCGTCCCTATAAGTGTAAAAAATGTTTGTTCTGATAAATGTGAATTATTGTAATATAATAATAATAATATTAGGGGGACGTCCAGGAAAGTGTTGGTATCACAACAACATGCGTTTGCTACTATTATGACATTGATTACAACAGATGTACTTGAGGACCGGAGCTGGAAGGTTTTTTCTATCAATAAAAATGAGGTGTTTTGTTATCTTTATGTGTTATCTTTATGTGAATATTATTTAACAGCAGCCGCAAAGAGAAAGTGCCTCAGGTTTCAGCATTACACACTTTGTCCACTAGAGGGGGTTGGACTCCTTTATCTTGGTTGAAACCACCTCACCATCAGCTGGTAGAGACCAACTACTAACATGTTTTATTCACAATTACACGTAATGTTTACAGTTCGGAGCATTCCAATATCACCGCTTTCCTGTGAAATTTGGGATTTAATTTAAAATTCATTTTCAGGCATGAAAACATAAACCTAAGTGTGACTTTTGAAAGCCCCAGACGACTTCCTCGCTGACTCTTTTCAACAGAACTGCAGAAAAGTAATAATGAAATGATATTAAATATTCGATCGATTTTACTCCAGAAATATTTACAGAAATAAACGGTGGGCTGCTGTAATCTTTTTTCCACCATTGTTCTGCATTAGAAGACGGAGCACATTGACAAAATTACCACTTTAGAATGAATGTTTGTTCGTTTCATCCACCAAACAGCAAAAGTAGCTTCATGATTCCATTTATTTACAGTGTTTTATTTCTATGAATCATGAACCAATGAGATCCTGATTGTTTTCTCCTGGTATTTAAATGTGGGCACAGTGAAAGGAACAAGGAAATCAATTAGTGATGTCATACGACCTTAGTAACACACACACACACACACACACACACACCGAGTCTTCAGGAATGTGGGTAATAACAAAGCTAAGACGAATGATTCAAGGTCATAAAGTTAACAACCAGTGGTCAAGATTTAAAGGGACATTCAGTGTTACACTTCCATTCACCATACACTTTCACTTCCATTCACCATACACTTTCACTTCCATTCACCATACACTGACAATTCCATTCACCATACACTTTCACTTCCATTCACCATACACTTACACTTCCATTCACCATACACCATACACTTTCACTTCCATTCACCATACACTTACACTTCCATTCACCATACACTTTCACTTCCATTCACCATACACTTACACTTCCATTTACCATACACTTTCACTTCCATTCACCATACACTTACAATTCCATTCACCATACACTTTCACTTACATTCACCATACACTTTCACTTACATTCACCATACACTTACAATTCCATTCACCATACACTTACACTTCCATTCACCATACACTTTCACTTCCATTCACCATACACTTACACTTCCATTCACCATACACCATACACTTTCACTTCCATTCACCATACACCATACACTTTCACTTCCATTCACCATACACTTACACTTCCATTCACCATACACTTTCACTTCCATTCACCATACACTTACACTTCCATTCACCATACACTTACACTTCCATACACCATACACTTTCACTTCCATTCACCATACACTTTCACTTCCATTCACCATACACCATACACTTACACTTACATTCACCATACACTTTCACTTCCATTCACCATACACTTTCACTTACATACACCATACACTTACACTTCCATTCACCATACACCATACACTTACACTTACATTCACCATACACTTTCACTTCCATTCACCATACACTTTCACTTACATTCACCATACACCATACACTTTCACTTCCATTCACCATACACCATACACTTTCACTTCCATTCACCATACACTTACACTTCCATTCACCATACACTTTCACTTCCATTCACCATACACTTACAATTCCATTCACCATACACTTACACTTCCATTCACCATACACTTTCACTTCCATACACCATACACTTACACTTCCATTCACCATACACTTACACTTCCATACACCATACACTTTCACTTCCATTCACCATACACTTTCACTTCCATTCACCATACACCATACACTTACACTTACATTCACCATACACTTTCACTTACATTCACCATACACTTTCACTTACATTCACCATACACCATACACTTACACTTACATTCACCATACACTTACATTCACTGGAAGCACTTGAAGGTACGAAAGCCTATTAGGGCCATTGCCGGTAAAAGTATATATATATATATATATATATATATATATATATATATATATATATATATATATAAAATATGGAGCCAGAGGAGGAGGGTAATAGTCAGAGAGAAAAAACTCAGAATTTATGAGATTAAAGTGGTTTATTTCAGATCACATCTCTTCGAAGTCCGTATGTTTACAATAATATGGTGATTCTGGGCAAAATTAAAAGTATAAATATTGATCTCAGAGAAGGTTTTTCTCGCAAATGTATGACTTTTAATCGCAATATTACCTGTTTTTACCTACAATCCCCCAAAACATTTGGACCATCATTTTTTTGTTAGTTATCCTTTTGTAACGTTCCTTTCCATTGTCAGACTGTCTTATTAAATTACATATTTGTATTCGTCCTGGCACCGAGAAGTGTTGATGTCCTTCAGAGAGTGAGCTACCTGGAAGTGGTGAAACTGGGTGTGTTTGTGTCGAGCAACAACAACCATAAAAAGACCCAAACAGAGTTCTAAGTGTTGCTGTTCCACCTGGACAGGTGAGAGGGAGGCGGGGGATAAAAGCCGGCCCACATGCAGATCAGGGTTTACAGCTTCTCTTTCTCCCGGACCTGAATACGACTGTGCCAAAGTTCAGCGCTCACAACTCGGGACAATTGAAAGAAGACACTGAACTGAAGTTATCCGGCAGCTTCGGCTTACAGACTGTGAGACCTGAGACAAGCGAAGACAAACACCTGAGACTATTTAGCGGCGGCGGGATGTGAGTATAATACACAGATTTATGTCATCCGGCTTCTGCAATGGTTTACTATAAAGTTAACTTTCAACTTTCCGTCAGTGTGAGAGGTAACAACCATCTCTAACAGCAGTATTTTAAATATTAAAGATGTGTTTAACCGTTCATTTGACTTTGTGGTATAGTTTAGTTATGAAATCTGTAATTTAAGTAAATAAATGTGATTATTAGTGTTGTTTTGAGTCCTCTGCTGCCCGAATCCTCTTCAGAGGCAAATCTTGCTGAAAGGAACATGAAGTTCTTTTCTTTGTTTTAGATAATAAACATTACTGCACTTTGAGGTAATAATTATTTACATTCTGTGGCGATTTCTACTTAAGCTCTTTGGTATTTAACATGTAAAAATCAAGATTTGAGTTTTTTTCCACATTAATGTCACATTAATGGGAGTTTAGTACTAGTACAAATACCAAAGTACTAACACCACACTGTGAAAATACTGTTTCAAGTTGTAATTCCTGCTTCGAAAATATACTTAGGGTTTTTACAAGTATAAAATGTTATTACTCAGCCGTTAGTGTAAAAGCAGGATTTTAGAGTTGTAGTTCGTTGAGGTGGAGCTCAATTTGAACTTTTATGGTCATTTTCATTATGGCTTGATCAGATTATGTTCTTTGTTAATTGACTGATTGTTTTTAAAAAATAATGATAAAAGTTAATCACAAAAACAAAGTGACACCATCATGTTGGTCAATATTGATTTTGCCCAAAGCAACAGTCCAAACGAAATTATTTTGTACGTTATTAGAATTATTTGTACAAAAATGTTAGTGTAGTAAAAAGTGCAGTATTTCTCTCTGAAGTGTAGAAAAAGGAAATACTCAAGCAAATAAAAGTACCTCGAAATTGTACTTAACTACGTTACTTGTGTAAAAGTACCTAGTTGTATGACATGTTATGATGTGAAGCACTTTGAGTCTGCCTTAAAGATCTATACAAATAAAGTTGCATTGCCTAGTTCCATTCCATCATTGGATGTGAATGTCCATCCATCGTCTAACGCTTTATCCTGTATTCAGGGTTGGATGTGAATGTGATTTGTGTTTTTGTTGCCCTGTCGGTCCTTCCATCGGCCAATGCCCTCATGATGACCTCAGACGTGTGTGATCGGAGCGGCATGGCGGCCCGGAAGGCCGAGGTCCAGCGGCGCATCGTGTCCAAGGACGGCCACAACAACGTGCGCATCGACAACGTGGAGGGCATGGTGAAGCTGTACCTGCACGACATCTGGACCACCGTGGTGGACATGAAGTGGCGCTACAAGCTCACGCTGTTCGCCTCCACCTTCGTCATGACGTGGTTCATCTTCGGCGTGGTCTTCTACTTTATCAGCATGGGCAACGGCGACTTCGAGCCCGGCCTGGACGCCAACCACACGGCGTGCGTGGTCAACGTGAAGACCCTCACCGGGGCCTTCCTCTTCTCCCTGGAGTCGCAGACCACCATCGGCTACGGGTTCCGCTACATCTCGGAGGAGTGCCCGCTGGCCATCTTCACCCTGGTGGCCCAGCTCGTCATCACGGGCCTCGCCGAGATCTTCGTCACCGGCGCCTTCCTCGCCAAACTGGCGCGCCCCAAGAAGCGCGCGGAGACCATCAAGTTCAGCCAGTCGGCGGTGGTGTGCCGGCGCCGGGGCCAGCCGTGCCTGATGGTGAGGGTGGCCAACATGAGGAAGAGCCTGCTGATCCAGTGTCAGCTGACGGGCAAGCTGCTGCACTCCAACGTGACGGAGGAGGGCGAGAAGACGCAGGTCCACCAGAGCTCCGTGGACTTCCACATGGACTCCAGCGGGGACTGCCCCTTCCTCATCCTGCCGCTCACCTTCTACCACATGCTGGACGGGAGCAGCCCGCTGGCGGGCCTCAACGCCGACAACCTGCTCACGCGAGACTTCGAGCTCCTCGTGACGCTGAACGCCACCATGGAGTCGACGGCCGCCACGTGCCAGAGCCGCACCTCCTACGTCCCGCAGGAGATCCTGTGGGGCTACGAGTTCAAGCCGGTGCTGTTCTGCACCGCGGGGGGGCGCTACGTGGCCGACTTCAACTTCTTCGACAAGGTGCAGGTGAGCAACGACGCGGCCTTCCTCGGCAACAACACGGAGAAGCTCAAACTGGAGGAGGACTACAAGAAAGACTAGCGGGCGAGCGTGTCGTCACTGCTGCTGTGTGACGTCACGGGGGGGTTTCACAGCAGCCTTGTTGAGATGTCATAGGGTAAAACACAGGTGCAATTAAATAAAAGAGATTTATTGACACTACCAGGGCCTCCTTAGTTCCAGTATGATTTAATCACATTTACAGTGGGACCCCATCCCCCTTTCAACTCAATTCACTTCAATGCAATTTTTAATGCCAAAAATCACACATTTTCCTACCACATCTCTGTCCTTGGAGCCTTTGCATCAGAAGAGGAAAATATCCTTAAAAATGGGAGAAACCTCAGGAAGAGCAACTGAGGAGGAGGGACAGACGTGCAACAGATGTCATGTGTACAGAATAAACAACATAATAATGGCAACACAGTCCCTCTGCATGCTGTAATCAGAGCAGTAATAGCAGTAGTACGAGTAGCCACCAGTAATAACAGCAGTAGTACATATAGTAGAATGATAATGATAATGCAAGCAGTAGTAGCAGCATATTATAAATATGATTAATTATAGCACAGAGACTCTGGGGAGGAGGTCATGTTAATAACATACCTGCATTAATAGGACATAAACGTCACTCCCCCTCATTTAAGATATGACATCAGCCTCCACCACAACAAACAAGCCTACGTTTACTATAATAATAAACTAAATACAGGTGACTCACATGACATCAAATAGCCTTAAGTAAAAAGATGTTGCATACAAACTGTATGTAGGTAATAAATAGATGTGTAAAAACCCTCTACGGAGACGACGGGGTAAGAAATCAGCTGTACATGACGTGATTGCTTGGGACAAATGGAAACGTTGCTTTTTATTAGAATGGATGATGACAGTATGATTCTACACTGGGAGGTACATAAGGGGTTTTGTTTTGTAAATAAAGATTTCGTCATGAAAAAAAAGTTCAAATGAAGTGTTTTTTTATTTTTGTAAAAATGGAAAGTTAATGTCAACGCCAGCGGTGGAAAGTAACCAAGTACTTTTACTGACATTTTGACATACTTCTACCTCAAATCTGCTACTTTCATTTCAAAGCTTTATATCTTTTTAGATAAAGATTTTTAATTAGATTAAATTAGAGTATTTGTAGGCTGTGGTAGCGTTACTTTTACTAAAGTAAAATATCAAATACTTCTTTCACTGATGCCATTCTGGAGCTGGGATGAGCTCCATTCACCACAACTCACTATAGGAACATGTGGTTATAAAGAACGGAGCCATTTGAAGGACAAAACAGGTTCAGCCACCAGTGAGACCTTCTCAGGTTGACTTTAGCTTTTATTGTGGCAACACAATGTGTGTGTAGACAATAGTTCAATCCTAAACACGTGATCTGTTCATCTGACAGAGACAGCAACAGCAGCAACTTTATATATATATAAACACACACTTGTATATGAGATAGTAGATTTGGTTGTTTTCTAGAATTTAAGCTAAATTAATATTTATATTAACACTGTGATATTACTACCCTTACCTTAATAATAGGTGTGCTACACAACTGGCCCTGACACGATCAAGATTTCTAGAATGTTTGACTTTGAAGGGTTCATCCCAGGAAGCGGATGGTACTTTTATTCTGAAGGACTTTGACCGGAAGTCGTGTTGTTGTTGTTGCTGCCAGGCGGAAGACAGACAAACCAGGAGAGTAAAAGATGTTTCAGTAAATAAACGCGTAGTTTCTTATTCTTTATTAACACATCGTAGCCCAGAACCAGATCTTTAAACGCCCGTCTGATGTGAGACGGTCAGAGATGAGCGTCACGTTGGATATTAGACTGAAAAGAGCGAACAAAGTTTACCATGAAGGGGTAAGTAACCAACCACAGTTAGCTTAGTTAGCTAACAACCCGACTCTTGTGTGCTGCTTTGTTAACACGAGCCTTAACTGTCGCAGTGATTAACGTAATTACAATTAAAAGACTGTATTGTATTACGGTAACAGTTAGCTGTATAGTTAGCTAGGGGCGTCTTCCTTTCCGCACGTGACCAGCAGCTGATCTGATTAACGACGTGTAGCGAGAAAATCTGTGCCCGTTAGATTCTGTGCTCCCGGAAGATCACGACAAACAGTTCGACCACAGTAGGCTACTTCATAACTATGCCTTGTTTTGTGTGTGTGTGTGTGTGTGTGTGTGTGTGTGTGTGTGTGTGTGTGTGTGTGTGTGTGTGTATGTTTGTATGTGTGTGTGTGTGTATGTTTGTATGTGTGTGTGTGTGTGTGTGTGTGTGTGTCTGTGTGTGTATGTTTGTATGTATGTGTGTGTGTGTGTGTGTGTGTGTGTGTGTGTGTATATGTTTGTGTGTGTGTGTGTGTGTGCGTGCGCGTGTGTGTGTGTATGTTTGTATGTGTGTGTGTGTGTGTGTGTGTCTGTGTGTGTGTATGTTTGTATGTATGTGTGTGTGTGTGTGTGTGTGTATATGTTTGTATGTATGTGTGTGTGTATGTTTGTATGTGTGTGTGTGTGTTTTTGTATGTATGTGTGTGTGTGTGTGTGTGTATATGTTTGTATGTGTGTGTGTGTGTGTGTGTGTGTGTATATGTTTGTATGTATGTGTGTGTGTGTGTGTGTGTGTGTGCGCAGGAAGTGGTGGCCGGTGTCATCTTGCTGGTGTGTAAGGAGGCGCTGCAGCACCACGGCATCTCTCTGAGCATGGAGGGGCTGGTGAACCTGCAGCTCAGCTCCAAGAGCGTCGGTGTCTTCGAGGCTTTTTACAACTCTGTCAAGGTGAACTAACAGTCAGTCTGAAGGTCTGCCGGCTAAAAGGAAACTTTCCGAATAACTTTAATCAAACCTCACTGATTCTCACACAGAAACCAGATTAATAGACCTAAACGCAGAAAAGTAAAGCAGCTCATGTTTTTCTGGGATTTACATCTATTGTCAACTTTGTGTACTGTTTTACTTTTATTTTTTTCATGTTTTATATACACTTTTTTGACATGGACCCATGAGTCTAAAGAATAATAAAGTTAAATTGAATTTACACCAATGCATCATATCCTATAAAATCATCGGTAGAACTTTGTATCTCTAAGAAGAAAACCAGCCGTTTTCAGCTTTAGTGATGTTTGCTAATCTGACCTTCCTGCTCGCGTGTTTGCAGCCTATCCAGCTGATCAGCAGTAACATCGAGGTTTCCAAGGCAGGAAAGATCCCAGCCGGCCGGACCGAGATCCCCTTTGAGTTCCCTCTGAACACCAAAGGCAACAAGGTGCTGTATGAGACCTACCACGGCGTCTTCGTCAACATTCAAGTGAGTTGGGGACGTCATGCTGAATCTGCTTCCACAAGAGCTCACGAACAACTACCTGATAATGAGCATTGTTAATCCACTCAAATAATAAGAAAAAAACATGTTTAAGTAGTGTAACATTACAGAAGTCCAGCAGAGGATTTCTGAGAGACAACATCAAAATAAGAGGAAGACAGGGGACGGGCTTAAACACTCAGATATAAATACGCAGGAAGCTAAACGCTAAATACAAAGACTCTCCTGAAAGCTTTAAGGCGAGATCACCAACTCCCTATATTCCGTTTTTATGTATTTGATAATTCACACAGTTAAATATTAAAATAGTTGTACATTTGAAATAAATGATTTCCTGTCAGTAAACCACCCTGTCTTCTCCTCAGTACACCCTCCGCTGTGACATGAAGCGCCCCCTGCTGGCCAAAGACCTGAGCAGGAACTGTGAGTTCATCGTGCACTGCCAGGTGAGTGAGACACGTATCCTTTAGATAAATATACCCGTACGCTGTGGTGACGTTTGACCGTTTAAAGCTGCTTTTTGTATGTGCACATCGCTACAAACTAATTTCATGCTCCGTTTGATTTTCAGCCCCAGAAAGCAAAAGTTGTCCCCACCCCGGTCAACTTCACCATCACTCCAGAAACCTTGCAGAACACCCGTGAGGTGAGAAAAATGTAATAAATATTTAGTTTTTTTCAAGGAATGGTTCACTCCTAAACAATCTAAATTGTATTTAGTGTGCTTAAGAGTGGCGTTAAGGAGAGCGGAGTAGGGACGATGTAGAATTTAATCTGGATCACAATAATGTGGTAGAGAAGTTGAAAATAGATTTTTTAAAATACAGGTTTAAAAACCCTTTCTCATGGTGACTTGAGTACTATACACAATTCTTCACTTTTGGTGAACTATTCTGGTGGTGAACTATTAACTGATCTGTACTGAGAGGATGAACTTTCTGTCCTCAGAGGAGTTTGCTGCCAAAGTTTCTAGTCAGAGGCAACTTAGACGCCACCAACTGTGTGATCAGCCAGCCGTTGACCGGCGAGGTGATGGTGGAGACCTCGGACGTCCCCATAAAGAGTATTGAACTACAGCTGGTGCGGGTGGAGACCTGTGGTGAGTTCACGCTGCGATAACATGACCGCGATTGGATTTCAGTTTTTTTCTAAATGTCCGTCTCAACCGTCCAGGCTGTGCCGAAGGTTACGCCAGAGACGCCACGGAGATCCAGAACATCCAGATAACTGAGGGCGATATCTGCCACGGCCTCCAGATCCCCATCTACATGGTGTTCCCCAGGCTCTTCACCTGCCCCACGCTGGAGACCACCAACTTCAAAGTCGGTCAGTGAAGCCCCCAGTCTGCCTTCAGTCCTGACTCCACTGGTTTCACTGGTGAAACTTCAAAAACGGGTCGTAAATAGTGGAAGACTCAAGCAAACTTCTTGCATTCAAAATCTTAACAGAGTTCAGTATTAGGATCTAATTTCCAGTACTTTATAACCTGCAGGATATTTATACATTAATATATATTGATATGGGTTTATGCAGGGTCTTTTAAGTAGTACATTTTAAAGGCCATTTTCTGAGGTATTCAATTTTGTAGCTTGTTTTCAATGTTTTTAAGATTTAAGTTATATGCTGAAGTGGAATTTATTTATGGAAATCCTGCACATATTTTATTGACTTTTTATTGTTTATTTTTGTGACAAACTAATATACTCGGATGTTTTGTGCCGTCAAGTGAAAGTGACGTTTTTTTATGAAAATCTTTACATAACATACAATGCAATGACATTTATATGATGTCTTATAAAAACAATACACTGACATTTTTATGCCACCTGAAATATTTTTTTTTGACTTATGATTTTTTTATGAAATCATGCGTAAAGAACTTTTTGATGATTGCTATTTTGCTTTGATTGCTAGTATTAGTACACTGTTCATGGGACGTCCCCAATAACCTCTGTCTTAACAATAAACATACTCATAAATGACAAGGAGTTTTGACCCCTTAAGACCTTTTCCCTTCTGTAACATTTATATCCCGTCATCTGAAAAGGATTATTATCTATTTACTGTTTTTGTGACGTACGTTTTTTTTCTGTCTTTTTCAGAGTTTGAAGTCAACGTTGTCATCATACTTCATGATGATCACCTGATCACGGAAAACTTTCCTCTAAAGCTGTGCAGAGTTTAAGTCGGACAAGTTCAAGGACTTCGATGCTCCCTACAATACACAGGACTTTTTGCATAATGCAACATTCCTCTAATAATGTTAATTATCAGACGTTAAACCAACCAGATTTTGTCATTAATGAATATGACCTAAAGTGTTTGTTATATTTAATAAATGTCACATTTTTGAAAATCGAAGTCAAAGTCTTTGAAACTAAAACTCCTCATAATAAAAATAACAATAATGCATTTTCAGATTTTAAACAGCTTTTCTCTGTCAGATGTGTGTCAAACTCAAGATGTTTTTAGTCATACAAGAACCATAAAAGTTATAATATATTGTTAACTTCCAGTCATCCCAGAACACAGCACATAGACACTGACGCAGATTATACATTTCATTACAAAACTTGGTTTTCAAGAATGGAGATAATTGCAGACAGGCAAGGCGGATGTTGAGCGTTCCTGGGTGAATCCGGTAGCTGGACTGACGGGGATCGGGAGCTGGGTTTGGCGGCTGACAGAGTGAGAAGGCAGGCAGGAGATTGGGAATCCAGAACAGCTGACAGGCAGGCGCAGATCTGAGCACAAGGAAATGGATGATTTACTCTTGACATAAAAGAGCCACGAAAAAAAGTAATGAAAGAAAGTTAGTATAGCATGTCGAAAAAGTATTTTAGAAAGTCAAGAAAAAAGTAATGAAAAAAAGTCTGTATAGTATGTCGAAAAAAAAGTTACGAAAAAAAGTCAGTATAGCATGTCGAAAAAAGTAATGAAAAAAGTAACAAAAAAAGTAATGGAAAAATAGTCATGAAAAAAAAGTAATGAAAAAAAGTAGGTATAGCATGTAGTAAAAAGTCAAAGTGACGAAAAAAGTAATGGAAAAAAAGTAATGAAAAAGTAACAAAAAGTAATGACAAAAAAGTAATGAAAAAAGTACTGAAAAAACGTTATGAAAAAAAAAGTAATGAAAAAAAGTTTTTAAAAAAGTCAGTAAAGTATGTTGAAAAAAGTCACAAAAAAAAGTCAGTATAGCATGTCGAAAAAAGTCATGAAAAAAAAAGTCATGAAAAAAGTCACAAAAAAGTCAGTATAGTATGTTGAAAAAAGTCACCAAAAAAAGTCAGTATAGTATGTTGAAAAAAGTCACCAAAAAAAAGTCAGTATAGTATGTTGAAAAAAGTCACCAAAAAAAGTCAGTATAGTATGTTGAAAAAAGTCAGTATAGTATGTTGAAAAAAGTCACCAAAAAAAGTCCGAAAAAAAAGTCAGTATAGTATGTTGAAAAAAGTCACCAAAAAAAGTCAGAAAAAAAAGTCAGTATAGTATGTTGAAAAAAGTAATGAAAAAAAGTAATGGAAAAAGTATTGAAAAGTCACCAAAAGAAGTAATGAAAAAAAAGTTATGAAAAAAAGTCAGTATAGCATGTCGAAAAAAAGTCATGAAAAGTCATGAAAAAAAAGTATGAAAAAAGTACTGAAAAAACGTTATGAAAAAAGTCTGTATAGTATGTTGAAAAAAGTCAAAAATAAGTTGGTATAGCATGTCAAAGTAATCGGGGAAAAAAAGTTATGAAAAAAGTATTGGAAAAAAAAATTATGAAAAAAGTCACCAAAAGAAAGTCAGTATAGTATGTTGAAAAAAGTCACCAAAAAAAGTCAGTATAGTATGTTGAAAAAAGTAATGAAAAAAAGTCAGTATAGTATGTTGAAAAAAGTCACCAAAAAAAGTCAGTATAGTATGTTGAAAAAAGTCAGTATAGTATGTTGAAAAAAGTCACCAAAAAAGTCCGAAAAAAAAGTCAGTATAGTATGTTGAAAAAAGTCACCAAAAAAAGTCAGAAAAAAAAGTCAGTATAGTATGTTGAAAAAAGTAATGAAAAAAAGTAATGGAAAAAGTATTGAAAAGTCACCAAAAGAAGTAATGAAAAAAAAGTTATGAAAAAAAGTCAGTATAGCATGTCGAAAAAAAGTCATGAAAAGTCATGAAAAAAAAGTATGAAAAAAGTACTGAAAAAACGTTATGAAAAAAGTCTGTATAGTATGTTGAAAAAAGTCAAAAATAAGTTGGTATAGCATGTCAAAGTAATCGGGGAAAAAAAGTTATGAAAAAAGTATTGGAAAAAAAAATTATGAAAAAAGTCACCAAAAGAAAGTCAGTATAGTATGTTGAAAAAAGTCACCAAAAAAAGTCAGTATAGTATGTTGAAAAAAGTAATGAAAAAAAGTCAGTATAGTATGTTGAAAAAAGTCACCAAAAAAAGTCAGTATAGTATGTTGAAAAAAGTCAGTATAGTATGTTGAAAAAAGTCACCAAAAAAGTCCGAAAAAAAAGTCAGTATAGTATGTTGAAAAAAGTCACCAAAAAAAGTCAGAAAAAAAAGTCAGTATAGTATGTTGAAAAAAGTAATGAAAAAAAGTAATGGAAAAAGTATTGAAAAGTCACCAAAAGAAGTAATGAAAAAAAAGTTATGAAAAAAAGTCAGTATAGCATGTCGAAAAAAAGTCATGAAAAGTCATGAAAAAAAAGTATGAAAAAAGTACTGAAAAAACGTTATGAAAAAAAAAGTTATGAAAAAAGTCTGTATAGTATGTTGAAAAAAGTCAAAAATAAGTTGGTATAGCATGTCAAAGTAATCGGGGAAAAAAAGTTATGAAAAAAGTATTGGAAAAAAAAATTATGAAAAAAGTCACCAAAAGAAAGTCAGTATAGTATGTTGAAAAAAGTCACCAAAAAAAGTCAGTATAGTATGTTGAAAAAAGTAATGAAAAAAGTAATGGAAAAAAGTATTGAAAAGTCACCAAAAGAAGTAATGAAAAAAAAGTTATGAAAAAAAGTCAGTATAGTATGTTGAAAAAAGTCACAAAAAAAAGTCAGTATAGTATGTTGAAAAAAGTAATGAAAAAAGTAATGGAAAAAAGTATTGAAAAGTCACCAAAAGAAGTAATGAAAAAAAAGTTGTGAAAAAAAGTCAGTATAGTATGTTGAAAAAAGTCACAAAAATAAGTCAGTATAGCATGTCAAAGTAATGAAAAAAAGTCATGAAAAAAGTAACCAAAAAAAGTCAGTAAAGTATGTTGAAAAAAGTCACACAAAAAAGTCAGCATAGCATGTCGAAAAAAGTAATGAAAAAAAGTTATGAAAAAAAAGTCATGAAAAAAGTCACCAAAAAAGTCAGTATAGTATGTTGAAAAAAGTCAGTATAGTATGTTGAAAAAAGTCACCAAAAAAAGTCAGTATAGTATGTTGAAAAAAGTCACCAAAAAAAGTCAGTATAGTATGTTGAAAAAAGTAATGAAAAAAAGTAATGAAAAAAGTCAGTATAGTATGTTGAAAAAAGTCACAAAAATAAGTCAGTATAGCATGTCAAAGTAATGAAAAAAAGTCAGGGAAAAAAAGTTATGAAAAAAGTATTGGAAAAAAAAATTATGAAAAAAAGTCACCAAAAAAAAGTCAGTATAGTATGTGGAAAAAAGTCACCAAAAAAAGTCAGTATAGTATGTTGAAAAAAGTAATGAAAAAAGTAATGGAAAAAAGTATTGAAAAGTCACCAAAAGAAATAATGAAAAAAAAGTTGTGAAAAAAAGTCAGTATAGTATGTTGAAAAAAGTCACAAAAATAAGTCAGTATAGCATGTCAAAGTAATGAAAAAAAGTCATGAAAAAAGTAACCAAAAAAAGTCAGTAAAGTATGTTGAAAAAAGTCACAAAAAAAAGTCAGTATAGCATGTCAAAGTAATGAAAAAAAGTCAGGGAAAAAAAGTCATGAAAAAAGTCACCAAAAAAGTCAGTATAGTATGTTGAAAAAAGTCAGTATAGTATGTTGAAAAAAGTCACCAAAAAAAGTCAGTATAGTATGTTGAAAAAAGTAATGAAAAAAAGTTATGAAAAAAAAGTAATGAAAAAAGTCACCAAAAAAGTCAGTATAGTATGTTGAAAAAAGTCAGTATAGTATGTTGAAAAAAGTCACCAAAAAAAGTCAGTATAGTATGTTGAAAAAAGTCACCAAAAAAAGTCAGTATAGTATGTTGAAAAAAGTAATGAAAAAAAGTAATGAAAAAAAGTAATGAAAAAAGTCAGTATAGTATGTTGAAAAAAGTCACAAAAATAAGTCAGTATAGCATGTCAAAGTAATGAAAAAAAGTCAGGGAAAAAAAGTTATGAAAAAAGTATTGGAAAAAAAAAGTATGAAAAAAGTCACAAAAAAAAAATCAGTATAGTATGTTGAAAAAAGTCACCAAAAAAAGTCAGTATAGTATGTTGAAAAAAGTCACCAAAAAAAAGTCAGTATAGTATGTTGAAAAAAGTCACCAAAAAAAGTCAGTATAGTATGTTGAAAAAAGTCACCAAAAAAAGTCAGTATAGTATGTTGAAAAAAGTCAGTATAGTATGTTGAAAAAAGTCACCAAAAAAAGCCAGAAAAAAAAGTATAGCATGTCGAAAAAAGTCATGAAAAAAATTCATGGTGCGCAGGTGGCAGGGTGGTTAGAGTGCATGCCATGTACGAACGTACGCACATACGCAGCTGACCCCGGTTCGAATCCTGGGCGGAGGTCCTTTGCTGCATGTCACACCCCCTCTCTCCTATGTTTCCGATCTGTCCACCTCTAATAAATGGCGTCCATGTCTTTAAAAAAAAAAGTCAGTATAGCATGTCGAAAAAGTATTTAAAAAAGTCCATATAGTATGTCGAAAAAAGTCACCAAAAATAGTCATGAAAAAAAGTCAGTATAGCATGTTGAAAAAGTCATGAAAAAAGTCACCAAAAAAAGTCATGAAAAAAAGTCAGTATAGCATGTCGAAAAAGTATTTTAAAAAGTCCATATAGTATGTCGAAAAAAGTCACCAAAAATAGTCATGAAAAAAAGTCAGTATAGCATGTTGAAAAAGTCATGAAAAAAGTCACCAAAAAAAGTCAGTATAGCATGTTGAAAAAAATCAGTAGTGTTGTCATAGTCATGAACCAGTCGGCATTGTTTTTGTAGCGGTCCACAGAGAACGGTTCAACGTCCATTCTACACTGATTCTGTGGGTTTTTTGCTTCCTCACGTTTCCTCACAGCGGCTCACCTGTTTCAAACTTGCTGTAAGTGCCGTTGTCAAGCGTGATTCTGCCGCCTGAGCAGAAAGCCAGTCCTCGCTCTCTCCATCTGCAATCACATGTGACCATTCAGTTCAAACTTGCTGTATCTTGCTCACTGCTCATCAGTGTTCCATGTATATTGACTCAAGTACCGTTGCGTTTACTGGCCCCTCTAACTGACTATTTCAACTCAGGACTTGCAGCAGAGTATTAAGTAGTACTTCTGAATACTTCCTTTTAAAGTGCATGTGTGTGATTCACCGGTGAAAGATGAAGATGAGGATGATGAGCAGGAGGGACACCAGGTCAGTGAGAATCCACATCAGGTTGTACTCGTCTGGACTCTGAGACACACAAAACAAATCTTTGTTCATATATCTTCAAATATGTTATTTCACTCTTAAATTAAAATTCTCCTCCTTTAACAACCCAACAGTATACACAACGTATTTAAATGCAACATACACAGTACAGCAGTGATATCAATGCAAAATTTTACTGCTCTGGATGTTTTTAACTCCTTTATATAATGTTGAGTAATTTTTGTAACTTCAGGCCGACTTTGAGTGTTGGAAAAAAATAATACCCGAGGAACACCTTCTCAAAGAAATGAGAAAAAAACATAACATGACAAAAACACACTGGGTTGTAAATGTATCACTGTGAGCTGTAATAATAAAATAATCATCACTGCCTGCCATTATTAATCTAAATGTCATGTTTGCTTTTACCGACTCAGGGTTGTTTCTAAGTTAATAATAATATTTTATGTACCTATGTGAATTCTTGGACATATTTTGCTGTAAAAATAACTACGTTTGTGTTTTTTTTATTTTATTTTATATAACAATTGTGCAATACCTCAGCAGCTCACTAGATGGTGCTCTGGAACCATCGAGGCAACTTTAATAATAATAATAATCTACAGAAATCCACGAGATCACCTTGTGTTTGGACCTTCTCTGTGAGAGTCATATATGATAATGCATTTCCAGCTGATCCAAGTGGCTTTTTAAAGAGTTTATTTAGCTTAAAGGAGAAATAAAGAAATAAAGACTTCAAGCCTCAGTTTAGATGGTTTTCACTGGACATAAAAAACAAATCTGTAAACTAACTAGTACAGTATTTACCTCTGAGATATAGTGGATTAGAAGTATAAATAAGAAAGAAAATGGAAATCCCTTAAATGATGTACTTGAGTGGCATACTTGGTAAAAGTACACGGTGTTGCTTGTTACCATGAGGAAGAGGGGGGAGCTCATGGTGCTGAGGAGCTGGGGGGCGTTGGTGGTCACCGACTGGACTCCAGAACACCAGGCCAGGGAGAAGAGCCACGGCTGGCTGATCACATACAGGTTGGTGGTGATGTTCGCCGCGGCGTACTCACTGCACATCACAGAGAAAAGTCATGATGCATTAAGATAGATACATACACACACACACACACACACACACACACACACACACACACACACACCTGGTGAGCCTGGTGGACATGGAGCTGTAGTGCAGGTTGAGTTTGACGATGTGGTTGCTCTGGAGCTCCTCTAGAGGGAGCCGAGTGCCTGATGTCTGCTGGAGCTCGGGATCGATTTCCTGGACCAGAGCTCGCAGGTCGGGTGGCAGCCACAGCACCTGGTGAGTGAGCATCCAGCACGTGCACACGCACACGTGCACACACACACACACACACACACACAAATGAATTGACTCTGAAAACCATGAGTGCTTTCTAGTCCTGAGATAACATTTGCTGTGATATGACACTAGAAATAAAATTGGATATGTGTTATTGATCGGGCGCTGCGGCTGATCATACTGATCTGACTCCAGTTTCCCACTGGAGTCAACAGAGATGACTGATTAAACTGTGTATTATTTGAGTTGACTTTCACGTCCACTTGGTGGAGCATCCTAACCTGGAATCAAACGGGGACGCCTCACCTGTGAGGAGTGAATGGAGGACTCGTTCTGGATGACCTCCAGCGTGCGTTGGATCCAGGTGTCCCTGTACGGGTGACCTCTGGGCGGGCGGTAGAGGTCAAAGATCACCAGTTTGCCTCTGTGAGCTGCCAGCTGGAGGAAGGCCTGCAGGCTGCAGACAGGCTGCTTCCCTGCCTGCAGTCGGTCCTCCGCTCGCAGGGAGCCGGCTGTACCAAACGGATTGTGCTGGAAAGGGACACAGATCAATACTTAATCAATACTGGGATGTGACACGCAGGCCAACATGTTCTTCATTAACTACCACGTGTCAGCTGCACGCACAGTGGACAGCTGATATCCACCAATAATTTCACTAAAGTAATGAAAAGTATTTTCTTTGTCATTTCCCAGTTTGTACCACCATCCAAAATAAACTCAGTACAACAAAGTACTGCAGTATATTTCCTACTGTGTGAGACTCACCGAGAGGAACCAGGCGCCGGCGTTCAGGCTCTCCAGCTCGGCCCAGGTGAACATGGCAGCCGGGTCGCCGGTCCGGTTGGGGAAAACCTGGTGGATGTTGGTGGTCCGTCGGAGGGTGTGGTCGTGCATCAGGAAGGGCACCCCATCGACGCTACAACCCCGACCACGAGGTGAAATACACACATACTAAAGTACTCCTCATATTAAGTATAGTCTCAAAAGTACAGACATTCAGATACAGGTACACAGATAATTCTGTTCAAAAAGACTCAAGTAAAAGTGGAAATGTACTCAAAGTAAAATGACAGTTCTGATTTTTTTTTGCAAGGCTAACTGAATCTGGCATCCTATTAATAAGGAGTAGAAAGTACTATATCTGTTCTAAAAGTAGATTCCCAGCCTTCCTGTGGACAACCAGGCTGACAGCTGACTGACCTGATGGTCACATCTGTCTCCAGGCCGTCACTTCCTGCTTCCACTGCCTTTTCGAAGGACATCAGAGTGTTTTCTGGCGCGAGCTGCGAAAAGGATTTACCCGTGATAATCCACTACAAGCTGCTTGTAATAAAAGTTGATTTTTAATTTGATTTATTGATAGACAGAAACTGTATCTGCAGCTATATTGATAATCGACTGCTTCATACTTCCTCTCGGTTTTTGCTTCTCAATGACTCAAAGCATCATGGGAAACGCGGCTGAGCTCACCATGGGTGCTCCTCTGTGGCCGATGAGGGCTGGTGCGGGCCCCAGGGCCCCGACCTCTTTGATACAAGGAGAATACAGACCGAGCGGCACCAGGTAGAGGGCGGACAAGACGGACAGGTATGCCCCGACGATCAAACCCCGCCTTACTGACACACAAACACGACTTTTAAATCATGTGACCTTATCTGGACGTGACGAGCAAACCGTTCAGCTCACCTCTGCTGTTCATGCGGAAGAAATGCAAGGCTATCGGCCAAGCCAGCGCCGTCATCAGTAAGACTCCGCCCACATGGAGATAAGGTGCAGTCACCTGCAGTCGCGATACAAAACAAAGACGGCATCAGGAGTAGAAACCACCCTGAGAGGAGGCGAAGAAGGCTGATGGAGGAGGAGGACGAGGAAGAAGAGGAGGACGAGGAGGGTCACCTGGAAGGAAAGCAGCAAAGTGGTCCACTCCTTACTCCACAGGTCCGATAAGACGGCGGTGGCTGCGATGGAGAAAGTGAGACTCACCAGGATCCCAATCTGATAAACAAAAAACATGACATCCATCCACAATCAGTTTTACAAATAATTTACAACGTAAATACATGTTCCAGGTCCATTTGTACAACGGCGTATTAGGGCCAGAGTAGGTGAAAAAAAAGGAGCCAGGGGGAAGAGGGCCAATATTCCAAGAAATATTGCGAACTTAAAGTAGTACATTTATGAAAACCTGGGATACTCAAATCCCGCACAACGGCCCTTTAAGAAAACTACTTGATTACACTGGCCCTTTAAGAACACCACTTGATTACACTGGCCCTTTAAGAACACCACTTGATTACACTGGCCCTTTAAGAACACCACTTGATTACACTGGCCCTTTAAGAACACCACTTGATTACACTGGCCCTTTAAAGACACCACTTGATTACACTGGCCCTTTAAGAACACCACTTGATTACACTGGCCCTTTAAGAACACCACTTGATTACACTGGCCCTTTAAGAACACCACTTGATTACACTATCCCTTTAAGAACACTACTTCATTAAATGTAATTTGTTATTCTCTGAACTTTGACCATCATCATCTCAGCATGGATGTGGAACTGTGAGGGAGAAGCCGTTACCTTGTGACTCCAGTGCAGATGAAGCTTCTGGCCTTCGGACAACAAACACACAGCCAGCAGCTGCACACGAGATGAAAAACACACAATCAAACACAAATCTAATGGGTGGTAAACAGGATCCGGGATCAGTGCTGTGTGTCTGCCTCACCATGAGCACAGTGACGTAGGTGAAGAAGCCTGCAGCGATGACCAGCAGCACCACGGACCAAGGAAACCAGAAGCCCAAGTTCCCAAAGTTAAACCTGCACAGGAAGACACGATTCAGGCAAGTTAAAATACAGAGAGGCTGTTGGAGATTTAAACCAGACAATACAACTAGATACACAGTCTGAAATGCAGAGAGAAGACAGAAGGTTTTCATTCCTTTGGAGTGTCTTATTGGTCAACTGTTAACTGTGTCTGTTTCATGCCGTTTTTCTGAGGGTTTAGTATAAGAAGATGTAGAAGACGACTAATGTTGCATATTCTTAAATTAAACTTCTTTATTTAAATGAAATTGTATTTGCTTATTTAATTTCATTTAATTCATTTATGAGAAAAAAACTTATATTATTTATTTTATAATCTCAAAAATCTCAAAATATTTTCTGAGATTTAAGTGGTACATTTATGAGAAAATTAGAATAAAGTCATGCATTTTTTAGGAAGAAACCCTCACTTGCCGTGTATGATGCGTGCAGTGGATGACCTAATGAATTTATACTTTGCAATCAGAATGATCCATAAGGAACTACATCTACGGGCACTTCCAAAGGGATTTGTAGTCCAGCGGGACACCTGCAGACGTAACCAGCGACATCCTTCATCTGTCCACTGCGTTGGACTTCCTGATGCTCAACAACAAGCTATGACCTCATCCCGAACGCTACGAGGTTTTCTCCTGAACAGTCAACCCACCAGTCAAAGTCGTTGTAGTCGTTCTCGGCTTGTCCCCAGAAGTAGAGAAACACCAGCGTCAAGCAGAAAGCCGCCACGAGCAGAGCGAAGCTGACACCTTCCAGCTGTGGACACATGAAACACATTAAACCTTTAACAAACAGCATGTTCTTTAAATAAACAGCTCACGTGGTCATGTATGTGCACAGAAAAATATAAAACAGTAAAAGTGATCAGAGGTGGGAAGTTACAAAAAATACTTTGTTAATGTACAGAAGTACGTATTAATATGACGCAAGATTCAGTTAACCTTACCAAAAAACAGGCAGTAGAAATGTCCTTCATAGGGGTACTTTTTACTTTCTACTTAGAGTACATTTCAGAGCCTGTATTTTTCAGAGTCTTCTACCAGAGTCCTGTATCTCTTGTACTTCTACCTGAGTATTAGAATGTCTGTACTTTAAATACATTTTGCTGATAATACCTCTGTAGTTTCTCTCCAATATTAAAAGGCAGGATTTGTACTTGTAATGGAGCATTCCTGCGTTGTAGTATTACCAATTAAAAGCTTTGAAATATTATTAAATTTTAATCTCTTTCTGAACCAGTGTTGGATTCCTAACTCTTCATGGGTGACCTTTAGGGTCATCATGTCGGGTCTCGTGGTCTGACCTTGTTGCAGCAGCAGTCTCCCGGCCGAGTGCAGCTCCTGTCGTAGCGTCTCCACCGGCAGCCGTACAGACCGGACAGACACCACACGAAGGGCCGGTGCTCGCGGCGCCGCAGCAGCTCGGCACGAAGCTGCAGCCGGGACAACGTGGACGCCATCGTTCACACGACCTCCATCCTGACCTCTGGAACACCACAGTGTTGGAATGTGACCTGTACTTAAGTACACATTTGAAATGTACTTGTACTACACTTTACATGCGACTTACTTCTACTCCACTACATCTCTTGTACTTTTTACCCCCTACATTTGTTACTTGTGTTACACACATCAATATTTCTGCACACAAAATGTACAAAGCAAACTACCCAAATATTTATACAAGTAGAGCTAAAACCATTAGTTGATTATTGGGATTATAATTAGTAACCCAATCCGATTAATCCATAATGTAACAAATTAGTTAATAGCTCAAAAATGAGCACAGAATACAAGAGTAAATTCCTGATTTTTACATAAATAAGTAATAATAATATAATAGTTTAATTGTGAGAAGATTTTTCTGCATCAAGTAATTTACTGATTATGCTTAAATATTTTAACTTAAATAAATGCAGTATTTTTAGTGCGGTATTGGTACTTTTACGTAAGTAAATTATATGAATACTTTCTCCTACACTATGGAGGCATTATACTTTTATACAAAATATAAGTTATAAATAAATACACATGCTTGAATTATGACAGGTTTGAGTCACATTACTATGCAGACTTAAAACATAGCAAAAAAAAATCCAATCCTAAATTCTTTAAATCTATTATTACAAGCCTCATTTCCAAAAGTCTCAGCAGGAAATCTGTGGCTAAACTAAAAGTTGAGTTATTGTAAACTATTGTGAGTTTGTTCCATTGGGCAGGAAATCAACAGAAATGTCTCCGTGGCTACAGTGAAGTCTCAGATTGACCCTGACCCTGACCCCACTTGGCAGGTCTTGGGCAACTCAGGTGTGTTTTTTTAGGTCATTATCTTTGCTGGAGAACAAAGGGCAACTCTGCCTGTTGTAAATCTCCTTGAGCGTCTATTAAATTATACTTTTATTACAATTAAAATAAAATGTGCAGATAAATGATACGCATTAACATACACAATTATATTGCTAGTGTTTGTGATTTGACCCGTCTCGAAAAAAAATATAAACTCATGATTTACACCAATAAACTTGGTGTTTACATTCAAATACGCAAATATAAAATACATTATGTATGCGTAACAGCACTCTTTGCAGTCTGAGCAAAACAAAGCTGTCAGTTGTGTGAAAATGTATAACTTAGCAGAAAAAATCTATCCAATAGGCGAATCGGCATAAACAGAACAACGTTTGATATGAACGCCTCGTCGCTGTGTCGGTAAATTCTGCACACATGTCAAACTAATTATAATCAAAATGTGCAGATCCGCATTAATTCATGTTTTGTATGTGAGCCGAATTAAAGTGTGCATCCTAATCATTCATAGCAATGGTTAATTATGTATATCAGCTGTCCGCTCCGGCCAGAAAGCACGATAACAACAAACTGGCGCGTTTTTATAATGAAGTCTGGCGATTAACGCAACATAAAGAGGAGAACGGGACCGCCGAGATGTGCGCAGAGATAACGGTTAAAGCATTAAACTACACGTATGACGACATACCTTCCCTCCAGGTAAAACCTCGGGTTCGGTTCCCGTTGAAGAGGCAGAGAAGAAGCCGCAGTGCGTCCGTTCTTCCTCGGGTACCGATGAGGAGAAGTGGCCTCGGATGAGGAGGTTGAGTCGAGCTGACCAGAGTTACCTACACGGGTACCGGAAGCTAAATGCTCAAAAACATATATAGCACCGCATTTGTTTTTTTAACTTATTCTTTATATTTGCCAATTATAATAGGGCATAACGCGTTATCATCAACGGCGACGGACCTCGTGACAATACAGCATTCTGTTGTGAATGTTGACTTAAACTACACCCCAACAACAGGGGAACGGAGGTTTATTTTGAAAAGCGTCGCGGAAATGAACCTTCTGCAAATTCTGTGCTGCTTCACCCAAGTTCCTGTTGATGCCCGACACACCTGTAGCCATAACGGCAGCATCAGGTGACTGGTTTACACACACATTCATATTAATGGTAAATGTATTAATTTATCAAATCAATTCCCATTAAAAGGCTGTTTATTATCAATGTTGCTTACATAAAAAAAAAAATATTACTGTAATTCACTAAAATAAATAAAGTATACAGACACGTTATAGAAAGCCTGGCTAAGAGGAACTATAATAGCCTACTTGGTCATTTATTATTGTATTAATAGTCACGTAATAATAATGCTATTAATAATAAAGTAAACCCTTGAAGATCTGTGATTATGGAGTGAAACAAATTACAAATCAGAGAGCGCTACCGAGCAACATAAAGCCTTCATAAAGACTGAAGCTCTTCACCAAAACATCACATATACCAAGAATACCACACTAGCTAAATTAAATATTTACAGGACTGAAATATCTCAACAACGATTACATGGATTCTTAGGGATGAATTATAATACATTTTAAATTGGTCCAAATTCCTGCAAAAAAACTTTTTTTAAATGACATTCCCATCAGCCTTTGCTGTACTTTTTTCTTTTTTTTAAATTATGTCTTGGCATGATCTGCAGGTTAAAGACTCTGTGGATCCATGATGTAATCTAATGTAGATTAGGAGTCCTTTATCTCGTCAGACAGTTTTAAACAAAAGTTACATTTTAACCACACTAAGTGAGTATGTGTATTATCACGTTTACAGTCTGCATGCACTGTGGTGAAACTGGAGGATTAATGAGGCTACAGTTCCTACACTGTTCCCCTGTTATGATGTGATCTGAATCTCTCAGGATGTGAGTGCTACAGCCCTCTGGCCATCGAGCACTCCAGAATAAATAAACAGCAAGGCAGCCTAAATACAATCCGGTTACTCTAGATAATCCACAGAACAGTGAATGATCCGGAGTGAATGGAGCCCTACAGGTTTATATCAGCTTGACTATGAATACAGTACGGTGTCTTTGTCCATCTTGATTAAGGAACGGTATAACAATGTGGCTCATTTTTAACAATGCAAACATAAATAATCATCAGACTACCATCATAGACATATACCACTTAAGACAAGTAAGACAATGTACTTCAGTACAATTTTGTGGTACTTGTGGTCCCATCTTCTGCTACTTTACGCTTTGTGTACCTACATATTTTACTTTTTAGTCTGCTGCATTTACCTTACAGATTTTAGATAAAATTCTGATGTATTATTGTGGATAAAGTCTTAATCGATCCACACGCATACATACATATTATGTAGTAATAGAAAGTATAAATGGGCTTAATAATGATGCATCAATAATTACAATTTGATAACGCTACTTAAACTTTATGTGCTTTTGATGCTTTGTACTTCTAGTATTTCTACACTAGGTTACTGCTACTTTTACTCAAGTTAAACAAAGTTTTCAGTATTTCGAATACCACAGCAGTGATGGGCTTTTATTTTGAAGGCGCTGTACTTCCTGTTTTGTAGCGCGTGGGACTTGGGATTTGGAGCAGAAGAGCTCGAAAGAGAAAGTTGAGCTCCTTCGCGACGACAGTCTCGCGCCGTGACTTTGGCGCCAACACCTTGAGGAATGGCCGACCTGTACGTGTCCTGCGCGGCGCTGGGGGCCGCGGTGCTCCTCAGCGAGGCGACCCGCCGGGCCGCGGCGCGTCTCTCCCCGGGAGTTTTCTGGATTTACCTGCTGGAGGCGGCGTCCACCTTCCAGCTCTGCTGCTGCACGCATGAGCTCAAGCTGCTGGGTGAGACGGCTCAGCTGGGGCTGCCGGTCGGCCTCACCCTCACCTACGCCATGACGGTCATCCACTTGTCGACGTTCCGGGAGGCGACGTGCAACCCCAGCGGGGCTCTGGAGAGCGTCTTCCGCGGGAAGAGAAGCGGCAGGTCGGCCGCCGTCATCGTAGCCTGCCAGTTCGCGGCCGCGGTCGCCGCGCGGCATTTCGCCGCCTTCGTGTGGTCGCTGGGTCTCTCCGACGTCCACGTCCGGCACCAGAGGTTCGGGTTCAGATGCTTCGACCCCCTCGGCGGGACTCTGCTGGAGGCCGCGGCCGTTGAACTGGGCTGCGCCTTCACGATCCAAGCTGCCGCCACGCACGTCCACATGCTGGGCGAAAAACTTCGCGCTCACTTCGTCGCGGTTGTCATCACCGCGCTGGTTTACGCAGGTGTGTTTGACCACCTGGGGTTTACCTGCCGGGGCTGAAGACTACCACAGCGTGACAAAACGTAGAATATAACAAAAACGTATATAATTATTACACATAAGACAAAGTATTAAAAGTAAATTAAATGGTAAATGACACACTGGAGGGTTGCAAGCAGCCATCATTTTTGATTATTTGATGAATAATCAATGATTTCCTCGATTCAATTAGAGCTTTATTAGCCTACAAAAGTCAGAAACCCTGATGAAAAATGACAATCGAACAGTCCCACAAATGTATTTTTTTATCCAAACCAGCAGTCTAAAACCCTTTTCTAAAAACATTTAATTTACTCCCATGTGAACTGAAACAAACAGCAAGTTCCTGTTGATTTAACAGATTTAAATGTTAAGAGAAGAAAACGGTATGCAAAAACAAAATGTATTCAGTAAAATTAATATTGGCATGTAACAGGGCTGTGAGTAAGTACTAGTACTTGATTAATCAGTCTATTTATTTTTACATCTGTTGTTTAAAACTCCCTTGTGTGCAGGTGGGAGTGTCTCGGGCGCTGTCTTCAACCCCGTCCTGGCCTTCTCCGTCCAGTTCCCCTGCAGCGGCCACACCTACCTGGAGTACTGCTTCGTCTACTGGCTGGGACCGGTTTTAGGTGACGAGCAGACGCTTATTGCCCTCCTAGTTTAGTCATCACCGGTATCGGCCCTGAAAAGCCACATTGGTCGACCCCTAATTCGTACCTTTAAATGTGATTGGTCCACCTTAAGTGTAACCACCTCCTGTGTCGTCCCCTTGGTAACCTCCTTTGTCTCACCAGGCATGGCGAGCTGCATCCTGCTGTTGGAGAAGCTCATCCCCTTCCTCTCTGGGAAGAGCACCGTCAGCTCGGACGTCCAGAAACAGAAGAAGGCACAGTAGCGGCGGCGGCGACCTGGAAGGAAGTCACAACGGTTTTGAGCTTTTATTCCACGTGTCTGGGCGGATAATACCGGTAACACATCCACACCTGTGACGACTACACTCGCTGTTATTGTGTCCCAGACAGGCCCAAGTTATAACAAAGCTTTTGTCTTGAACAGAATGAAGGTGGGTTCAAATTAACACATAAATCTGCTTTGAAGTCACAGAAATGAAGACGTGAATGAATGTAAAGAATCATATAGTTTTTATTTTTGCCGAATGTTTTTCACGTGAATGCCTTTTAAAAAGCACAATATTATATTAGCGCTCCAATGCAACCAGGTGTTACTTGTTTTTTTAACTGTGACTGACTGCGACCATCATAAGCCTGAATCTGATAAATAAGACGGTTGGAAGCACTTTTGGTTGCAAAAGGTGAAAATAATGAAGCGTTGAATGAATTTGGGATGAAGTTCGGGGGTTTCTGTGCACAATTGTTGGTGTTTCCACCAAAATGTTCCTGGGACACTTGACGTGAACGTTGGTGAAATAATTCTTAAGTTCTGTTCAGTCGTTATGTTTTCCTGCATTCTTGGACAAATTCTTAACAACTTGAATACCTCTATGTTTGGATGACAGTGACTCTTTTTGTTTCTTGTATGCTTATTTCAAATAGGAATGTGAACAAATGTGACATTTTCTGACCAGGTTTTGTGTTGTGATTCTAATGCATTTCCAATATCTCGTGTGAAATATTTTGATTAAAAACATCTATTTTAAAAAGCACATTTTATGGTTGCCATTTCTTGTGTTTAGAAATGTTGTTTTATGCTCAATAGCTATAAAGTTATAAAATCAGGTTTGTTCAAATTTATTGAAGATAAAATAAAAGTAGCTTTAATCACTTTAATTGAATCTGTTTTTAACCATAACATGACAGCTAGTTTGGTGATATTGACAGAACTACCAGCGGCAGATTTGGCAGAAAACAGCCCGATCAGACTTAGACTTAGAGACTAAGACTTCTCTTTATTGATCCCTTTGGACTCTGGATTTGGGCCGTTTGTACTTGTTGACCAACAACAGTGGTCCATTTGTTGCTTGGATCAGCTGTTTGTTCCTCGTCATTCGTTTGTTGAAAGTTTAAATGTGGATTCTTCCTTTAAAGTTTAATCGTTGATTCTTTCTTTAAAGTTTAAATGTTGATTCTTCCGTTAAAGTTTAAATGTTGATTCTTCCGTTAAAGTTTAAATGTTGCTTCTCCCGTTAAAGTTTAAATGTTGATTCTTCCGTTAAAGTTTAAATGTTGATTCTTCCGTTAAAGTTTAAATGTTGCTTCTCCCGTTAAAGCTAAAATGTTGATTCTTCCTTAAAAACCCAGTTTTGCTTAGTGGAGCACTTACACCAGCGGATGCCATAAACAAAACCAAAATACGTCGACCAGGCCTGCCTGGTACTTTGGCCTGCATGGATCCGTTACACAACCTGACCTCGGTGACCCCGCCCCCCCCCCCCCCCCCCCCCTTTACACTCATGTGACACAAACACATAACGAAAGTGCAGATAACATTCAGCTCTTTAACAACGTGATGAACAGAAGACTGATCGCTAATGAACAGGAAAACTCAATACATGCTGCGTTAGTGCTTCACTCAACAAGCATTCAAATCTTAACTTTAAAAGAGTCAATATAAGTATTAATATGTAATCATGCGTAGCTCATCATGAGTGAGCGGGTTTTAAATGGTAATACTACAACTCAGAAATGCTCCATTACAAGTACAAATACTGCATTTATGAGAAACTACAAAGGTATTATCAGCCAAATGTTTTTGAAGTACCAATTCCAGAGTGCATTCTAATACTCAAGTAAAATACAGATACTTGTGTTCAAAAATACTCATTCTGATTCAACTTCAGACTCTAAAAATGAGGATATTTCTACTGGCTCTTTATTTTTTACATCGATAATCCCCCTCAAATGCATTTAAACTAAAGTAACAAACTGGTTTTGAAAATGTGAGGAATAGAAAGTACAGATATTTGTTTTAAAATGTCGGGAGGAAAAGTAAAAAGTTGCCAGAAAAGTACAAATACCCGAAAATTCTACTTAAGTACGGTAAATATTTGTTCTTCGTTACTTCCAACCTGAGTAAAAGTACTAACACCAGACTGTGAAAATACTACTTTCAAAAGCTTACTTAAGTAAAAGTATCATCAGCTAAATGTATTGAGATCTCCATGGTATTGTTGCGTGAACCTCGCAGCTCTCAAAAGTCAAGTTTTCATGAGCTCAGAAACTTACCGTTCCTTTCCTCCGTCCTGTTTGAGCCAATAATCCGATCTCATCTCACCGTCAACGCCTTCAATTTCTGTGGTAAAAAACAAACAATTTAGAAGTAATCGGGTGTTCAGTTCTCTTTAAAGATGTTTTTTAGCATAGCATGTTATCATGAAGCCGTTAGCATTTAGCTCAAAGCAGACCATCATCCTTCCACAAATGTTAGCATGCTAACATGCTAAACTAAGACACTGATATAAATATAAGATAATAAGTGACATACACCCTAAACTTGTTTGGACTTCTTAACGTTGCATAAATATATTCAAATATTAAGTCATAAAAAGCAACGTCGTTGAGTGCAAGTTAGCATGCTAACGTTAGCAAATCAGCGTGATAACCCATTAAACTAAGAAAGTGAAAATACATTTAAAATTATGTAAAATAACTGACAAATACGTATTCTGCTAACACCGTCAGTACTTGTTTACTTATAAATGTTACGAATCAGCAATGTCATCGTATGTTAGCATGCTAACACACAACTAATATGGTGAAAGTACATTTGAAATATTAACATTAAATTAAACGTAAACTTATTAATTGAACTGTATTTACCTACATCGCTGTCAGTTCAAGGACACATGAATATACGGTATTACAATTGCATTGTGTCACATTAGCTTTTACCTCAAAGATGGTTTACGCCTGTTTTAATTCTAAGTCTAATTTAAAAAAAGCATTTCTTAGACGTAAAACATTCGTAATACATTTGTATTAACGGCAGTCGACATTTCATCTCACATAACGCAGAGCAGCAACGATGAGGCTCGAAAACCATTTTATTATGACAAAATGTACAAGATCAGGTTCATATGAAATAACAGTAAAGTTAACAAAAAAGGGAAGGAGCAGACGAAACACCAACAACCAGTCTACGAGCATCTATACACAGTGGCAGGGCGTCTTCCTCCCAGCTTCATCATGAGGTAAATAGGAAACTGTTAACACTTCAGTTATTGGCACCGACTGTCTCCGTTAATCCCATCGCAGCCTTTATTATATGTAATTCACTCCTCTCTTCTAGGTCTTGCAACAGGTCATTTCATATTTAATACATCCTCCTCATCTGTGGAGGATTTTAAAAACGGTTACATACAAGCATCCACATTCCTTTAAGTCCAACTCAACCCACCAGAACACACACACACTTATGACATTTGTAGAATTGGGTTTCTATATTCTGTCCTGCTAATCTAAAAGCTAATTTTTCCGTGTCCCTGTGAGCAATGCGAGTTTCGTCTTGGAAGTCGTGTTTTAGCCTTTTGGCAATATCAAAACGGTTTGATAAATAGTGGTTTTTCCTTTGTGAAGACCATGCTGAGACTAATTTACAAACTATTTTACAAACAGGCTTCATTTCCTCTCTTAAATCAGATTCGACTGTCCTAGATTATTTCCTATAATCCCCCCCTCCCCCGAGCTTCTGTAACATGCCGTTAGTAGGTCAGTGCATGCTTGCCGATGCAGTTTCACTGCAGAACGATGAGATGCCGTGGCGTCGACGTCACTTGTCCTTCAGCACTGAAGGAGATCCTTAAAAACATGCCAAAGTTTCTGGTTTTGTTACAAAAAACCCAAAACTCTTGTGCCAATATTACTTCCCTACAAAAGAAAAACTATAAGAAACTCATGCAATCCCAAAGAATTGCCCGATATATTTTTCAATGATCAAAAAAATGCCTCTAAATATATTACAGCGAGAAAAACCTACAGATATACACAGACTGGTTCCAGCAGAGGTCAGTGGAGTCATTGGTTGTTTTTTTCTGTCCATTTCCCTCAAAAAAACTGCATCCTGACTCATCACTGTGAAAAACTCATTATTCCACTAAGTTGGTTATTTTCACAATGTTGTGTTGAGGTCTTAAAAGCCAACTGCGTCAACTCAGATCGTGAAATTAAAAGAACGTGAACAGAAATGGGGGAAGATCGGGAAACCAAAAAGAAAGACGTTTTGGAGTTTAGTGTTATTTTAGTTCACAAAGCCGCAGCTGCAGGTTTTGGAACCTTCTAAGAAGGACAATGTACAAATAAAAAATAAGACACTTTACATTTTGCTCAGAGTCAAAAACAAATAAAAAGTTTAGATATACAAAAAATACATTATTAAAAAAATGAATGTAATAAGTGGAAACTAAACTAGAGTTTAGGATTAGGAGGGCCGAGTTTTACGTCAGATTCTTTGAGCATGACGTTCGTTCGTGGAAACAAATCAGAGGGTTCACACGTATACTGATGGCATCGCACATAGTTAAAATAATTATATATGTATACAATATACAAAAGCTACTATAGCGTTCGTCAAAAAGGTTCAAAAGGGAGGACCGACGACGAAGGTTGGTCAACTAGTCGTTAGTCTAGAAGGTTATTATTTGACAAGAATATAAATAGTCTCATCTAAAGCTTTCACAAATAATGTTTAGAAATAAAAGAAGAGTTTGAAGCAAAGGTTTGACACTTTGGGAAACGTGCTTATTTAAGATGCCGCTCTCGTGAATCTACACAAACTTAGCACAAACACTGGAAACAGCCGAAAGGTCACCAATCATCATGTTATATCTCATCTGTTAAATCTGGACCAAAACTGAAGTGTAAAAAACACAATTTGCTGTTTTTAAATTGAACAAACGTGACGGCTATCATGACCTTCAGTATAAAATTACTTTAAATGCAGCTCATTTGTGTTTCCATTCAAGATCTGATTTATCAACAGAATGGAATAGTCCATGCTAGCTACTGTTAGCGTAGCGACGCCCAATCACAGCAGCTCGGAGCCGCTCCCTTGTGGCTACGCTAAGCTAACCGGCTTCATATCTGCGGTACAGATGTGAGAGCGGCATCGATCGATACCTGAAGGCAAAAGCATCAGCACTTCTTTCTTTTTTTCCTCTCCAAAATGTCAAACCATTCCTTCACGGGTTAAAATGGAACAGCATGATTACTTTTTCTAAAAGATGTCCAGAACTTCAAATCGATTACGGAATGACTTATTTTACTCTCTGAAAAGTCCCAGGTGCTTAGCATTAAAATACAAAGTATTTTACCATTTTCTACACTTTAAGCAATTCAATTTGCCATCAATGAAGACAAGGAGATCAAATTTGAAGAAATCTCAGATGTAACAAATCAATAAAATCGTTTAAAAAAAACATGATGTGTGAGGAGAAATGAGTGACCTGTGACCTTAGAGGAAGGAGGTGGTTTTGGCAGTGGAGCTGGATGTTGTGGTGATTATTACCAAACAAATGAGAGTCGGAGGTTTGGTGGCCCGATCCCAGAGGGACAGCATCAGACTGGAACAGGGATCCAGTTCCAGGTCCAGATGACACGTGTAAAAACGACGACAAGGAAGTGTTGGTGTGGGAGGGAATAATAAAGTTAAGCAATATAAAAATACAATACCACAAAAAATGAAACGGTACAACATTTTTTTTTTTTTTTTTTTTTTTTTACAAATCTTCGTTATTGCAGACGTAATCCACTAGGTCTGTGACTCCTAACAGGTCATCTTCGTCTTCGTCCTGCGGCGCCATCTCCTGGCCGGTCTGCCCGTTTGGTGCCACGCCGGGAGCCGGTGTGGCGTTTTTGGGTGTCTCCGGATGGGGGGTGAGGTCTGGAGCGGTGGTGGCGGGCTGGCTGACGAGGCCCTCCAGGCCCTTTATCTGTCCGTTGGTGGGTGGCAGCTCCGCCGCATTGCAGCCCACTTGGTTCGGTCCCTTTGAATCCTCGTCCACTTTTTCAGCTGCCTTCTTCTCCTTCTGTTTCTCCTGTGCATCCTTCTTCTCCTCCTCCTCCTGCTCCTGCTCCTCCTCCTCCTCATCATCGTCCGAGTCGATGCGGTTCACGCGTTTGCGAACGGGACGGTCCTCCTCCGACGATTCGTCCGAGTCGTCGTCTGAGTCGTCGTCTTCGGAGGCTCTCCTGCGCTTGAGTGCGAGGCGACGGTGCCGCTGCCGGGAATCTTCCTCCGAGGAGTTGGCTCTCCTCTTCACCCTCCGATCCCTCGACTCCTCCTCGGAGCCTTTGGAGGAACTCGCTGTGAAGACAAAAACAACACAAGCCTTTAGCTGCCTGTCGTTCTGCCTCCTCAAACACTCAACCGTTTTATGCAAATTAGATCATTGTCGAAATATAATATTCCATCACCGGTGATAGAAATATGACCTCATCTTGTCCATTTCCTAACATTTGCCTCAATGGAAATAACATATTGCTGTATAACCGTGGCACAAACAAACTCCTTTATATATGGCCACAGATATTTGATATGTGCTGAACATGGGTAAAACAAATTCAACTTTTTAAATGTAGTATTGTACAGTACCACCTGCGTGCCAAATTATTACGTTTCTGCTGAAAAAAAATAAATAAATAAATAAAAACAAGCTACAGTGTGCCGAACTAAAACACTTATCGACTCATCCAGTTCAGCACAGATGCATCAAGATGATCTTCATGTCGCTGTCCATGGTGCTGAACACGCTACATGAGTTTGGACATCGTGGATTAAATACAGGCTTGTTTTGTAAAAAGAATGACGACCGATTAGAAGTGACATTAAAGAGAAGCTGAACGCCGACTGACCCTCGCTGTCGGAGCTGTCCAGGCGGCTCCTGGGTTTCATCTTGGCCCGGTTGGTTTCTGCCTGGGAGCCTTCGGACTCGGACGTCTCGTGGTAGTTCACCTGCTTCTTTTGACTCCGCCGAGACCGCCGTCGACTCATATCCAGATCGCTGTCGCTGTACTCGCTGGAGCCTTCAGTCGCTGTTTGCACAGAGATAATAATAAGCTGGAGTGAGGAAGACCTGAAGACACTGTATTGCATAAGACACCATGTGAAAGACTGCAAAGATGAACTATTTTCATCAATGTTTTGCTTATTTGTTGATAAAAAAATGTTTTAAACTGTCCATTATAAGTGCAAAGCGCTCAAGATAGCTTTGTCTATTTTTACATTTACAATATTAATTTCACAATAGACATTTTGCACTTTCTTTAAACATGAAAAAACAAATTCTGTTGATAAATAATTGTTTGATTTTGTGTTAAGTTCATAAAAAGTGGCATTAAGTAAATAGCAAAACAATTTGGTAGTTATGATGTTATGTTATGACCAGGACTGAAAGGGGAAAATAAATATAATTGTATGGTGTTTTAAGGACATCAGACATGTTTTCTTGTTGTTAAAGGGATACACAGGGATATAAAGCACATTAAGGTTCATGTATGCTGATAAGACGACATCTCTTCTGCAAGCTTGAAAAAAAAAGCAATAGAAGAGAAGGTATTAATAATATATAATCATATATACCCATTTCCTCTTCATCTTCCTCGTCCGTTTCCTCCTCTTCGTCGTCCGAGTATCCTCTCGGTCTTCGCCGCTTCCTGGAGCTTTTCCGTCGTTTCACCGGCTGCCGGCGCCGTGAAGAAGGCCGCTTCTTCCCGCTGCTGCCACTGTTGTTAGACTCCGCCTCCGATTCGGCGTCAGAGTCGTTTTCTGACACGACAAACTCTTCTTCCGAGCTGAAATGCACAAGTGTGAATGTTTGATTTGACAGAGTTTGGTGTTTATTTGAGTGCCAAAATGGAGTTCAAAGGTCAGCTCTCTACCTTTCAGAGATGCGAAACTCATCCTCACTCTCCTCCTCGTCCACCGTGCTGTCGCTGTCCAGGTCGTTCAGCCGCCGGCGTTTCTTCCTGCGCAGGCCGGCGGGCGGGGGAGGCGGGCGGCCGTTCTCCTTGCCCTCATCGGCTTGAAGGATGGTGGACATATCCTTCCCTCTGAGCCCCGTGATGTTGGCCATGTCTTTACCCCGACCAGCTCCTGTGAAAATCATCATTGTTTTCAAAATGTAGAGCGACAGCCGCTTTGAAATCATCCTCTAAAAAGTAAGAGCTCATCGTCGTACCTCCGCCCTCGGCCTCTTTGATGTCTTCCTCTATCGCCTCCTCGATCGCCTCGTCGAATTCATCAAATCTGTTAAATTAACATCAAACAGCCAAGAATTCAATGTTATACTACATCCATTATATATATTACCACTTCTAGTACACTTAAAAAAAAAAAAAAAAAAGACCTGTAGCTGATGGATTTCTTCGTCCTCGTCGACCTCCGACCCCAGCTCTTACTTCGCTTTGGTTCCTTCTTCTCTTTGATGATAATCTCGGGCTTTTCCTCCTCCACATCCCCCTGTTGACGAGTTCATTGTTTAAATACGAACGGGTGAACGTACATCGTTAATCTCCCAGCGTGTACTTACGGAGGGCGTGATGATGTTTTCAAGACTGATTCCAACATAAATGAGACGCTCCTTTCTGGAGGAGAAACACAAGAGGAAAGCCTTTCAGTGTCAGTGCTTAAATGGAATAAACTCTACTTGTTATTACAATAATCAGCATGTGTTTTTGTGCCAGGGCTGCAAAGCTTTTACTGTGAAGGAGCTGATATTTCACAGTAAAAGCTGTGCTGTTATGTAAATTTGCTTTAAGATACATAGGAACTAAATGTTCACCTTCTCTCGGCCCGCTCCTTCTTTTTCAAAGCAGCGTCGAGGTTTAGGAGCTGCTCCTCTAGTTTCTCACAGAGCAGCTTCTGCAGAGGGGGGGGTCAACGAGGGGAAAACGTGTTTATTCATTTCAATAACCATCTTTGAGATGTGGCGCTCTGACGGTACGTACGTGGTGACAGGGCGGACAGAACCATTCCCCGTCTGGGATGATCATAAGCGGAGGCCGGAGGCAGGCGGTGTGGTAGCCGCTGTCGCACGAATCACACAGCAAGATCTGGAATGGAGACGCCAAAGATCAGTCACCAAAAGTTACCGAACTTTACCAACACATGAAACTGATGCTTTCTAAAAAAACTGTATCCCGGGCAAACAAAACAAGACATTTGAAGACGTCACTTTGGGAAACTGTGACAGATATTGTTCACTATTGTCTGACATTTTATAATCAATGAATAAAATAATAAGATCATCTGAAGGCTGAAAGATAATTGGGAAAAGCTGGTTTAGCGAAGGTTTAGTGAATACTGGGATACGAGATGCCTGGATAACGCTGCACAGGAATGTTTAAGAAATGTTTTGCTGCCGTTTCCTTCGTCTACGTACCAGCTCGGGGTGATTTGGAAGCCCACAGTGCTTGCAGGGGTCGTCGTTTGGAGGTAGGTCGTCGTCGGTGGACGTAGAGGAGTCTGAGCTTCTTCTCTCTCTGTTGCGATTCCGCCGCTTCCTGCTTCGCTCGATCTTGTAGTCTTCATCGCTGTCGTCCTCGCTCTCCTCCTCCTCCTCCTCGCTGGACTCCTCCTCGCTGTTGTCCTCGTCGTCGGAGCCTTTCTTTTTACGCCGCGTCCTCGTGTTGGACCACCGAACCCTCCGTCGCTTTCTCCCCTAGAAACAAAACAACGTGTTCAGCTCAGGAAATCCTACATTTTTTAATTAATATGTGTTTTCTTCTTCTTCTAGGGGGCCTATTGGTGTCGGTTCAAAAAGCTAACATACATATCGACTACAGCTGTCTGAAGTTTGGAGGGGGAAAATGAAAACCATAATAACCATAGTAACTCATAATTCTACAGCACCAGACACACACATCAGCGTTTGGTTTTCCAACATATCTTCCCAAAACAGTGGTGATTTTGGACAAAGATCATGAATTGATGAAACATTGATTGCTGACTGGCGTCACAAACACATTCAACACTTAGATTGGATTGTCCCATTGGCCTGCAGGTAAACAGCTAATAAATCAAATACACTGACTGCCCTTCATGAAGAGATGTTAGAGAAAGTGCACCCGTGTTAGCAGGCTTACCTTAGATTTGGGCTGACCCTCCTGATCAGGCTTTTTCTCTCTGGGTTTCCTTTGAACAGCTTTCACCTCCTCCACTTCCTCCTCCTCCTCGTCTTTTTCCTTCTCCTCCTTGTCGTCCTCGAGCGTCTCTCCTGGCAGAGCGGTCTGTGGTTTCTCCAGCTTCCTGTCATGGATGTCCACCACTTTGGCTGTTGGTCTGGAGATCCTGGGCGACCTTCGGAGAGACCTTCCCGTGTTGGTATCGGACTCGGAGTCCGCCGGTCTCTCCTCTCTCTTGAGCTGGGCTTTCCTTCGGTGGCCTCGGGGCTTGATTGTTCGACAGGAAGTCAGAGTTTCCCTGATGTTCCTTTTTCTTGCTGCAGAGTCCTCTTTAACACTTTTGCCTTTACTTTCCCCGTCGGTGGGCGTTTCGGTATCCGGTTCTTTGCCTGGGTGGCCGGCGTTGTCTGTTTCACCGGAGGCTTTTCCATCAGGCTCGTCGCTCACCTTTTGGTGTCCAGATTTCTCCTTTTTGGTTGAGGCTTCATCTTCCTCATGAGCATGTTTCTCACCCTTTGTTTCATCAAGCTTTGAGATTTTATCTGCCGTGGAATCCTCTTTATTTTCGCTCACTTGACACAGGTGTTTCTCACTTTCATTTTTACCCTTTTCCTTGACAGCGTCCTTATTCTGGTCCACGTCTGCATCCTTATTTTTGTCTACATCAGCGTCTTTTTTCTTCTCCAAGTCTGTGTCTTTTACCTTGTCCTCATCATTTATCTTATCTGCGTCCTTATTCTGGTCCACGTCGGCGTCCTTTTTCTTATCCGCCTCCTTTGTCTTATCTGCATCCTTATTCTTGTCCACATCTGCATCCTTATTCTTGTCGGCATCCCTTTTCTTGTCGACATCCCTTTTCTTATCCCCCTCTTTTGTCTTATCTGCATCCTTATTCTTGTCCACATCTGCATCCTTTATCTTGTCTGCGTCTTTTGTCTTGTGTGCGTCCTTTTTCTTGTCTGAGTCTGCGTCCTTTATCTTGTTGGCATCCTTTTTCTTGTCCATGTCTGTTTTCTTGTCTGTGTCCTTTATCTCATCTGCGTCTTTTTTCTTGTTCACATCTTCTTTCTTGTCCATGTCTGCATCTTGTATCTTGTTTGCATCCTTAATCTTGCTTGCATCTGCATCCTTTTTCTTGTCTGCATCCTTTATCTTGTTCAGGTCTGCGTCTTTTTTCTTGTCCATGTCTGTGTCCTTTATCTCGCCGTCGTTCTTTTTCTTGTTTGCGTCCTTTTTCTTGTTCGGGTCTGCGTCCTTTATCTTGTCTGAGTCTGTTTTCTTGTCTGCATCCTTTATCTTGTCCGAATCTGTTTTCTTGTCTGCATCCTTTATCTTGTCCGAATCTGTTTTCTTGTCTGCGTCCTTTATCTTGTCCGAGTCTGTTTTCTTGTCTGCGTCCTTTATCTTGTCTGAGTCTGTTTTCTTGTCTGCGTCCTTTTTCTTGTCTGTGTCTGTTTTCTTGTCTGCGTCTGTTTTCTTGTATGAGTCTGCTTCCTTTCTCTTGTCTGAGTCCTTTTTCTTGTCTGTGTCTGTTTTCTTGTCTGTGTCTGTTTTCTTGTCTGCATCCTTTATCTTGTCTGTGTCTGTGTTCTTGTGTGAGTCTGCGTCCTTTATCTTGTCTGTGTCTGTTTTCCTGTCTGCGTCCTTTTTCTCATCTGTGTCTGTTTTCTTGTCTGCGTCCTTTATCTTGTCTGTGTCTGTTTTCTTGTGTGAGTCTGCGTCCTTTTTCTTGTCTGTGTCTGTTTTCTTGTCTGCGTCCTTTATCTTGTCTGTGTCTGTTTTCTTGTGTGAGTCTGCGTCCTTTTTCTTGTCTGTGTCTGTTTTCTTGTCTGTGTCTGTTTTCTTGTCTGCGTCCTTTATCTTGTCTGTGTCTGTTTTCTTGTGTGAGTCTGCGTCCTTTTTCTTGTCTGTGTCTGTTTTCTTGTCTGCGTCCTTTATCTTGTCTGTGTCCGTTTTCTTGTGTGAGTCTGCTTCCTTTATCTTGTCTGCGTCCTTTTTCTTGTCTGTGTCTGTTTTCTTGTGTGAGTCTGCGTCCTTTATCTTGTCTGCGTCCTTTTTCTTGTCTGTGTCTGTTTTCTTGTCTGCGTCCTTTTTCTTGTCTGTGTCTGTTTTCTTGTGTGAGTCTGCATCCTTTATCTTGTCTGCGTCCTTTTTCTTGTCTGAGTCTGCGTCCTTTTTCTTGTCTGCGTCCTTTTTCTTGTCCAAGTCTGCGTCCTTCATCTTGTCTGAGGCCGTTTTCTTGTCTGCGTCTTTTTTCTTGTCCATGTCCTTTTTCTCATCAGCGTCTTTTTTCTTGTGCACGTCCTTTATGTTGTCCCCGTCTGCGTCCTTTATCTTGTCTGTGTGGTTTTTCTTTTCCTTGTCGGCATCCCTTTTACCTTCTGATGGACGCTCCGTCTCGGTTTTCTTGGGCTTTTCTTCAGACACCTTTTCCTGTCCCGTGTTTGGTCTTTCAGGTTTTCTAACAGTTTCTTTGGAGATGTTTGTCTCAACGTGGCTGGACGGTTCATCTCTCCCCACAGATGCTTCCTGCGTTGTCTTACTAACCAAGTTAAACTCTGTTGTGTCTTCCTCTCGTCGCTTCGTCAGATCGGGTTTAACAGCCACCACGGGCTCGGGCGCAGAGTCTGCCATCTTGGAAACACATATCGTACCGTCGTCACAGTCGGTCTTCTTCACATCTTCAGGCTTTTTTGTGTTCTCTATTTTTTCAGCGTTGGTCTCAGAGGCTGCACCGTCTTTCTCTGGCTTCCTCTCTACACCTTTGGCAAGATGCTTCTCCACAGGTTGACATGATTTATCTAGCTTCTTAATAACGGAAGACTCCAAGCTCTCTTCAGTGGACGTTACTGGTCTGTCTGCCTTTTTAATGACGTTAGGACTCCGTGTGGCTCCTTGGGCCTCTGTACGATCACTGTCTTTGAGTGTTTCTGCCTTTTTAATGACAGACGGTGATGCAGCGTTTTCAGGGCCAGCACATTTCTTTGCAGAATATTTGTCTCGACACTCTATTGTTTTGATGACTCCCGTTTGATTTGTCAGCACTGATTTTTCCTTTTCCTCTGCGTTGGGCTCAAGCGCTGCTTTCTTGTTGCGTCCGCTCATTTCTGTACTCGTCCTGGCTGTTAGGCTTTCTGAGTTTTCTGCTTTTTCAGTCTTACTCGACTCTGAATCTTTTGACTCAACTTCTTTGGACATGCATTTCTCTGACTCGGCAGTTGTTAATGTTTTATCAGTTTTCTTTAACGTCTTTTCTACTGTATAAGACTCTTTCATTGCTGCTGGTTCTTTTATTTTTTCATGCTCTTCATGAATAGAGGGTTTCTCTGGTGCAGCATCTTTAGGTGATGGCGCCGGTTCCTTTGGAGACCTGTGTGCTTCTTTCTTTTCTTCTGATGCAGTGGTTTCCATTTCTACCTGCACATCTAGATTTGTATTGCCGGAGTCTGCTTTATGCGATGTGACTCCCTCTGTGACCTTCTTTGCACTGCATGCTGCAGCCTTTTTATCTTTGGCATCCTCCTTGTCTGTGGACGAAGACACCTTTTCTCTCGTTTCTACAGATCTACCTGGTTCACTCGTCTGCTCTTTGCCGACGGCGGCGCCTTTTAGTGAGTCAAGGGAGAGACTCTGTAGGCCTTTTTCTGATGCTGCAGGCTGAACTTCACCGTTAACATGATCGTTTACACTCTGCACCGTCTTCGCCTGCTCAGGAGTCGAGTCGGCTTTAGGGGCCGAGTCAGCTTTAGGGGCCGAGTCGGCTTTAGGGGCCGAGTCGGCTTTCGGAGTCGAGTCGGCTTTCGGAGTCGAGTCGACTTTGGGGGTCGAGTCGGCTTTGGGGGTCGAGTCTGCTTTGGGGGTCGAGTCTGCTTTGGGAGTCGAGTCGACTTTAGGGGTCGAGTCGACTTTAGGGGCCGAGTCGGCTTTCGGAGTCGAGTCGGCTTTGGGGGCCAAGTCGGCTTTAGGGGTCGAGTCGACTTTAGGGGCCGAGTCGGCTTTCGGAGTCGAGTCGGCTTTGGGGGCCGAGTCGGCTTTGGGGGTCGAGTCGGCTTTAGGAGTCGAGTCGGCTTTAGGGGTGGAGTCGGCTTTAGGAGTCGAGTCGGCTTTAGGGGCGGAGTCGGCTTTAGGAGTCGAGTCGGCTTTAGGAGCTTCCTTCACCTCAGAAACAGACGGGTTTTGCACTATGATGCTACTATGTTTTTCGAAGTCTTCACTAAATTTCATTCCCCTCTTCTTCAGCGGGATTTTGGCCTGCTGGTCGTTCTTCAGAGCTTGTTGAATCTCCTCCGCGCTGCTCTTCTTGACCTCATCTCCCTTCTCCGTCTTCACTGATAGACTCGGCGTCTCGGCGGTGGCTTCACTTGTTGCTGTGCTTGTTTTCGGGTCCGACACCTCCATCGGCTCTTCTTTGATGCTCTGGGCTTTTGAACCGCTACAAAGATCTGCTGCAGATTTCTCCGAATTGAGCTCTGCTTCGCCTTCAATGGTGCCATTCAGAGAGGATTTCGCCTCGGAAGCTTCTGATTTTAAGTCGTCTTTCGGCGTTACTTTGTCGCTGTCCTCCGTCTTTGGCGAGACTGGACCAGCGGCCTTCGGGGAGACTATTTTGTCTTCGTCTGATGTGTCCTCAATCTTTTTAACTTCACCTGACATTAAATATAAAAGAAAAGATCAGATGACTGTTTAATAATATAGAAAGGAATGTTTATTTGGATTCAGTATTTGGTGCCACATGATGGCCGGGTAGTAAAGGACTGCACTATTCAGCTCAATGACTGGCAGAAGTATAGTGGTGAAGTGCCTCCACTTGTTTTGGTGGTTGTATTGGTTCTTTTCAATATAATCATGCTATAAGCCACTCGGCTCGTGGTGCTCAAAGTGCCAAAAAATACTCAAGCTTGTTGTTACTTTTTCAGTATTCATCGTGCAGCCCTGCAAATTAAAAATGCAAACTGAAACAAGTAATTCAAAAGTGGAAGCTTTGCTCTTACCTTCTTCTGTTTTGGTTTCCAGATCTTTTTTTAACAACTCCGGGTCAATTTGTGTCTTCAGCAGAGCCACAACCTCAGCCAAGTCGTTTCTATCTCTACAGGAGGAAAAGACAGGAGAAATATAACCGCTTCCTTTTCAATAATAACAAACACAGGACCCCCTCATTTAAAACACAATGTAGTTCAATCAAACATCACTTTTGTGTGCTTACTTGACGATGCACTTCCATGTCGAACCGTCCAAGTCGTCCTGTTCCTCCAGGTAAAGGCGCACGTTGTCGTCCTGGTCCAGCTGGAACCAGTACATCTGGCCGTCCTTGTCCCGGCCGATCGGCTGCAGACGCATCTTGTCTGGGTCCTCTTCGTTGATGGCCGTTTTAAACTTAACATTTTCATCAAACTGGCACTCACACAAATACTGGAGAAAGGAAAAAAAACACAAAAACATTGTTGCTGATGAAGACTGAAGGATTCAGAGGTTTTCTGCTGGTTTCGGGTTGTGTAAATGAAAATAAAAACATTTGACACATGAGAAAAAGCCAGTTTCAGTAGGACTGTAATTCAAATAAATGTATAAAATAATACAATAACACAAGAGATGTGAAAGGGGCTTTTCGGTTTTCCTGTTTGAGCAAACAAGTACCAAAATGTTCCTGTGAAACAAATATTGAATACTCATAATTCTCTTGTTTTTTTCCCCAATACAAATAATTCATATTAAGGTTCATATTTCTTGAAATCTGGTCTTTGCTTGACTTTAAATGCAAAAATCACTTAGCTTTTGGTGTGAACGCACATTCAGAAGAAAAACTTACTTTAAGTATCCCCGTCTTGCACTCCGTCTGCAGCTCCTTGTATCCTTTTTCTTCGAGTTCCCAAGCCCACGTCGCGTTGAACTCCTGACATACCTGCGAGGAAAGTTAGAACAAAGTGAGATGATGTCAGAAATGGACTGTGAAACAGCTTTGTCGTCATTAAAACATTTCATTTTAATCAACACATTTCTCGCTGACTCGGCAGTCAGAACTAAATATAAACTGGGTTTTAATGGATGGTTTGATGGTCTCAATGTGGTGAAATGGTACTTTTCCAATGGTTGTAAAGCAGCACAAATCAATATTTTTCATAGTAATAAAAAGAACCATGTGACTAATGTGACACGGAAGGCATCGCCAACAAAATAAAATAAAGAGAAGCTGCTCCTACGTAGATATGAAGGACTCATTCCAACGGAAACAAATCATTCTTAGGTTCAGGTGATTAAACACGAATGATAACATAGTGATTCTATTTCTGCTGATAAATGCTCAGAAATTCTGCACACTGGCCCTTTAAACTTATCAGGTGACAAACTTCGGACATAATCTGTTCAAAATGGAACTTTGGGGGGGAAAACAAAAAAATAATCATACATGTAATACGAGTAAATAAATAAATAAAAGTTATTGATTTACCTTCACTAGATATTTCTCCCATCTGTCCGCCGACACTGACTTGCCGATTTTCCTCAGCAACTTGACATGAAGATCAACCAGCAGCTTTGGGACTAAGGAGTCATCAGAAAGACAACAACGATAAATAGACAATACATCATTACACACAGTTTATTACAGGGGATGCAGAAAAAGACAGCGACAGACAATCAAATATAGTCTCTGTTGTTACTGATTTAAAGTGATTTAAACATTGGTTTTCAGCCCAGGCACACACATGATCATTACTCTGCACCATTTCAGAGTTTGCAGTATTAATACGACAGGTTTGCATATCAACAATAGAAAGCTATAGGGTTTTTTTTCTCATTTTGAAATACTGATTTCAAGTGTAGCATCCATGAAAATAATGCCGTAGGAAGGTAGATCCATACAATCAACAATTCTAAAATTAAATATAATTTTAAAAGATGATGTTTAAGTTCAATTTGAACAGCAGACGTCAACATGAGACAAAGTGAGAAACACTTGTAAATAAATAGTTGATATAATATAATAAGCAGCACAAACAGAAGTAGAACCACTTTGCATGAAGAGTAACCAAATACACACCAGAAAACGTACAAATGTAACAACTGTGCCTTTCATCGTTACTAAATGCAAAGCCAGAACATTATTTAATAAAAGGAATGTGACTTAAACTCCACAAAAGCTGATTAAGTATATTATTAATCATTAACTAAATGCCTCATTTTAGTTTGGCTTTATTTTGACAGCGTCCACCGGAAGTGGTGTCCGCCGCGGGCGGCTTGACGGAAGCTGAGCGAACCCACTTCATAGCAAAATATTTTAACTGTAAATAAAGTGCACAATCGCGCACCCGTGACAGACGTTGACCTCTCCGCGGGTCGACGAGCAACACCGACGACGCGTCGCACGAACCGTGTCCGTCTTCCGCCCCTCGCCACCGCGGTGGCCACATATTAATGCCCGTGATACAGGCGGCGGATAAAGGCTGCCTGGGAGAAAAATTAAGCCCTATTCAAAAGCTAAAAAGTGAGAGAAAACCTCGACCGATTCGGTGGGCTTGCACTCGCACCATCAGTTAATCGCCCCTGGGCACATTTTCCACTTCGAGAAACGGCTCCGAGATGCGGTCGACTCGCACTGGCGTGAACGCGCAGGACAGAAAACCACACAATAACACACAACTAGCTAACGTAGCTGCTAGCCCGCTAGCACGGTATCACTAGCTGTGAATGGTTGGAAGTCGCTCCTCCTCCAGCCGCTAGCAACGGGGTGTTTTTGCCGCCTTACCCGAGGATGTGTCCTGCAGATATCTCTCCAGCTGGGGGAAGGTGAGCTCCGGTAAGTCCAGCAACGCTCCGTAGCGCTCCAGGAAGGAGCAAATCACGGCGTAATTTGGACACAAACCGGGGGAAGAACTCGCCGTTGCCGCCGAAGCAGCCATCTTTTCCACACCAGTGTCAAGCCAGCCGGAATGCAATGTAGTACTTCCGGTGTTAACAAAATAAAGCGTTGATAATAATTTTGTTTCGAAGTCGCAGAACTGAATTAACTGTATCTCTTCAATAATAATGTTTTTTTTTTTTTTTTAATCTACCATCGTCTAGGTTGGTAGATATTAAGATTCATTGTGTTTCTAAGCAGTTTGCTATTTTAAATTTATAATGTTAGATCTTGGAAAAGTGGGGTGATTTAACTATTTTAACAGTTATGAAACAGCCTTTTTGTTCAAAGAAGAAAACATTTTTCACAATAAGGAACTGGCGGATATAGACAATAAAGTTTAAGTGATGAAGAATATGGTTTTCTTCGTGGTGACTGACTGAATTCTGGTGGGATTTTTTCTTGTTTATTCTGGAAATAAACGAAAAGAGACCAGATGTGAAGCTAGCCGCAATGAGCTACACTAAAACCGGAAGCACGGCAATATTTATTTCAAATTAAAGCAGTAAAGTGTGTTTTGTGGGGGACAAAACGTTGCGAGGGACCTATATACAATTAGTAACGATAGAGGATACCTACCACATATGATTTAATACATTTGTAGAATTTCTTCTATTTGTTTTGTGTTCTTATGGAACAACACTGAAATTAAATATTTTACCTTACCAAATACGCAACAAAACAAACATTATATATATATATATATATATATATATATATATATATATATATATATATATATAATGCATTTTTATTTGCAATTCATTTGCAAAAAAATTTACTTAGTTTTCTTCAAGAACCTCATATTCCTCCAAATCAACACGTGTTTTACTTTAAAAGTTCTGCCAGGAAGTGGCGCTTTTAATTACATGGAAATTGACGACGTCCCGCTGTCAACGTAAACAAACGAGATCATCGTTTTAACGATGCGTTCATGGTCCCCAGTTCATTTAATAATCAACCTGAAGTAATCATTCATACTAACCTGCGCTCCCTTGCTTTAAAAAAATTAATTTGAAATCAATATGGATCCTTTTTTCTTTTATCTGCAATGCTTTTTAATTGACCCAACAACCTATACACTCAAAGCCAGGGGTGGAGGAAGTACAGCAAACAGTACTACATTGTGAAAAAAGTATGAATTAAAATGATGTATCATCAGGAAAATTAAATTTTCTATGCTGGATTATTACGACTCATGCATTAATGCATAAACAGGATTTCCATGTTATGGTTGGTTGAGGTGGAGCTGCTTTTTTTTTAAACCATTCAGTACTTATTGTCGGGTTGATGAGTAATTAATGCCATCAGATAAACACCCTGAAGAAGAAAAGTACATTATCGTTTAAGATGCAGTGGAGTAGAAACCCTCATATCAAATACCTAAAATGTTGTACTCAGACAGTAAATGTACTTTATTAAACTCATTTAACTCATTATACAGGGCTGCCTCAGTCAGAGTTGTTGTTGCGTTCACGTTTTTGCTGCCCCCATGTGGCCAAAGCAGGGGTCTCACTCTAAGTCAAGTGTCAGATTCCTGACTTTTTCCTGGGGGGGGGGGGGGGGACGGACACATGGACACACACACACGGACACACACACACACACACCAGAAAGCAGAGACAGCAGGGTGGTAAGGTTTCATTTAAGCTATCTTTATTTCACATTTATTTGTACACAATAAATACAGTTAAACATGGCTGGTGCGTGAATGTGACACTCAGCCTCGGCAGAGCTTCCGTTGTAAAATGTGGGCCGTTACTGAATTTCAGATCCAGACTTTAACATGAGTCACGCCCAGCAGCGAGTTAACAACAACTCCTCTACTGGGGGAAAAAGAGACGTCAGTCTGATGACTATATATATATATATATATATATATATATGTGTTTTATTCCAATACAACAGGGTAAATGCAAACTTCAAAAATAAGTTTGATGTCATTCAGATCTCAAGGAGATCAACGAGAACACAGCAACATGGCTGACAGATATCTCTTTTTTTCTTTGATCGAATTGAACTAGAACGGTTTAATTTTTTAATAACCTAATCTAAAAACCAAACAAAAAAAAACATAAAAAAGCTGCGCTGTTATTAGTACAGATATCCATCTCCAAGCTCTCTGTAAACTATCGGTATTTCAAACAATACGATCAGAAGGTCATATCTCAATCTCAATCAAAGACACTACAAAAGGCTACTTAAGGCTAAATAACGCAAGATAAAAAGAAAAGTATTCATACCAATATAGCTGGTAAACAAATCGTCAAACAGGAAATATTCAACAACGTAGTATCCACAATACTGAAAAGGAATAAGAAGACATCAAAAAGTGCTTCACTATGACGTATACATGTTTTTGTTTTTTAATGAATTAAATGGACAGCTAGCAGCTCGGATGGTTCCCTCCTTGAAAATAAAGTTTAAACTGCACATTACCTCAGTGTAAACTGTCACCTGCACCGCCTCCTCAATAAACCACACTGGCCAAATATGGAAGCTCAAGTCTGCCAATTAAATAAAAAATAATAAAGATGAAAATAAAAACTTTCTTGAAATAATGGCAAAGTTACGACGGTGTTTTAGGGCATTGTTGGTAAAAAAAAAAAATTTGCGGATTAAATTTTGAGAATATTTCTCATTACAATGACACACACAGGGTCGTTGTTTTTTTTTAATCCCATTGACGGAAATGGGCTTCCATAGGCTAAAATTAGTGTCATGATAACATTTCTAGATCTTTATTTTACAACACGAGAAAAAACAAAAAGGTTAGACTACGTAGGTAAGGCGCTACGTTTCTCCCTTGAGGACTTTCTTTGCATTCGGTGCAAAGAAAACTAACACAAGAAGCAGGTTTTAAAAAATGAATCAATAAAAAAAAAAGATAAAGGATCCATTATTTTGATCAGAACATTTCTAGGAGATTCTCCCTACTGACATAACAAATCACTCAACTAAAATTGCCACTTTTCCCTTGTTTTACGTTTCCGTGTGTTGGAGGAGAGGACCAGCCTCGACCCCGCAGGCCTTTCTTTGTTTGTTTGTGTGTGTTTTTAAATCGACGACCAGACTTTGACTTTGAACGTTGAAGCTTCGCGTTCACGCTGCGATGACGAAGTGCGACGCCGTTGCATAGAAATCATCCGATTGTGAGAACGAGAGCTACAAAGTAAGTGATAAAGTGAGGCGTTGCTGGGCGATATGGTTTTAAATCCTTATTATTAATATATTAATAATCAGACTTTATGATGCCAAAATCATGACTACGAGGTATTGATTAGCTTCAATCAATATAACTGGAGGTTCTGACGGCATAAGAGGCCGATGATGAATCTGCAAGAAACAAGTTAGAAATATGTTTTTTTAAATCGTGTTTTTTTTTCATGTGGTCTTTGAAGATTCTGGAAATATCTTCACGACCACTTTGTGAGGTTTTTCAAACATCGCCCTGCAACGAGCCGGCAGGAAGCTGAGCCGAGTCGGAGGTGATCGGCAGCGTTTACTGGCCGATGAACTACAGCGGTGAACACGCCGCCTCCTTTTCCTGCATCTAAAGATAAAATACAGATCTTCATGTGGGAGTGAATAATGTGACGTCACCTTTGGACAGTTTTACTGTATATCCAGGCCCGGCACAGAAACATCGCATTACACGCCACAATATCAATTACTGTGAGCAAAGAACTGTTTGTGTGATTGTGAACTGATAATTGAAGGATATCAACAGCTGATATTCAGTCGGTTATCAATACATTTTGTGAGGACTGTAAACGGATCCATGTCCAGGTAGAAGATGTGGACAATGAAGGACTACAGGATGTATAAATAAGGCCATATCTGCCCCATTAATCAGAGCAGGCACTGAATAAAGGAGTGTCGTAAGAGAAAGGCACAATGTTCTTCCACAGCACACTGACCCTCATAAAGGCCTCTGTAGCAGACTGACCCTCATAAAGACCTCTGTAGCACACTGACCCTTATAAAGACGCCTGTAGCACACTGACCCTTATAAAGACCTCTGTAGCACACTGACCCTTATAAAAGCCTCTGTAGCACACTGACCCTCATAAAGACCTCTGTAGCACACTGACCCTTATAAAGGCCTCTGTAGCACACTGACCCTCATAAAGGCCACTGTAGCACACTGACCCTTATAAAGGCCTCTGTAGCACACTGACCCTCATAAAGGCCACTGTAGCACACTGACCCTCATAAAGGCCTCTGTAGCACACTGACCCTCATAAAGGCCACTGTAGCACACTGACCCTTATAAAAGCCTCTGTAGCACACTGACCCTTATAAAGACCTCTGTAGCACACTGACCCCTATAAAGACCTCTGTAGCACACTGACCCTTATAAAGGCCTCTGTAGCACACTGACCCTTATAAAGGCCTCTGTAGCACACTGACTCTTATAAAGACCTCTGTAGCACACTGACCCTTATAAAAGCCTCTGTAGCACACTGACCCTTATAAAGGCCTCTGTAGCACACTGACCCTTATAAAAGCCTCTGTAGCACACTGACCCTTATAAAGACCTCTGTAGCACACTGACCCTTATAAAAGCCTCTGTAGCACACTGACCCTTATAAAGACCTCTGTAGCACACTGACCCTTATAAAGACCTCTGTAGCACACTGACCCTTATAAAGGCCTCTGTAGCACACTGACCCTCATAAAGACCTCTGTAGCACACTGACCCTTATAAAAGCCTCTGTAGCACACTGACCCTTATAAAGACCTCTGTGGCCCCTGGGGGTCTCAGGGGTTTCCCGGGGGTCTCTGGGGTTCCCGGGGTCTTCAGGGGTCCGGTTTCCTCGGGTTCCTTTGGGAGTGCATCAACAGAGCTGTGAAGTCCCGGCTGGTCGTCACACCAGCGTGATCTCCACCTCCTCCCTCCGCTTCACCTGCCCCCGAGGGTGCTGCTTGGGGGGGGGAGGGGCAGCACGGACCTGGAGACATCATCAGTCAGGCTCGAGTCAAATACGTAATAGTGTGTTTTACATGTTATTAGCAGTATTTTAACTGTGTGTATATGTATGTATGTTGTTGTATTAAAAAAATGCCCAAAAATTATTAGTCATATCTGAAAAAAAAAAAAAAAAAAATGATTTTTTAAAATATGTTGTAGACAAATGTTTCAAAATCAATAGTTAATGTGTGGAAAATATAATGTCAGAAAAAAACCTTAAAAATTATTCATAAGATGTAATAAATATGAGTGAAAAAAATAACGAAAAGTATCTGAATATGAGTCAAATATGTGAAAAAGAATCGATAAATGTCCAGAAGTGGAAATGTTAATGCAATTTACATAGTACTTTAAATTTAGCATTTTTCAATAATAATAATCTCAGCAATTTATCATTAATTCCTTTTTTTTTTAAATGAAAAACAAATTAAAACTCTGAATGATCAACTCTTCTGAAATGTGATAATTAGCAGCTTCTCTGTGTTTTCTAGGATTTTAAACGTTGGACTCACAGGCCGGATGGAGCCGGAGCTGGTCTCGGGGTATTTGGGGGGTTGAGGCGAGGCCTGGACCGGACCTGGAGGCTGAGGCGAGGCCTGGACCGGACCTGAACACAGCAGTGACACACATCACCATCGCTGCCTTCACACATTCACTCACTGTGACACGGACGCACCAGGAAGTCTTACTCTGAAAGGGACTTTTGTGCGGTGCCGGCGGCGGCCGGTGATGTCCGTTGTGATAGGAGGGCGGCCGGCCAATGGGAGAAGCCGATGCGCTGCAGGGGCTGGACAGCGGGGAGGACACGGTGGGCGTCTGGAGGGGGCTGCTGTGGAGAGGCTGAAAGGGACTGCGAGGGGATCGGTCACTCTGGGCCAGAGGGGAGGGGGACGCCTTCATAACAGAGAAATATTAATTAAACAGTGATGATGTCAGACAGACCGACATGTGTGACAGGAAAACCAGATTCAATTTTAAAATCAGCCTTAACTTCATGATATCTATTAGATTTTATCAACCACTTCACTAGACCAGGGCTCCAGACTAACTTTTTCCTTGGGTGCACTGGTGCGCCTAACTTTTTAATTTGGGTGCACCAGCACATATTTTAGGTGCACCCAAATTACAATATTACATTTTCAGCGTCAGTTCACATAGACATTACGTAAACAGAAGTAAAGGTGTTTTTTTTTAAGTGGGCGCACCAGTGCGCCCACGTAAAATATCTGGTCGCACTACCCCGATTTCTGGGCGCACGTGCGCCCAAATTAGGCGCACTCTGGAGCCCTGTAGACTGGCATCTCTGCTGATATTCAGGTGTCAGAACATGATGATTAACTTATTAAAAGATACAATTTTTTTTTTTTTGTTATAATTTCTGTGATTCAAAAGAGAGAACAAGGTCGTCCCGATAACAGAAGATGCAGCTTTGCAAAAGTGTAACAAATCAAATTAAATAGCTTCTCACAAAACCTCAAATAATGCAATTTATTCATTTCTATAAGCTCCATTCATACAAAACGTAGGCCAATTAAAAGGTTAATGAACTAATTGTAAAAAAGGATGGCAAGAGATATAATATTTGAGAAATACATTTCTTGTTAAGACTGGCTTCCAGTACAGAAATACAAAAATATTGTTTGTTTATTGTCAAAATATAACCTAGATTAGTTATACTAATGATGTGTCATTAAACTCTGACACATCATCATAACTTCCATATAGTTAAACTACATGGCAACGCTGGATGAATATAAGCAGAGATGATCTTCACCTGTGCTCTGCCGTCTCTTTGCCCATCGCCGTTATCGCTGGCGGCGCCGGCGGTGAGATCCTCCACCAGGACGGCGGGGAAGACGCCGACCACGCCGTTGAACTCGCCCTCCCAGAAGCCGTCGTCCTCGTGGGTCTCTCTGCTCAGGATGCGGATGATGGCGCCTTCAGGAAACGACAGCTCGTCGTCCGTTTGTCCCGCGTAGTCGTACAGGGCCTTCGCAAAACACACTGCAACAGGAGGGAGGCAGTGTTGACAGATCCCAGACCAGAACGAGCCACACACAAATAAAAGAAAGCCTTATTTAAACCCTCACCACTGGAGTCTCCGTTGACGGAGCCGGTTGCTGGTTCGGTTTCCGGCTCCGTGGAGTTGCTGGAGGAATGGGAGCGGGCGTCCAGCGCGGCCAGAGCCTGCAGCATGCTCAGCAGGCTGTTGGAGGAGGGAAGCTGCAGGTATTTCTCCGGGACGTAGCCCACCTGCCCGCCGCGGTTCCTGGCCTGGAGAATGAAAGGTGACGTGAGATCAGTGGGAAATTCACAAACAACAAAAGGAGGTTCCTGTTCATTCAGTCTGGTGCTTCTTTTCAAGGAGTTAAAAGGTCGACAGCTTTTAATGCGATCAAACGTCGTCTTGAAATTAATACGAGGGCACTTCCTGGTTTTATCAATGACGTCATCTCTGCAAACCACACACTGAATGTTCCTGTACTCATGAAAAAGGCTCAAGACTCACCTGTTCAGACTTCACCTCGACTCTACATAGCATGACCCACTAACACCCTCCCTCGACACCCCCCCCTCCCCCCCCCCCGCAAAAAAAAAAAAAAAAAAAAAAAAAAACTCGGATCGTAGCACTGTTACTCTTGAAGTACTAGTTTACTCAGATGAGGACCTAACACTTGTTCTATTTTTAGCTCTTACTGCATCGGCAATGATACGTCGTGGTTTCTTTGTTTCCTTCTTTTGACAAATGTACTTATTGTAAGTCGCTTTGGACAAAAGCGTCTGCTAAATGACCTAAATGTAAATGTAAATGTAAATGTACTCCTGTAGAATAAACATGTATATGTACAGTACCTTGACCCAGTCCTCCATGTCGCCATCATCAATAACCTCCAAGATTTCCTGCTCCTCAATGGTCAGTTCATCCGGCTGAGACGCCTGGAAACCAAGACACGGGTCAGTTATCAACAAGCCGGGTCTCCTGAACTTAAAAACACGCCTCGGTTTCTGAGTCCTGCATCCATCGGTGTTCAAGAAGAAATCGCTTCTGTTGTCAAAAACACTTCCTTATTGCCATCATAAGCAAACGAAGATATACGGTGAAGGGACGGCGACGTAAATGAGCAGTTTAACAGCAGTGACGTCCCGCTGAAAGCCCAACATGGTACCTTGTAGGAGTAGAGGACTTTACAGGTGAGGGGGTAGTTCTTCAAGGTGCTGGAGGGGCTGGAGCTGCTGTCGTCCAACACTTCACCACTGTCCTCCATCTCCTCCTCCTCATCCTCACGCTCCAGATCTGCTGTTCCCTGCAGAGATACGACACGGTACACTTGTTTTTTAAAGTACGCTGGATAAACTGCACTAATCGTTGGCCAATTCGGTCACTCTAATAACCACGGAGACAGGTAAGAAGAAAATCCGACATTAACATGATGCAGGCCTTACCGAGAGTGAAGGATCATGGGTACTGAGGTAGTTCCAGCGCTCGTTCTCCAGCTCCTCCATCACCTGATTCATGGCGCTCTTCAGCCACGTCTCAACAGCAACGCCCGCCTGCCTCAGCAGGTCCAGACGGGCCTCGGCCTTCACCTTCATCGTCTGCAAATCACAACATAAATAAGACCTCCGAAAATACCGCATAGTACTACTGTTCATTTATTATCTAAACTAACCCAAATACCTCATAGTACTACTGTTCATTTATTATCTAAACTAACCCAAATACCTCATAGTACTACTGTTCATTTATTATCTAAACTAACCCAAATACCTCATAGTACTACTGTTCATTTATTATCTAAACTAACCCAAATACCTCATAGTACTACTGTTTATTTATTATCTAAACTAGCCCAAATACCTCATAGTACTACTGTTCATTTATTATCTAAACTAACCCAAATACCTCATAGTACTACTGTTCATTTATTATCTAAACTAACCCAAATACCTCATAGTACTACTGTTCATTTATTATCTAAACTAACCCAAATACCTCATATTACTACTGTTCATTTATTATCTAAACTAACCCAAATACCTCATAGTACTACTGTTCATTTATTATCTAAACTAACCCAAATACCTCATAGTACTACTGTTCATTTATTATCTAAACTCACCCAAATACCTCATAGTACTACTGTTTATTTATTATCTAAACTAACCCAAATACCTCATAGTACTACTGTTCATTTATTATCTAAACTAACCCAAATACCTCATAGTACTACTGTTCATTTATTATCTAAACTCACCCAAATACCTCATAGTACTACTGTTCATTTATTATCTAAACTAACCCAAATACCTCATATTACTACTGTTCATTTATTATCTAAATTAACCCAAATACCTCATAGTACTACTGTTCATTTATTATCTAAACTAACCCAAATACCTCATAGTACTACTGTTCATTTATTATCTAAACTAAGCAAAATACCTCATAGTACTACTGTTTATTTATTATCTAAACTAACCCAAATACCTCATAGTACTACTGTTCATTTATTATCTAAACTAACCCAAATACCTCATAGTACTACTGTTTATTTATTATCTAAACTAACCCAAATACCTCATAGTACTACTGTTCATTTATTATCTAAACTAACCCAAATACCTCATAGTACTACTGTTTATTTATTATCTAAACTAAGCAAAATACCTCATAGTACTACTGTTCATTTATTATCTAAACTAACCCAAATACCTCATAGTACTACTGTTTATTTATTATCTAAACTAACCCAAATACCTCATAGTACTACTGTTCATTTATTATCTAAACTAACCCAAATACCTCATAGTACTACTGTTCATTTATTATCTAAACTCACCCAAATACCTCATAGTACTACTGTTCATTTATTATCTAAACTAACCCAAATACCTCATATTACTACTGTTCATTTATTATCTAAACTAACCCAAATACCTCATAGTACTACTGTTCATTTATTATCTAAACTAACCCAAATACCTCATAGTACTACTGTTTATTTATTATCTAAACTAACCCAAATACCTCATAGTACTACTGTTCATTTATTATCTAAACTAACCCAAATACCTCATAGTACTACTGTTCATTTATTATCTAAACTAACCCAAATACCTCATAGTACTACTGTTTATTTATTATCTAAACTAACCAAAATACTTCATAGTACTACTGTTTATTTATTATCTAAACTAACCCAAATACCTCATAGTACTACTGTTTATTTATTATCTAAACTAACCCAAATACCTCATAGTACTACTGTTCATTTATTATCTAAACTAAGCAAAATACCTCATAGTACTACTGTTCATTTATTATCTAAACTAACCCAAATACCTCATAGTACTACTGTTTATTTATTATCTAAACTAACCCAAATACCTCATAGTACTACTGTTCATTTATTATCTAAACTAACCCAAATACCTCATAGTACTACTGTTCATTTATTATCTAAACTAACCCAAATACCTCATAGTACTACTGTTCATTTATTATCTAAACTAACCCAAATACCTCATAGTACTACTGTTTATTTATTATCTAAACTAACCCAAATACCTCATAGTACTACTGTTTATTTATTATCTAAACTAACCAAAATACTTCATAGTACTACTGTTCATTTATTATCTAAACTCACCCAAATACCTCATAGTACTACTGTTTATTTATTATCTAAACTAACCCAAATACCTCATAGTACTACTGTTCATTTATTATCTAAACTAACCCAAATACCTCATAGTACTACTGTTCATTATGTATCTAAACTAACCCAAATACCTCATAGTACTACTGTTCATTATGTATCTAAACTCACCCAAATACCTCATAGTACTACTGTTCATTTATTATCTAAACTAACCAAAATACCTCATAGTACTACTGTTCATTATGTATCTAAACTAACCAAAATACTTCATAGTACTACTATTCATTTATTATCTAAACTAACCCAAATACCTCATAGTACTGCTGTTCATTATGTATCTAAACTAACCAAAATACTTCATAGTACTACTGTTCATTTATTATCTAAACTCACCCAAATACCTCATAGTACTACTGTTCATTTATTATCTAAACTAACCCAAATACCTCATAGTACTACTGTTCATTTATTATCTAAACTAACCCAAATACCTCATAGTACTACTGTTTATTTATTATCTAAACTAACCAAAATACTTCATAGTACTGACTGTTAATTTATGTTTCTAAGCTAACCAAATACCTCATAGTACTACTGTTCATTCATTATCTAAACTAACCAGTAAACTCGGTGTTGGTTCGGGAACACCACTGATGCACCGCATTTGGGTTTCAACAAGCGACTGTCTTCATTATTGATCAATGTCACTTTCTTCCCCCTCAATTAATCGATTGGTCAATAAAACATTCAGGAACATTTGGAGAATGACCATTGGTCAGAAAAACATTTAATTTGTTATATCACACTTTTGCCTAAATACCGATTAATTACCAAAATAAATGCTGATTAATCTTCTCTCAATGAATTAATCCTCTCTGTGAATACAGGCGTCACTCTTTAATCTGTTGCTTCGTCTTTTAACCAGCAGGGGGAGCTCTGGGGCCATTTTAGGCAACGGGAGGTTAATTAAGAAAACAGAAAAGCATCACACACACACACACACACACACACACACACACACACACACACACACACAGAGACACACACACACCCACACACACACACACACACACACACACACAGAGACACACACACACACACACACACACACACACACACACACACACACACACACACACACACACACACACACACACACACACACACACACACACACACACACAGAGACACAGAGACACACACAGAGACACACACAGAGACACACACAGAGACACACACACACAGAGACACACACACACACACACACACACACACACACACACAGAGACACACACACACACACACACACACACACACACACACCTCCACACACACACACACACACACACACGCGTTACCTCCGCCCTTCGGAGACTCTGCCTGGCCACCTCTATCTTGGTCTCCAGCTCACAGTTGTTCTGCTCTGAAGAGTCCGGTGTCCCGAATCCCTCCAGAGCCTAAAAAACAAAACCACCACCACCATCATCAAATATGTATTTAAAAAAATAAAACACACACACCATGAAAACTGTCATAATAAAAAAACACATCTGATGAATTTGACTGAGCTTCGCTGGAGAGAGTGACTCATTTCCTCTTTACTGGGAAACTGGTTTACTCCAACGTCTCCATGAGTTTATCGCTCAGCTTCACCGACAGCGGAAAAGGTGGCGATGTTGATTAATTTCATCACGTCTTATTTCTTCATCGTGGTTTCCTTTACACATGGGAGATGATTTTATGATCTCCAGGTTTATTACTGTCAAACTGACCCACGCTGCTGCTTTTGCAACCATGTTTAAAGGCCAAATTCCATTTGTTGGTCATTAACACAACTTTGATGTATAATCAGTCAGGCTGTTACACATCAGAGTATTTGTACATCACAGCTGGTCCTCTCTAAACTCCCACATTGCCTAACTTGACCTTTCGTTTCATTGCAAATTAAATATATATTTTGTGACCGTTATAAGGGAAAAATAAGCAAGCAGTATAAACGAACCACCAATAGAAACAGTATCTCTCTCTCTCTCTCTCTCTCTCTCTCTATATATATATATATATATATATACATATTATATGTACAGATCTGGCTCATACCAATTGATGCAATGCAATAAAATGCATGATTGTTTCTACTATCACAGTTAATGTTGCCACCATAAAAAGGAAATTGTGTTCTGTTCAATGATTGATAACTCATTTATGGATGTTCTTTATGCTTTGTAATGGAGCGCTGCAGGAATGACTCCTAAAGCCCGATTCGTTGAAGTCGATGTGTTATTTGAACGGGGTTTTTGGGTTGGATGCCTGAAATAAGGTCCGTGGTTAACACGAGGAGATTTTAAAGCTTTGTTTGACGATATAAAGGACGTCAGTAAATTCTCCTCGGGTGCATTTTCAAGCTTTTATGCTTTCACTTAAAAAAAAAACACAAAAAAAACGGCGGTTGCTAACAAGTGGCTAAACGAGAGGACAAAAATGCCATCGTTAACAAAAACAACAAAATGTGCACGTAACAAACGTTTGGTTATTGCAGAAAATAAGCTCTTTGTTAACCAAACAATCAAATGGATGTCCATGTTTTTACGAGTCACCATTTCCTGGATCTGTAGAACATTAATGTTGAAGACGTTTACTGGAGAACGCCGGCTGCAACCTGATTGGTTTGTTAACGCCACTACAATATCAACTATCTGACTCACTGTTACAGGTGTTTTTATTCCTTTGGAGAGGTTTGTCAGGGGCATTAAAACTCCAGCTTAGTATGCAAAGAAAAAGTAAAGGGATGTTTCAAATCAGTCCATCAGAGTTTAAGTCTCCCACAATGTTTCCTAGTAACAGCATATGTTCCTTATTCTTACTTTTGAGTCTATGATGCTCAGTGTTTAATAAAAAGGTGCAGATTAGATTTGCCTGCCTGCAGCATCATCATCATCGTCTTCATCAGTCCGGTCCGGTTCTTACCCGCTGAGTGTGGATGACGCTCTTGTATTCTCGGGCCACGCGGCTCGCCCACTTCCTCGCCTCCTTGTCCAAACTGTGCTCCTCCGACGTTCCACTCTCCTTCTGCAGCTGCACCTCCTACAAACACAGAGAAGGGGGAGGTGAAACCATCACACTTCATCAGAGATGGGTCAAACCGCTGACACGCCAGCGCTGAATATCAGTTTACAAGTTTAATATGCTGAGAAAGTTTTTTTTTTTTAAGGCAATCCAAATTAAAATCCTACGACCTTAAAAAAAAAAAAAAGTTTTGGCAATGACATTTCTCTTGACAAGGAGGTGGTTTGTCAAAAACAATCATGCAAATGACCTCGCGTGGAAACACAAATTCTTTCTCTCCAAAATAAAACATTGCTTCCTGCAACGGCCCACCAGAACACCTTTAAGAGAACCTTGTGTTAGAACCAGCAGTGAGCTGGTTTAACACTGTGTTTCAATGTGGCAGCTTCCTCTGAAGGAAACATACACAGGAGTGTGAAACACAGCATTCGTCTCAGCCTCACCACTGTTCACTACTTTTCATTTACGTAGAACATCATCATCACGACGGCAACAGATGCATTTTTCACTTATTTATGAACCCTAAAGTCTGAACCCGGCTGTCTCTCCATTATGTAAGAGGGAGGGGAAAACCCAAATGTGTTTACTCTGAGCAACACTGGAGAGCCAACAGCTTCACTGCAGTCCACCAAGGTATGTTGGTATGTCAAATAAAACCCTCACAAACCCCCGGATGTTTACTATTTGTGTTTCAGATAGCCGATATCACATTACACCATTTTCCTCATAAAAACGACAACCAGGCACATCCCCAACGATGCATTTCTTATTTTAGCGTTAAGGTTCTGAAAAGTGAAGCCAAAGCGAAGTGCCTTAATCCTGCATTATTACTACTGGCCACCAGGTGGCGACTCGTCTGGTTTCACAAAGAAGTCTGATTGCATGGAAGTCTATTCATCATCTCAGTAAACATTGTAAACATGCGTTTATGGTCTCAATCACTAGATTTGCGTCTTCTTCAATCCAGCATGATGTTCATTTAGTGCATTACGGTCCATTCAGAGTCCACCAGACCAGAAAGCAGGGGATGATTTAAGGGGGCGGGGCTTACCTGCTGATTGACAGGTCCATTCAGAGTCCAATAAACCATAAAGCAGTGGATGCTTTACAGACTATCTTTCATTTATGCAGAGGGACCTTATCATTACCTCACTTCAGATTGACTGATTGAAGGATGCTCACAAGAAAGGAGAGTTTTAAACGTATGTCGGTGATTATCTGGATAATATTGTGAATCTCCATCATTTTGCCTGGGACATTAAATGTGACATGACATTTTCATATGATCCCATGCCTAGTGGGGGTTATTATCAAAGCATGATAACATCCTATTGGGGGTTATCATAAAAGCATGATAACATCCTAGTGGGGGTTATTATAAAAGCATGATACGTCCCGTTAACAGAAGACATTCCCCGTATCTTTGGCGTTATCAAGAGGTCACATTTGATTTTATATTTTAAAGATAAAAAACAATCCTTAAAAAGGTGAGTTGAGAGGTTTCCACATGACAACAGCAGTGTGTGCATGGAGGGGAAGGCCTGGGTGGGGGGGGGGGGGGGTCAGTGCACTCTGATGAGGCCCGCTCACAATGCCTCCTTTTCACAGATGGGCCGTTCACAGGGCCGGCCCACCTCCTGCCCCTCCCTCCCAGCTCTATTCCTTACCGGATCCCTCTGTCTGGTGTGGGAGGGGGGGAGGGAGGGGTCTGCACCACTAATGTTTTCTTTAGGAACAGGCTGCTGCTTGTTTGACTTCCAATGAAAACAACGCCAGCATTTGCAGTTTGAACAAATTGTCCAGTGTTGTCCAGCTGAGCAGAGGACCAGAGCAAGAGGAGGACCGGACTAGTACGGTAAAAATAAATACAAATACACTCGTGTGCGTCAGCCACAAATAAACCTCAAGTCTGACAGGAAAATACTTTGGACATTCATACTGCCATTTAATGTTTTGTGGAGGTGCAAAAGAACCTATGAATTACCAATATGGGTGAAGAATCTTTACAACTCTGGACGGTTATCACGGGAACAATGAGGTAAACGGCTTTGATGATGTCGAGGTCAACATTTTCCTCCCAGACAACGCGCCATATCTGCACATAGCTCGACTGTACATGATCCCTCCTGCAATTAATTAATACGAAGGCAATAAATTCTTGAAAACCAGCAAGTGTTGCATATCTGCTCCTGGTCAGAGTCCGTATGCGGCTGTGCACAAGGCCACTACTGAGATCCTTCAGTGATAAACCAAAGGCCGACACTTCCCTGGTAACACTGGGCACCATTTTGTGGCATTAGATAATCGTGGAGATATTTCCATCCAACACGTGACGATGGACCTCCTGAGCTCAATCTTCTTGTCCCGTTCTAACCGGATTTGTAACGTCGTTTAAATCAAAGTTTGGACCGCTGACCTCCAGTCTAACTGTAGAGGAGGTTGCCACGTTCAACGTGAAGTAAGAAGGTTTTCTTCCAGACAAACGTGTGTTCATCTCTGTGAATGAATACTTTCCATTTCAGGCTGTCCGACATGATGGACGAGACGCTAAGCGTAAAGAGCCATCATTGAAGACGTGCTGTAATCCTGCTGGATGTGTTCATTATTTACTCCTGGCTGCCATCTGCTTCCACATCACTGTTTACAGCCCAGATATCAACAGGTTATTTTTAGCTTTCCAAACATGAATTCTGTGCAAGACAACCATGGCGTGACATGCCAGAATATTCCGTTCTCACAGTGCATTCGTGTTGTATTTTTTTTCCTATTTGCTGCACATTTGCATACCTACATTTGGTTTTGACATTTCCAAGTTAAATCAGTAGTGGACGAGCCGATTCATCACAGGAGATATGAGTGTTATTAGAAGATGACGAACTTTGAAAACCACGGATGAACAAACTATGACCGTCGTGATAATACCTGAGGGTTGACTGTGTCCGAGTCGATGGGCTGGTACGAGAAGCTCGGAGCTTGCTGAAACATGACGTTCTTCTGTACAAACAGCTGCTGGTGAAACTCCTGCACAACCTGTCAACAAATTAAATACACATTTAAAGTTTTACAGCTCTGTACACTTGCATTATTCAAAATAAGATAAAAACTCTTAGTGGAGTCTGTGTTTCTTCATTTCACTCGTTTCCTCTCTCAAAGACAAACGCTCTAGTTTACGACAATAAGAGACTGAAAGGGTGAGGCTGATTAAAAATAATCACCTGTAGTTTAATTTTTGTTCGGATTGTATTTGCTGCTCAGCAATATTTAGACCATTCAAACCCAACACAATAAAGAATCAAAAGACATTCATGAGCACGTCATTCAGTCAAATCTAAATATCACCTTACACAAAGCACACGCCTGTTGACACAGGAAGCACATGGGCTGAAACGTGAGCTCTGTTGAGAAACCAGCGTGGCCGCTGCATCCTCTCTAATGGTTGTTCATATTCTGGCCTGAGCAGAAACAAAACGCCATTCTGGCTCCGGAGAGGCAAGGTGAACCCAACAAGGCAGACTGAGAGGCCGCTAGCGACTCGAGTGCCTGAAACCGAGGAGCGCCATGGTAACTCAAACCTTTCAATTAATCAGAAGGCGGTCGAGTTCAGCTTGTCCAAAACTAGCGAGTGATCCGGGTGACCTGAACGCATCCTCGGGGTCGGTCATGGACGACATGGTCATGACCTTCTAGATCGCCATCACCTAAAACAAACCCGTTCAAGAGCAGGTTCTTTGCTGAACTCATTGAAATATTTAAACTCGAGCCAATCAGAAATAGTGACAAACACATGTTCAGGGTGTGTGATCTCCCAGATCTCTACGATACAACATTAATACACTCACATTAATACAGCGAGACCAGACTATGTGGAGAAACCACTGGTCCAAACAACACGGTCGCTGCTGTATTTATGCCTACATTATGTTATTTTAAGTGTTGATGGAGCAGCGACAGTGTCAGCCTAGCTCTGATTGAGTCACTTTGGCATCCTTTTTATCCGTTTATTCTAAATAAATCACAACAAAATAGTTGGTTTGGGTTCACACCGCTGCAGTAAACCAGCCGACATGTTGCTATTCACAGTGACTACCCAAAGTTAAACGTGTGGTTGTGCAGTAGGTCTGAGGACTCACCCCATTGGAGCTGTTTAAGAGCTGGTTGAAGGTGTTGTGGACCGCCTGGTAACTTTCCAGCTCCGTCTGACACAGCGAGACCAGGTAGTCTTTCACCTGCTCGTAGATCCGGCCGTCTAAGACCTGCAAACACGTTCCAGACGTTCAAGTTGACAGCACAGTCTCCCTCCACCCCCCCCCCCCCCCCAGAGTCCTCCTCACCTGGATGCAGTCCATCAGGTCCGTGTCATAGTAGCGCTGCTGGTGAGCGTTAGCCGCTGCTAGCGTGAGAAGGTAGTCGTTTCGGGCATGCGTGGCTTTGGAGTTGCACTCGCTCCTCTTGGCTTTCAGCTGGAAGGTTAAAGTTCACAACTGCTGACAACAAAATCTCAGAACATTTTTTTGTTTTAAATGTAAAGATCTCATACCTTCACGCTCGCCCTCTGAAGACTGGATCTGGACTGGAAGAGGCTTAGCTTGGACCTGAACAGAAAAAAAGACATGTTTGACTTCATGTGTGACATACAACATGTAGCAGGTCAGCAAAATGACAGGATTATTCAGCCGTCATGGCCGTTTCAAGTCCTCTATGATTAAAATACGTAGTGATGATTAAAAGATGGTGAGCATTTCATGTTTTTGAATGTTTTCAAGTTAATTGAAGGCCAGCGTAGTTCTCCGACACGCTTGTGAAACGGCAGAAACATGAGGTGAGCCTAAATACATGAACTGTTAGCGTTATCAAAGTTAAAATAACTCCATTTACAGGCTTGAAACTGCCAATTAAGTGAAGCAGAGGGAGCAGCAGCTTCCATCACGACAGATAAAATAAGAAAACCACGCTTCCAAAATAAGTCGGTTTCAGGGAAGAAATCCGATTACTGACCTGTTGCATGTATGTAAAAGCAGATTTACAGTAACCAGGTTACCACATGCACAAGTTGTGATTAATAGTTTACAACATGGTAAATACAAGTGCATCACCACAGAGATTAAATAATCCAATTTATACTTCTTTGCACCTCGATGGCCTCAGGTCCCTCCACCTGCATTTACACGTGTGTACACATCAGGCCAGAAGAAAGTAGTACTTGTAGTATTAGAATGAGTGCCAACCCAGCTGTTGAGCCTTTTTCCGACGGCAAAACCAGCACCTCGGCTCTATAACAAACTTCCCTGAAGGGCAGAAAAATGTCTGCAATGTGGTCCAAGTGCCAGCTGCTCATGTTGGGAAGAGACGTCGCCCTGAAGCCTGAATACGACTCGTTTGTGGGACCGACGGCTATCTTCATTATAATCAATTAAGAGTTTGACACTAGAAGGCCGATTTCAACATTCCTCTGCTCGGGTAGAAACTTCTCTCTGTGACATCACGGGTACGTTGGAAACCAATCATGGTCCAGTATGCAAACGTACAAAAGTGTGATATGGAAACTTTTTTCCACTTTAAATTGCTAGTAATTTGGTTCCTACTTGGCGTCCAGCTCCGCCTTCTCTCGGACAGCCTGGGCCATGGTCTCGGCCTCCTGGTACTTCTTCCTGCTCTTGGTCAGCTCCTTCACCGACTCCTGCAGCTCCGCCTGAACCACCGTCAGCTGCTCGATGCACTGGGGAAGGGAGGTTGTGAGTCACGCACAGAAAAATAAACACACATTGATGCAAATGATTCAACCCGTAACGCATCACCTGAAACATTATGCAAATGTGTGTGTGTGCTGAGTCATGCAGTGACGCTGTGAGGGATTTCAGGAACTTTAGTGGCATCATTTTCATAAAAGGTGAGCGTGAACAAAAGCAGGATGACGGCTGAGAGGCTCCAGTGTGATCAATACTGGGCCGACAGCCGCCTTTAATGATAAGAACTGCTGCGACTTCTGCCCTCATTTGGCATTGTGTTTATGGCACCGTTTATCAGGATTACACAGGTTGTTTACATTGAGTTCCAGCTGGAAATGAGGTGACAAAGGACATGTTTTCAAACTCATATTACCTTCCTCAGCTGCTGCTCCTTTTGCAGCCTGCCCGTCTTGGCTGGATCGGCGACCTGGACTTTGTAGTTATCGCAGGCGCTGATTCTGGACTGGGTGACCTGGACCGTGCCCTCTAAATAGGCCCTCCACACACAATACATGTTCCTAAAACACAAATGCATGGGTTATTATTTCACAACCCCCCCAAGAGTCACCTTTTGCTGTAATTTCTTGTACATGATCCATTTTGGAGATCTCCAATCAGGTCTCATATGCAATCAAATTTATCCGTGAAAATAATCCTGCATCAAAACAAACGCCTCTACTCTCTTCCAAACTTGCACCAGTCAATGAATTCTCAATGAATGGTTACACCCGTTATGGTCAATAGTCACACCCAAAACACAGTCCAAGTGGATGTTGTCTTTTGTTCAAAACCAAAAATTATTCAGTTCATCATCATGCATGACGAACAAAACATAAAATCCTCACATTTAATATTTTGTTTGAATTACAGCCTCGCGGTTCCAGGCTTCTGCCAAACCATCACATGTTTGGTATTTGGTTGCAGTGGCATGCAGCTTAAAGCCGCGTCTGTCAACAACGCAGTTCGTCCTCGAGACCAAGTGGACGTTTGTGCCAAATTTAGGGAAAACTAATTGATGCACTTCTACAAGTGTGTGTGTGTGAGAGAGACAGTGTGGTAAGAATGTGGTGAAAGGAAGACCTTTTTAGATTCACTGTCTGCAGGAATATCTCATTTGGGTCAGTCAAACTGACTCAGCAGCAAAAACAGGTTTGAAACATAACGATAGAAGCTCTAGAAGAAGATCCAGTCGGAAGACATGAAATTAGGGAACACTGTTCCTGTCAAGCCGTACGTTTTTATTCACTTTTACAATCATTCTAAAAGCTAAAGCAGCATGTGGATGCATTTATCTACCTTCAGTAGCCTGGTAGCATAGCCGTACTAACACTAGGTAATGATGTACTCTGCTAATCTTAGCTCCATGTTTCTGTAACGTTCTTACATGTCCTTCAGGTTAGCGAGCGTCACTATTAGACAACGTTTAACCAGACGATCCACAAAACCAGACAGTATTCCGAGAGTCTGGTGGATCAGTCCTTAAAATAAGAAATCTAAAGCAGATAAATGTTTGATTTGACAGAGTGGAGAAGTTCATACCTGTCGTCTGCTTGGTCTTCCACCAGACTGTCCGGCCATTCCCTCTTTAGATACTGATTCGCCAACTTCTGGAGCGCCTGCAAGAAAACGGACAAAAGCAAAAGGGGGGTGACCTTTCACCTTTGACATCAACACACATTTCCTGCGTCTCATCTTCACATAGGACACGCTCTGAAGCCTGTGTCCCCCCTGACCTTGTCCCATAAACCACCAGGCAGCCAGAGCATGCAGATGGAAGCACCAGCGTTAAAAAGAGCCAGAAAATAACTTTTCTTAGAAACGCCGCACCGTTTTTAAATCCACGCAATTTCAAAGCGTGCTTCAACACCGCCTGGACTCGTTCACCTGCTGGCCAGGCGAGCGGGTTGGCTCACTTGCTGGTTTTTATGCTGATGAAGGGAAGAAACATGCAATTTATTCAGACCACATTGGCCCGTGGAGATATATTAGGTTCCCCACCGCGGCCAACAGTGAGGTTAACCTTTGAAGAAACCGAAATAGCGGAACAGAGTCAACAAACAAAAACAGAGTAAGGATTGTACGTTTGGCAATCACATCAGTTATTGATGATGCACTACTCATGTGTTATTCAATTAAGCAATTATTAAGTTATTTAGAGAATGTTTCAGGAATTAAACTCGCTCTCAAAGCTTAGAAAGTCTCAGGATGACTTTAAATATATGTTGGGGCTGGCTTTCCACTTTTACATGTTTCTGTGGCTTTGCCTTCGCTCACTCGAGTGATTTTAGCATCGTGGCCATCGAGGAAATGAAGACCGGCTCTGTCACGCAGTCCTGAGGGCGACCAGGCCTCGGCTCTGAACTCGCCGTCTCAGTGCCAAAGCTTCAAACGCCGCTACAAACCCGACCATTGTGGGACTCAGACAGACACTGAGCTCGCCTAGCGGACACGCCTGAATAGTGTGATGGGAACGAGGAGGAGGAGGAGGAGGAGGAGGAGGAGGAGGAGGAGGAGGAGGAGGAGGAGGGGATGCGAGGACGAGGCAGAGGAAGAGCCACACAGAGGAGGACTTTTTAATCACAACTGTGTGATCGGAATGGCAATGGGCTAATGGCTGAAGCTGCATGCAGGTGTAAGAGACCCAGAAAAAATAAATAAATAAATACATTTTAAAAAAGGGAAGGGGGTGTAACCAAAGGGCACAAAGTGTTCCAGAGACACTCTGACCCACTTTGATTCAACCCTTGGCAGCGGGTGTCTAATTGATCACACAACTAACGGGGCCAGAACACAGGACACCTTTCACACCGAGGCGCACAATGAAGACATTTTCTTAGTCTTAGGACGGGAACACTTCTTTTCCAATTAACCAATTCATCGTTTTGTCTGAAGAATTGGAAGAATCTGAGGAAGAATTGATCTTCAGGTTGTTTGAAAAACACCCTGAACGCCACACACTTGCAACTGTTTTGATTGTGTGGGACGTTTGAATTTCCGTTGAGCATCTTGGAGTTACGTTATTGTATAACGAGCTCGGCCTGAATGCACTCCTTTGTCTCCAATTGATGGCCCATAAAACAATGTGAAACATGATGACGAAGATTATTCAGTTAAACATCAGAAAAAACACAGGACATCAACCGAACCAGTACATTTTAGCTTAAAAAACAGACTTACATTATTAAATATTATCCTTAAGAGTGGATATGTTGGTCCAATCAAACTACAGTGAATCAAACGTAGGACAGAGCTGTGTTGCATTGCTCGATTCTGATGAAATCTGACTTTCACAAACAAACCAATCCAATAAGACAATAAAACACACATGCTGTAAAAGCTGGCCTGCAGGCTGATCTTGAGCCTCCGCTGGATAACGAACATCATCATACATTTCTGTGTAAAGTATGAAGAAATCCAGAGTAAGCACACGCTCACAATTTTAAAATCGACCACGTTTCCAATCAGGAATTTGTCCAAGAAGAAGTGTACCACATAAAAAAAGCTATGGATCACAGACAGTTTTTCTGATAGTACTCTCTTCTAGTACTTCTCTGTCCTTGTTTGCACACATCTTTTATGCAAGGTGACATGATAACATTAGCCCAGCCAAGCCAGATAAATAATGTAAACCAGGCATCAGAGATTCCCCTTTTAGCTTCTCTTGAATGGAGAATAAGTGATTCTGTGCATGTCAGAGTTCGACTGGCTGCAATCGATCCATGGTGTGTTTGTGTTTACTCATCGTACACGTGTTATATTAAGCCCAGAACCAGCGTCGGTTATGACAGAAAGAAGGAAACACATCCTATGTGTCTCAGTGGAGACTGTGATTTTAGTAAGAGCATGTAAAATAGGACTCCGGGAGAGCAGAAACCACTTCGAGGGATCGTGTGTGATTATAATAGATCACTAGAGGCGGATGTTTGTCATTTCTCATTCTGATTTTGATCCATGTGACCTTGTTGATACAAAGTTAGAGGCTCGCCGACATCAGCCTCTTCTCTCACCGAGGGCTGGAGGAGAGGCATCGCTGCAAAGAGCAGTGGTGGACTTGATCACTATTAGTGATCTATCTGTAGGAATGATATAATGTTCTAAGCTTCATCATCCATATCAGTGGTTGATCACTACGAGGGCTCACCGCCGCTGTACGACGTTATGAAGTGGTTGTTTTTTAAAGGAGCCATGAGAGAAATCGGACTGTTTAACTGTTCAAACTGCAGAAATCTCTTATGTACCAGAAATCTAACCAATCATGTGAGAGCCTGATATTTGATCATTTACGCAAATAATCAGATGCTTCCACATCAAACGGATCCTCACACAACCAGACAGAGATATGGGCGACATTAATAGCTGAAAACAACTTTGGCCCCTGGCTGTAGCCTCAGACTAATAATAATAATAATAATAATAATAATAATAATAATAATACATCGGTTTTATATAGTGCTTTTTCAAAGACGCAAGTAACATTTTCACCGTTTGTTTTCACCAAATGTACCAAAGAACCCAGAGCCCAAAGTGACACCTTCACTGTGTTTCGTCCAAACCTCAACATTATTATCCATTAACATCATTGGTGACTTTCCACCACCGGCTCGATGAAACCTGGTTCTGTTTGGCACATTTAAGGCCTTTCACAACCAGTGCTGCTTTTATGAACCCCACCCAACCAAGCCAACCCTCAGGACCCGACGAGGCCAACAGACATGTCAGGTGGCCGATACTACAGACATGTCAGGTGGCTGATACTACAGACATGTCAGGTGGCTGATACTACAGACATGGCCCTCTCTTCACAGCGATGGTGGACATTCCTCACAGCACTGCAAACCCTGAACGCAGCCAAGGAGGCATTCAGACTGTCGACGTCTCCAGGAAGCTGCGGGCGAAAACAACACAGCGAGGAGGAAACCAGCCCGTGGATTACTACTGGATGTCATTTCTCCTTTCTGTTGTGGTGGAGCTTTTTTGTTTTTTTCCCCCTGTGGTTTCCATTCATGGGCTTTCTGGCCACAAAAGAACAAAGAGCTTTCTTAGGACCACATCCTCAAACCCGACTTTGTCGTATGCCGTCTTTGCAGGACAGTATATGGTGAAAGCTAACCGTATTCTTAGCAACACAAATGACAAGGCAGCGCAGCCATGATGTTAACGGCGTCGGTAGCACGTGTGAGTTAACGTTTACTCACCTGGGCGTAGTCCCTCTCGACTGCTGCCCTCTTTTGGCTGAAAGTCCTAAAAAAAGAAGAAGGAAAGGAGTGACGTTATTGGATGAGACAATAATATAGAACAAGAAATATACATTTAAATTCACTCACAAGGAATGGGACTGACACAAGGTCACAATGACCTTGACCTTTGACCTCAGAATCTAGTTAGTTCATCCTGGTGGATGAAATCCCCGTTCCTGAGATTTGGTGTTCACGAGACCTTGAATTGGCGGTCTGAGTCCGATATATTATCCCATCTTCTTCAGCTATCTTCTGATTCTCTCTTCCCATTTCCTTTTTACATGTAAAGTAATATCTAGTCTCTGATCTGATCACTTTTCTCGTTACACTTCACTGTATCCACTCCCTGAAATGCTTATCAGGGTATAAGCTCTGCACCGTCCATCACCCATTTGAACTTAAAGCCTTTTGTGGGTCTAAGACCACATCTTATGGGAGCCTTAATCCGTTGGTTTGCCTAATCTATATAGTAATCCTTACAGGTACAGTAGGGGGCGATGACCCAGTGTAGAGTGTGCTGGTAAATCAAAGTTCATTCATTCCAAATCTTTCCACGAAGCCAAACAGTCAGTGAAAGAAATGCTTTGACAGCAAAGAGAGAACTGAGAGAATGTTCTCTCTTGTCAAAGAGGATTTGGATTACAATCTGTCGGAAATGTTTTAAAAGACCGGCACCAACACAACACCTCTATTTTCACTCAGTAATTTAGGGCTGAGGCGACTCAGGAACGTCATCTATTAGAGAAATATGAATGTGTGACGCTGCGTCGTCAGAAGTGGCCTGGTCAAAAAATACAAGCTAAAAAAAACAACCTTCGCCCACACAATCGTCATAAATGTGAAAGTATTTTACACAGAGACCCAATGACTCTGTAAACTCAACATAGGAAATGAGCCTATCATAGCAGTACAAGAGTTAAAAAGTGAAAGCATCCCGGGGGCTATAAGGCTATAAGGATGTGACCTTCAGCCAATAAGCAGCCAGTTCTCACTCCCAGGTCAAAGCACTGCGGCGTGCTGAGGCTCATGGGCCGCCAGAGACAGAGAGAGCAGGCAGGCCACAGCAGGATGAAGCCTGGCTTGTGCATTCATTCAAAATCCGGCACCTTCCTGCAGGTTTGCGAGGAGGTGTGGACGCGTTTATTTGCGCTTTACAATGTAAAAGCCGTGAAACAAGCAGAGCGATTTATTCTTAGGAATCACAGCTTCGTTCTCTCTTCATTCATTTGAATGCTGCGTTTACAAACAGCAAATGTGACTGTGTTAATGTATATATTGCTTCGGTGCGGTTAAATGCAGTTGCATTTATTCGGATTTACTGCGTCGACTCGACTGTAGCTGAACCTTTTGAGTTTCACTCCGATTCGTTGACGCAAAACGGCAGATGTTTGCAAATACGGTTTTCACAAATATGTGTACAAATCATAAAATGTGCCGATAAGAGTGAGGCATATCGGTAAATGTTGTTTTAATGCTGGTTTGACTCATTCAGGCTTTATTTATTAATAACGGGAACGAAGCAGAAATGCATACAAAAGTCTAAGAGAAGAAGAGAGGTCAGTGCCCTGGGGGAAAAAAAAAATCCTCATCAAGTCGTTAAACATGTCGAGACTCGACTGCGACGCTCCGCCCACGACTCAACGATCCGGCCCACTTCCTGGGAGATTCCCTCTCTTCCTTCAGCCAGCTATCCTTCCTCGTTCTCCCTCTCTTCCACTAAACACCACACTCACTTCCTGTCCGGTTTCTCTCCCCAAACAGAGATTTCGCTGACAAACAAGATGCAATTTCCAGTTTGCTGAATCATTTCTCGTCCGAGATCAGGGCGTGACCCCGGTAATCCTGCTGCAGTTCCACATTGTTTCTGTATAATGTTACCGAGCCTCCCACGGCGAACGGTTCAGGGCTGTCGGAACATCTGGCAGCTCTCTGTGACCTTAACTTCCAGCTGTTTGGAGGTTCAGAGAGCTCTGCCACCGACCACAGACAGGAAGTGGGGAGCCAGTAGGCTGTCAACTCAACCCAACGCTAAGGCTGCAAACACAACCACAACCTTTGGCTTCTCCACCTTTAATATGTGTCTCCAAGTCCAGCATCTTTATGATTATTATACTTTAATCTTTGGGATGAAGTGGCAGATAGCTGCTCTTCAGAACCCTGGCAAACAATCACACATTTCTAATACAACAGTGTAGAGTTCATCACGTCTGGAGGTGTGTAGGAACTGCATCATCATAGGAGGATAATACAAATACAGCAGAGTATAGCCATGTATGCGTGAAAGTATCGATGTTTCATCATATAAGATATTATTATGGTTCATACAAATAAAACCTTTTTAGTAACCCTTTCTTTTAAGTGCTGTAGAGGGTGCTGAGTATTTTTTCTGTAATTAACTGTGATTTACTGTAATTACCGTAAACAAAGCTCAGAAAGAAGAACCCCCCCTCAATCACACAGTTTCTACTGAACTCCGACAGTCCATTTCTACATTTCTACTCCCGTGAATGTGACGTAGTCTCCGTTAGACCGCTCACCTCAGGTCTTCCAGGAGGTCACACTCTGCCTGGTGTTTGATCTGTAATCTGCCCATCTGCTCTGCATGAATGTGTTTGAGCTCCTGGGTGACCCGGACCTGCAGGGGGAAGAAAAGATGGGTTTATCACACCGACTCTTCAGAGTTAAGACTTCAGCTGGTGCAAGAAGACAAGAGGATCTCTCTGCTTCTATGTTCAACTAAACCTTTCCCACGTGTTTACCGATGACTTGGTTCAGCTCACAGCTGGACCGCTCTCATCATCACCCTGCAGTCTCCCCGGGGTTCTAATTGGCCGTCGGATTAATTACGAAGAGCAGGTCTCGTTAGCTGGGAGTGTCGGGGTTTGTTTTCTCCCATCCTTATTACAATTAGGAGCCAGATTTAGTTCAATAACGACTAAAATGAAGATGTAAAACAATAACCGCCGACCAACGTGAGGATATGATGAATTTATTAATAATAATAATGAACTCAATGTCTTTGAATATAAACGTTGGTTTAAGATTAATTAAACAGGTCACAAAAATAGTTTGATTTTCTAAATTAGATGATCACTGTCATTTCAAACAAACTGCATTTCTCTGGGACTATTTTAATCCACATTCGGGGCTCAAGTGGCGATTTGTGGGACTGAATCAAATTAAAGTATAGTATGAGTAGTACTGAGTACAGCAGTGTGGCTCATTGATGTGTATATTAAGTTAGTAATTAGTTAATAGATCAGAATATTAATCATTTTACATGTGAAACTGACAGATAGTCAGTAGTTATGTCCTTTAAATGACTAAATCCGCTAATCAAACACTGAAAAAACATCAGATATATGATGAAAATGATTGTTACTTGCAGGCGGCCCTAGTTCAGCGGCAGAGAAGGCGTTAAAGCGACTCAAAACCAGAACCAGACCTCTGACTGGTGTTACTGGGCGACCAGTGACTCAGTGTTTATCTCCTCAGAGACCCAAAGGCACCTGAGACTGAACTATCCTCGGAGGGAACCTACGAGTTGAAGTAATTAACTTAAAAACGCTGATCAAATAATGACTCAAGTGTTTTCTGCACAGTTTCTTAGTTTAGGCTTCTCAAATGAGAGAATGTAACGTCATCTATTTTTAACTTTAAAACAATAATAGCAGCACTAAAAGATGATTGAAATAATTGAGATATGCAGCCCTATAAATTATAGAAATGAATATCAAGCAGAGTGCAAAATAAGTTTGGGAATGTTTTTCTTCTAAAATCCCCAAATTAAAACAGCTTAATGAAGACCTTCAGTGGGTCTCTGGGTTTCTGAGATAATTAGGAAGTGAGTACCCAGACAGCATCAGAGCAGGAAAACTGTTTCCTTCCTTCCTTATTCCAATTATTAGACAGATAAAAGTGGGTTCTGCAAATTTTTCAAAGACAACAAAAATGAACAAATATGACCCATAAAATTAAATCATATTTTTGCATCAACATCAAAAGAAAAATAAATAAATACATGTGTTCGAGTCGTTCCCAGTATTCTGGTGGTTCTGGGTAGAACTGCTCAATGTTCTGCTGCCGAGCCATGTTATTGAAATATGATCCCACAGGAACTTTTTTTTCACACAGAAGCGAACTTTCCTGAGATTTCTGCGTTTCTTGCGTTATTTCACCAAACGAAACGCCCCAAAACACAATTCCAATCTGAAACTAGGTTTTTAAAAGTAAAGTAGTTAGTTTTTTTATTCTTTTCTACCAAAATGCCCCTTGGACGAGAAAAAAAAACAAGAATGCACCAAACTACTTAGAAAAACCTGTCAATTTAAGGGTGAAGAGCTCCAAACGCGTTTAAACGACACGACGTGGTTTAGTTTGGCTTTGATTTAGATAAAAGTGGACCCGCTCTTAAAATCGGCATGGAATTAAAAACACAAACTGTACATTATTAGGATGAAATCTACATCTACAGCCCCTGCCATATTCTCCGCTCCGCACGGCGTGCGAACCAAACTTCGTATTTACTTGAACTTAACAGTTGTCCGACGAATCGGATGCAACACAAACACCTCGGGGCCGTGATTTCTTTTTTTAATTACGCGTTCAAGTCGTTTTCAGAGTGTATTATTATTCTATTATTACATCTCTTTAGTGTGACTTGGCAGGCAGTTCGAGAGGGAGCGGGCACGTTAACGGGGCTATTCTCCCCTAAAAATGTGGCACATGGGACTTTTTTTTTGTTTTTCTTCCATAGTTGCTATTTTAAACCCAGCGAAACGCAAATTAAACGCACGAGACGACAAACCAGTGAACATTTGCGGTGTAAAAAGCTAAGTTTGTGGTTTCAGCCAGCCGAGCAGCAACAAAGCGTACACTTTCCAACCATTAAAATATGCAGCAGCTCGTCGACGCTTCCAGACCAGTAACGTTAGCTTCGGCGGCTACGGCGGGGGAGAAACTCACCTTTCTCGGTGGGGGTTGCATCCTTACTTCTTGACATAAAAACTACGCGAAAAAACACGAACGTTCGTCCGGGAAACGTTTGAGCAAATGTTCTCGAACAAGTGACAACGGAGAGACGCGGTATTTCAGCCCGGGTCAAGCGGCCATGGCGAGTCCGGTGAGTGGTAAGTTGAGTCCCGTTGAAAACACTGTAGCCCCAGGGGAACGGACAACGCGAGCGGCAAGCTAACCACGTACAGGGCAGCGTATTTCCTGTCATATTTTCAAAATAAAACACGCTCCGAAACGTCAAATACTACTTCCGTACAATCTTCAGAATAAAAACGAGCAATTTAAACTAAAAGCCTTGATGAGATGAACAACTTCTATAATAATATAATAATAACATATAACAATAATTAAAGATCAGTGCTTGTAAGAATGGATTGTGGCCTCATGGAATCATTTGCAATGTCACTTAAATATAAAGTAACATTTCTGATTTTAAAAGACATCAAAACCATTCACATTTGGCCCTAATCATCTTCCATACTTTATAACCGAGCCTTGTCTAAATAATAGTAGAATAACAAATAGATACCTATTAATAGTTAAGTAATAAAAAACATCTAAAGGAAAAAAATGACCAGAACAGACAGAGTTGATAAATAAAATAGTAAACAAGGTGCAGAATATTGAAGTGTTTAAAAATTACAGATTATTTCCATTCTTACAATCAATTAATTTAAATTAATTTAATTTAACTTTCGCTGTCTTCTTTAATGTCCAAGATGAAAAAGATGAGGTTGTTTCATGTAATTGTGAGCGATTGTGTATTACAGCTCAATAATCTATGACTCAGAGAAATATAACCTGTAAACTAAATGTGTCTGTTTTTGGGTGGATTGTGATGTATTGTTAAAAACACGTCTGGAATGAGTTCCTCTCGTCTGTCTCACATTGAAAATGCAAAGCGTAAAGGGAAGTCATGAATGTTCCCACAGTTCATGTCAATTAGCTATGAAAGTAGAAAGAAGAGATACCAAAAAAAAGACATTCGTTTGTGTTTGTGGGAATTTAACAGGCTGGAATGTGGGACTTTTTTTGTAATTGAGTGACAATCTTCTCAGCATGAACTCGTTTGATAGAGCGCCCTCTAGTGGCCATGACTTCAAACTTTTCTGTGTTTAACGTTGATGTGATTGTCTTTTGCATATAAACTAGTAAAAATCAACATCTGTGTCTCAAACTTCTTCAACCCAAATCAAAAAAAGGAACTAGTTCCCTCTGTTGCTTAGAGTTCGGCTACCCATAATTCCTCTAATTATGCCCCAACTTCCTGCCGCCTTGCCTGTTATTGTGTATGGCATCCTGGACCAGAGGTGTCAAAAGTACAGGCGTTCCACACTCAAGCAGAAGTACTGATTCAACTTCTTTATTCAAGTAAAAGTGAAAAGGTGCAGGCGTACTTCTTTATTTCCTACATCTGTCCTTTTATTCTCAAAGGCTGATCATAAATTAACAAAGAGTCCAGTACTGGTGTCATGAAAAACATCTCAGTACCAAATTGTAGGACTTGTAAGCATTACATATAATTGCAGCAGTATACTTGTGTACTAGAACAGGATCCAGAGTACTACGACAGAAAAGTTTGTATTTTACTTGCTTGATTTTTTTTCTTGTAAAAGCAGGTTTTCCTCTGTTTTAATTTGTATAGTAATAAATTATATGGAATATTTAAAAAAAGCACCCCAGCTGGGTTGTACCATCTCTGATTGGCCCGATGCGGTCACATGACGAGCCACCGCCTCCGTCATGAAACAGCGTAAAGTATGCAGGATTTTAATGAAAGTTCCAAGAGAAGTTTTCAAAATAAAATGTTTTCCCCACTTAAGTGCTTAATTTGGACAGACAGACAGACAGACAGACAGACAGACAGACAGACAGACAGACAGACGTGCTTCATTAATCCCAAACTGGTAAAGGCTGTGTGATTTGTTACAGCAGTTGTATCCAAAAGGCCAGTAAATGTACAGTGACTTCATATATGGGATATCCATATATACACAATATCAATAATATAGTAGAATACACTATAAACATACCAGACTACAACAACTCCAGTATACAATATAGAACTAGCTTAAACATATACACAATATAGTAATAGTTATATAATACATAATGGACTCTTGGTTATTCAAATGAATCTATTAATCAAGAAACTTTAGCAGACAGACTGATATAAATGAACTGAAATAATAATAATAATAATAATAATAATAATAATAATAATAATAATAATAATAATAATAATAATAATAATAAATAATTTAATGTAGTAGTAGTAGTAGTAGTTGATAATGACGGCATGGAGACGAGCCACAGCCCTTTTATTTTGAAGGAGACACAGTATTACCGGTGTTTCACTCTTCCTCGTTGTGTTTGACTTGACTGAGTCGACGTCAACACTTTCAACAGAAGCGCTGCTGCTATTTTGGTTTGCGCAGCGCAACCTTCGGATCGGTTAGCTGGCTAGCTAGCTCCCGCAGAGATGTCAACGTGGTGCAGGTTGCAGGCGAAGACGCGGCGAGTCGCCGCGTTGCTCACCTCCAGTCGGGCGACGCGACGACACAAGTGGCCGGATGGACGTTTCCCTCCATGTCAGAGCCTGAGCACAGGCCGAGCTCTGCGGAGCGACTTCTACAAAGGTGAGGCACTGTCCCGAGAAGGGAACGTCAGACGCGCTGGCCGACTCTGCGTTCACAAATCCTCAAATTCTCAGTTTCTTAGTTTACTCACAAATGTGTGATTCTTGTATGCAAAATCTTAAACTCGTTTTTGAACTTTAAGAGGTCTCTTTACAATTCGGCATGCATATAATCTTCCATGCAACACTATTTCCCCCCCAGATGTAGACATTTACAGTGATCCTCACACTAATATTACTCTATTTACATTATAAGTAACCTTAAACCGTTTTCCAATATGTGAATTAATATTTATATATACGCCGATTTGTGGAGGGGTAGCTGGAGTTCCAGGAAGCAACTTGAGTTGCTCGCTGCGCTGTCAACATCTGCCAAACGGTCATGGAGTAAAGTTGGTGCGTTTTTGTGCCGATCAGACCTGGAGAGCCAGCTGACGGCGATGAGGAAGAAGGCGTCGGACGCTCTGCCGGGGAGCAGCTGGAGCCCCCTGGAGATAAACCCCAACCTTCCACCGGAGGCGGCCGACGTCGTGATCGTGGGAGGCGGCGTGGTGGGCTGGTCCGTCGCCTACTGGCTCAAGCAGAAGGAGAGGGTCCGAGGAGGCGTGAAGGTCGTGGTGGTGGAGAAGGACATGACGGTGAGGCCCCGGGATAGATGAGAGAACTTAGGTGAACTGCCTCTCATCTTACAGGGTTTCCCAAGGGGTTTCCCACGGGTCAGGGGATTCCTGGAACATCAGGGAATTTAAAAAAAGTATTTTCCAGGTAGGGAAAGTCAGTGGATTTGATCAAATGTATTTCATGAGTGGTTGTTATGGTTACTTGGTTTTTCAATACCAGTTTAAAACTCAGGGAATCTGATCTTTGTCTTAAGAGTGGGAACCCTGGTCTTAAATCCTAAACAACTACTTTTTCCAGGACGCTCAGCCAACGATCAGCTGACCAACTGTCCTCCTCCATGTGGTTCTCCTCAGTACTCCCAGGCCTCCACCGTGCTGTCCGCCGGGGGTATCCGACAGCAGTTCTCCCTGCCGGAGAACATCCACCTCTCCCTGGCCTCGGCAGACTTCATGAGGAACATCAACGTGGGTTACAGGCGGCTTCTCCCTCTGCTTCTGTTAAATGTGGTGCGGCGTTAATAAGTGAGCTAGTGCTGCTTGTGGAATGACTTGGAGGTCTCGACCTTGTGTCGTCTCTGTTCGTCTCCTTCCAGCTCGCCATGAAACACTTTGGCTGTAGTTTAAAGGAAAATTCTGCACCTTTTTTAGTCCTCGATTGACGCCGAAATCTGCAAAATCTGTTGTTGCAAAGGAAAAACGTAGCCTGATAATAACAAATAAAAACAATAAAATACAGTTGTAAAAATATCTACTTAAATACCATAAATGATTGAATGAATTGTCCAAAATGACAACATGTCTATAAACCTTCTAATGTGGCTCCTCAGGAACACCTCGGCGTGTTGAACGAAGACCCAGTGGACCTCCAGTTCAACCAGTCCGGATACCTCTTCCTGGCCAGCGAGGCGGCGGCTCACATCATGGAGGAGAACCACCACACCCAGAGGTGGCGTCCCCCTGCCTTTCAGACCGCAGCACCGATTGCTTCGGGGGTTGTTGTTGAGCACCAACGATGTTGCTTTGTGGTCGCAGGTGCGCCGGAGCCAAAGTTGCACTTCTCTCTCCGACGCAACTGAAGGAGAAGTTTCCGTGGATCAACACGGAGGGCGTCGCGCTCGCGTCGTACGGTGAGATTTCATTTTGGGTGTAAAACAACACGAGAGGCCAAAATATTCAGTTAAGCTGATTTACTGAGAAAATATGTTGATAAACCAAATAATTTTACTAAAGAAAATCTTCATATTTGCACCATAATCTAAATTTAAAACAATCATATTTATTTTTAGTATTCCTTATTAAAAAAAATTGACCAATGTTTGACCAGAGGGCGTATTCTATTCAAATGAAATCCATTTTAAATGCGTTTTTGTGCACGTTTTGACGCCGGCGAGTGAGTCAACATGAGCATCAGCGTTCTCTCCGTGGTGACTTCCAGGGTTGGAGAACGAGGGCTGGTTCGACCCCTGGACTCTGCTGAACGCCTTGAGGAGGAAGGCCATGTCGATGGGAGTCATCCAGTGCTGCGGAGAAGTCACGGGTTTGTTTGTCTGCTGTACTAAAATGAGTCATTTCAACACAGGATAACCAGTGAGACCCGTCTGGTGGTTTTTATTACTTGATTCAACATTTTAAACCAACATCTGCTCATTCTTTTAGATATTATAGATCATTCTCAGTTATTCTACAAAAACATCTAGTTTAAAAAATGACAGCTGCAGCTGGTCGACGAGGAACACCAGGAGAAATCATATCAAAGGAGAATTAAGAATTGATTTAAATCCTGCTCAAATATTCTGTTTCACGTAAGAATAACAGAAAAACAGAAGGTAACGACGTTACGTCTTTGAACAGCTGACCGGCCGCCTGCTGGCTCCTAGTCATCATGTTTCTGTCTTCCACAGATTTGAAATACTCAATCAACACGATGACATCTGCCGACGGAGATCAAGTGGATCTCAGGAGGATCCAATCTGTCAGAGTGAGTGAGCGGTGTGACTGTGTGTGCGTTTCCACATCTCTTGACGTGACGCGAGTCCCACAAATGCATTGGTTGGATTAATGTGGCCAGATATCTGTGAAGTTCCTTTGCTTGAGTGCCACGTCGCCACGGCAACGGCGTGGCGTTGTGCACGGTGGGATAAACGCGCTGTGTTGAGCAGGTGCAGATGCCGAACAGTCTGGAGTACCAGCCGGTGCGATGTGCCATTGTGGTGAATGCAGCAGGAGCCTTTTCTGCTAAACTGGCAGAGATGCTGGGAATCGGCTCCGGGCCCAAAACCTCCGCCGCCGGGATCCCGCTGCCCGTCGAGCCTCGCAAAAGGTCCGTCAGCCTCGAGAGGCAAAGTTTCCTCTTCTTCTCAAAGGAAAGAAACCCAGCTGAGGTTTCTTTGGAAGCCTCATGCAGCTCGTCAGTGTCCTTGACTTTTTTATTCAGACTCCAGTAAAATAACGTTTCTGTGGTTATCGTCGTTTATCCTCCACTTCTTCTGTTAAACACAATCAAAGAGGCCACCCTGATGCATGCTGGTCCTAAATGTGAAACTCTGAGATATCTTTATAAACCACAGGTGAAAACTAATTAGGCAAAGTGTTAATACACAACCCCGGAAAATAATTAAGCTAAACAATATAACTAGAAAAAGAAAAATGTAATCTAAATAAAGTAAACCTATGAAAAACAATCAACACTTCTTGTAAATAAAACGACTAAATTCTAACAACAAATAGCTCCTGAAGTGTTTTTTTTATACATAAAGGGTCAAATTGCCTAGAAAACTGATTTGAATTGAGTCAAAGAGTTCATGTCAGGTACAGAATATTTGTTTAAAGCTCTTATTTGCTCTGAACTGGCTTCAGCTTCTCTGTAAAAGTCTTCATTCGCCTGAGGAAGCCCAAACGTTTCCACCCAAACGCAGAGCCTTCGTGCCAAAACTTGTCTTAGGTAAACATTTGTAATGACGTGAAGAAAGCAGCGTTTACAGGATTGTAAGATACTCCATGCTCTTCCAGGTACATGTACGTGTTCCACTGTCCCGACGGTCCGGGTCTGGACACCCCCTTCCTCATCGACTACTCCGGAGTCTACTTCAGGAGGGAGGGCTTGGGAGGGAACTACGTCGCTGGGACGTCACCACTGGAGGTGTGTTACCTTAGATTTTCTATCAATAAGAATTAAAAAAAGCTGAACAGCTACGACTTAACTCAGACGAGGACCGAACACTTACTCTCCTACTTTATCGGCAATGACATGTTGTGGTTTCTTTCTTTGGACAAATCTGCTCTGCATCGTCTTCTCCATGCCCTACATGTAAACGTAAACGGCAGGGATCTCTTCCTCCTCAGACCGAGGAGCCAGACACCAGTAACCTGGAGGTGGACCACCAGTTCTTTGAGGACAAGATATGGCCCGTCTTGGCTTCTCGCGTTCCTGCCTTCGAGAAGCTGAAGGTACTTTTATTTAACAACCTTTTTATTTGTCTATTGACTTCCCGTTTGGCGTGAACGCACCTTAATCCCTCCCTCCCTCCCTCAGGTGACGGGTGCGTGGGCGGGGTTCTACGACTACAACACCTTCGACCAGAACGCCATCATCGGCATGCACCCGCTCATCAACAACATGTACTTCGCCACCGGCTTCAGCGGCCACGGCCTGCAGCACGCCCCCACCGTGGGCCGGTCCGTGGCGGAGCTGATCCTGGACGGGAACTTCACCACGTTGGACCTCAGCGGCCTCGGCTTCAGACGCATTCTGGCCCAGGAGCCCATGCTGGAGAGGAACATCGTGTAGGGGAGCCGGGTCCGGGACTTCACGCTGCAGATGATGCCAAATAATGACCTTTGGATTTTTTCCACAACTCGGGAACGTGGCTTCATCGCTACGGTCCAACCAACAGATGATGGAGGAGGCGGGACCTCATGACGGGTCCACAGAGGGAGGTCTCGTTGGCCGACGGGGGAACAAACAGACTTAGACAGCAGAGGCCGGAGACAGAAGAACAAGTCTGACCGTTTACTTCAGTAAAGGTCACAATAACACATGTAGGACTACTCTGTTACAAAGTAAAAGTACTACTCAAAGTAGTAGTATTAGCATCAGGGCTCATCGGCATCCACTCCTGAACATATCAAAGACCAAGGTGCATCCCAGAGTACATATAATATTAATAATATGAGATATCGCTGTTACAACCGGCATCGGATTTTAGAGACAATCACAAGCAAATTAAGTCGTTTGACTGTTGGTGAAAACAAATGTGCAAATCATTTCAGAACCAGATGAAGGTCGATGAAAATCCAAAATGAAGTTTGTGAATATTTCGGGAAGATAATTACAACCCGGATACGTGTCACAACTTTTAAACTAACTGCATTATGTATTAATTACTCAAAATATATAAAAAAGGTGACTAAAAATGAAAAAAAAACACTTTACTCCACTTCAGCAACTAAAAGTTGAAGCCTGGTTGCCTGGCAACCACTTTTAAAAGTTAGCGTTGAGGCCCTGAGCGTCAAAATATACTTAAAATACCAAAAGGTAAAAGTAATGATTATGCAGAATCACATTATTTGATTAAAATAAGAGGAAAATGAATAACCAGCACTAATATACATAATATATTAATCAAAATGTGTTGGTTTTATGTATTTTGTATTCATCTGTTAAAAAAAATTATCAGTAACTAAAGTTACCAAAATCAGTCCTGTGGAATAAAAATTTTAATATCTGACATGTATGAAGTAGAATCAAACTGGAACAATTGGAATTGGAATACAGTTTCCCCTCAAGCCTGAAGACCTTCCCCTCTCCTACGTCTCCCACATGTTGAGTGATTTTTACCTCCAATAAAGTGGTTTAGATCGTCAGTGAAACAGATTTTTGATACCTTAAAGACGCTGCATTTAGAATATTTTCACCACTTTAGCTTCCCGTCAGGACTTTCTGGTCGTCATTTAGACAAATCGTTTCTTCTCTTCTCTGATTTTGTCTCATTTATATGATCCTAGCTTTACTTCTGTGTAAGTATTGTGAGAAAAGAAGGAAAAGACTGGTTCTGATTCTCTACCTCGTAGTCAGGTTTGGTGTTTCAATTCATTTAATTTCAACGTTGAAACGATTTGGTATCCAGCTGCTGATATGATCCCTCAGGATCAATACAGTATCCATTATCATCACAACATCACAGAATACCTCAGCTGCTGTGCTGACATTGTCCACCAGATGGAGCCATTTCTCTGATTCTTGACATCAGCTGGAGAACGTCCCACTTTTAAAAGGACCAAACCGTCTGATTCAGACTTCAACACTACATTTAAGTCTCTGGGTTCACGACGCTGTTGATGTCATCTGAAATTACAGGATTTTAATAAAAGCCATTAAAACATGCTTCCAGTATATGTGTATCATTTCAGCGTAAGTGACATTTCCTAACACCGGGATGGTCCTATAAGTCACATTTTAATAGGTGGACTTATTTAAAATCAGTGAGAAGATCAGTGTCAGCATTAATGAACATATTAACAATAACAGTATTGTTGGATTAACGCTGGATTAACGAGGTGCATGCATATTACATGTTATGAGGTTATTAACCACTGGAAATCAGCTCATTAAAGAGAGAGTTGAAAAACATATTACATAGTATATTTACTTTGAATAAACAACTCACACCAACAGGTTTCATCTTTAACTATATATTGTACTGTATGTTAATACATATTTATATATTACATTTGATATTCTAATAATGCATTTATAAGATCAGCATGTTTTTTATGTTAAATGTGTGTGTAATTGCTAAAAAAATGTATGAATCCGCTGCTGGAAATAGTCCCCAGCAAACACTATTCACTCACGTTTGATGTAAAACCACAGTGGCCACCTGTTTTAATTCAATTAATTAAATGACTAGAATGTCTGTTTGACACCGCTCCGGCACACAAACCCCCCCGACAACAACACAGTCTTCCAGTTCAGTCTTTATGGATTAAAACCAACCAGAACAAGTTCACCGGCGGGCTTTAGAGCTGCCGTTCTGTGACCTTTGGACGGAGCTCAGAGGCCGTTCCTGTTGTTTCAGTCTATGTGTTGGTTAGCTGGATGCTCCACAGTGAAATGTTTCCTTTACACGTCTATTCTCTCATTTTATTATTCCTAATGGTCTCTTCTTTCATTAGGAAAGATGATCAGACGTCTGTCCCGACACTGGAGCAGATACCTGCAGGTTTAATATGTATATAAAGATCCGTCTCGGTGCCTGGTTTTAGAAAAAGGGATGAAATCTGAAGAGCAGCAGCAACACCGTCTGCATCTTCATCTCCTGCTTCGTTTCCATGCAGCCGACAGCATCCATCACTGGGGGGGACAACCCTCCTCCATCATTACACACATCGTGGAGAATATGGCAAAGGCATTTCTGTCCCTGCAGCTCTTCATTTTCATGCAAATGTGAGGCAGCCTTGCAGGTTCGACTGCGGGGGGGGGGGGTGTGGGGGGGAAGCAATTGAGGGATTTCTTTGTGAGGCCCCGACTCAAATCCCAAATGTTCTCAGGGCTGAAAACAAAAGCAGCATGGGTGCTGCCCGGCCACGTTGGCCCCTTCAATAGAAGCACCGAGGGCCCAACATTCCCTCCTCGGCCCCCGGAGGATCCACAGCTGCTGGAAAGTCACCGTTGTGCTTCCCCGGTCGCCTCGTTGGGTGAGGAAGGGAGTCACCCTGAAGTGACGCCCTGTGGGAGATCTCCGGCTGGCTCCTCCGCCTGCGATGAAGCAGCGTTACACGGCGGTGGCATGTGGCTGGGATTAGGGCATTTCACTGTGGATTAAAATCTTTCCTCCGTGGCCGCTCGCTGGAAGAAAGCAGTCTGAAGTTCCACGGATCACTCTGGGCCCATGGTCTCACTGAGCAGGTACGTTAACTTCTCTACTGAGGCTGGATGCAGTCTCAAGACTTTATTTAAATATATTCATTCCTCCAACGAACCAGATTCATCCACCATTTAACACGACTTTAACTGCTTAGAGGAAAGTTCTGTTTATGACTTATGACTGCAAACTTTCTCTACTTTTACCACTGAGATGTGGTGCAGAATGTACAAGAGGGGATTTGTCAATCATTATTTCTTTAAACCCTTATAAAAAGTTCATAACTGGGGTAAAAACAACAAGCCACAAATTATAAAAAAGAAAGAAATACCTAACGAGGAGTTGATGACAATAATACTTGTGTGATAAAGGGAATAAATGTTTTCAATAAGATTATTCTCAATGTCTAAAACGTTTTATTGAATTAATAAATGAAACTTAACTGCGTTTATGCAGCAAATGTCCTTCTTGAGTGTGTTACGTAAGGCTCAAGTGGGCTGCGGATCACACAGCACAAACAGGACTAATCAGCTAAATGACGAATACGGGGAAGAAGAGATCATTTCACTGCTTGTTAATTTGTGTTTTCTGACCGACACCAACTCCATCACATCTCTCGTTTGTGGGTTTGGTTAAAATGATAAAAGGTGAGATTCTAGGTTTCTATAATTGTCAATAAATGAAAAGACCAAAACTAACTGATAGTTCTGTCAAATGACAATGTAGATCACTTTTAAAAAGGCCCAGTGATTTACTAAAACAGGAGTGAATAGTGCATTAGCTGTGGATTATTTTCGTCAGCGGATTTATACACATTAGTCAGAATTTACAGTGTGTTTGGAGCTCTGTGGCACAGAGGAATTAGATACATCAAGCTTCACACAGAAGATATCAGTAAAAACTCAAGTAAAGCTCTGAAAACCACTTTTCTGATTTTTGATGAGTAAGAACAGAAGAGAACGTAGAAAGACGAGGCTGTAAAGGCGGACTGGTCGGCGTGGTGACGTTTAGTCGGCTCATTTATCTACTCATTAGAAGCTGCCTTTGTTAAGACACATAAAAGCGTCAAAATCTACAAATGAACCAATGATTTCCTGTATTTTATGTTGGAGAACAAAATCCCATCAGCAGTTTTCCATCAAAATCCTTATTTCAGTCATCCAACCTAAAATCCTTAAAAACAAAAAAACTATCTACTTACAGGCGAGGCCACCAAAAGTAAAAAACACGTAAGAAAAATAAAGAATACCACAGATTTATCCGTTCAGTAAAAAAGAATCCTTCCTGCTTCACTTGTGAATTGGAGGCTCAACTAACGGGTCTGTCTGGTTTTTCCTTTTCCTCCAGTTTCAGGGAGTTTCCTCATTAAAGGCTCACTCTAGTTCATTATAGTTGCTGTAAAGATGGTGAATCCTCTAATCCTCTCTCTCCAGCTTCAGGATGTTCCAGGTGCTCCAGGGTCACATCCAAGGTCACATCCCGCCGGCGGGACACCCAACCTGCAAAGCCCGCCTGGTCACCAAAGACGGACGCTGCAACATCGAGTTCGGCAACATTGAATACAGCAACCACGTTGCGTACCTGGTGGACATCTGGACCACGTTCGTGGAGATCCGCTGGCGCTTCGTGGTCCTCCTGTTCGTGGCGTCGTTCACCGGCAGCTGGTTCGTCTTCAGCCTGCTGTGGTACTGGGTCGCCAAGAGCAACGGGGATCTGGCGGGGCAGAACCGCACGGACGGACACGTCCAGTGTATCGACAACGTCCACGGCCTCACCACGGCCTTCCTCTACTCGCTGGAGACCCAGACCACCATCGGGTACGGCGGCAGGGCGCTGACGGGCCACTGTGCCGGCACCGTGGCTCTCATCATCGTCCAATCGCTGGTCGGCGTCTTCATCAACTGTTTCATGTGCGGCGTCATCTTGGCCAAGATCTCCTTACCCAAGAAAAGGGCAAAGACCGTCACGTTCAGCGACACGGCCGTCATCTGCCTGAAGAAAGGGAACCTGTGTCTCCTGATCCGAGTGGCCAACCTTCGAAAGACCTTGTTGATCGGCAGCCAGATCTACGGCAAGCTGCTCAGGACAACCACCACGACGGACGGCGAGACCGTCATCCTCAACCAGGTGGACATCGACTTCACGGTCGACGCCGGCAAGGACAACTTGTTTTTCGTTTGCCCTTTGACCCTCTACCACGTGATCAACACATCGAGCCCTTTCTATGAGCTGTCAGCGGACTCGCTCCCCCACCAGGACTTTGAGTTGGTGGTCTTCTTGGACGGGACAGCCGAGTCCACCAGCTCCTCCTGCCAGGTCCGGACCTCCTACGTCCCTCAGGAGATCCAGTGGGGATACAGCTTCCTGCCCATCATCTCCCGCTCCGACACCGGGAAGTACCGCGTGGACTTCTCAAACTTCTCCAAGAGCGTCCAGGTGTCCACGCCGCACTGCGTCCACTGCTTCGAGACGGACGCCGACCTCCGGAACCACAACAGCCACCGCCAGGAAAACCACCACACCCAGCAGAAGCTGGGGATCGACAACCTGGGGTTTCACGTGATCGACATCCACGACTCGGTGGACATCACCAAAATGTGAACTTCCTTCTGACGCAACGCGAGTTGGTGGACGGATCTTTGTTTCCTCCAGTGAACATTTGCATGGAGGCCCATTTCTGCCAGCGTCCGAAAAAAAGAAGCTTTCTCAAAATGTAGTATCTCAAAATAAAGACTCTATGCTAACTCACTATTTTGAGATATTAAGTCATTATTTTTGTGAAAGTTTCATTATTTTTCGAGATAGTGTTTTGAGAGTATCTCATTATTTTACGAAGGTAAAGTTTCTCATAATTTTGAGAGCAATAATGAATTACTAATAAGTAATACTACTTACAAAGTCAATATGTTTTGATAATTAGTCATTTGGATAAAGTTTTTCGTTTTTCCCTGACAGTGGCAGGAATGGGCTTCCATACAGTCGAGTTAATCGTCTTTTTTTTTTGGTCGCCTGAAACATTGTGGATAAAAGTGAGACGTGAGCGAAGTTAAGCTCTTTGCTCAGCAGCTCATTACAATCAAAGCACCTTTGAGACTTGTGACGTTGTCTAGGTGATGTGTGGAAGAGGAAAGAAAAAAAGAGGGATTGAAGTTTTGATGTGTGAAAAAAATGAAAGGGGTAAAATACTGGACGGCACAGTGGGTCCTTCCTGAGCAGATTAGAACTTGAGCTTGTTATAATGAAAAACGGTGTGCTATAAAGTCTGTGGAAGGAAATAAGAAGTAGGACAGGCCTTTGGAGTTTTGTCATTAGTGCGACTAAAACACGAAATATATACGCCTTGATAGTTTACAAACTGTGGACTTGCTGCTAAATAAATGACGTGATTTTAATTGTGACCCGTCTACGTTTTGTACACTGAAACTCCTCTCAGGGAATATATGTAGGAATAAACCTTTTTCTTCATTTAAGTCTTTTTGTTCTACACATTGAATGTGTCAGAATATCAGAATTATGATTCATAGTGGCGGAATTTCAAGTTACATTTACTTAATTGTTACTCTGAGGAATCTATATTTTGTGTTGACTTTGGCGGCCCCTGTGGATAAAAGCGGTAGTGTTTCCGATCACCAGAGTCCCTTTGAGAAAACCGTTCATTTCCCTGCATATAGATATCTATATATTGATGGATAAAACCACATTTACTGAGACCGTTTCATTATTAAAAGCTCCTCAAAGTAACTTTAAGTACAACTTGGAGGTACTCCTACTCCTTTTCAGAGGGGAATGTTGTATTTCACATACATATATTTCACATCTATATTTGCTAGTTACATTAATAAGATTTTATACTCAACCAGAATGTGATCTTTGAGATGATTTGTAATTTTATAAACCAAGTTTATCAGTGGAGAAAGTAATCTGACAGTAGATCATAATGAAAATGATCAAACGAACTGATTAAGATGATTAACCAACATTAACAGCCTACTGTATCTAAGAACAATGTTCAGGTACTTATATTTCTTCAGAGAGTGTACTTTTTACTCCACTACATATATTTGGAATATTCAGATTATTAATACAGAAGCTGATAGATGATGTCTTGTTATGGATTAAGCCACGCAGCAGCATATAACGTATTAGCTTCATCTTTACATGCTGCAGAATGAACGATGTTTACACCTGAATGCATCAATAAATCAGAATCCACTCATTTGCATATTTTGATGCTGGATTTGCCTCGTCAGAGTATTTTCACATGGTTGTATTTCTATTTTCCCTCGGAGTTAAAACTATCTGGATACTTCTTCCACCACTGCAGGCTATTATTTTCAGCGTCAACATGAGGAAATTAAACGAGGCAGTGCAAGTAAACACAACATGGCAGCTTTTGTCACATCTCTTATGAATAATAATCCCCCGTCTCGCCGTTACATAACATACAAATACCAGAAGAAGTGTGGTTGGAAGTGTGACGGCCGCCTGCCCACCAGAGAGCATTAGAGAGCTGCTGTGATTTACCATCATTAGCATTGAGACGGATAATAAACAATTAATGCTGCAATATATTAAATAAATAAATTCATACATCTCAAGCCGTCCCAGTTCTGCCAGCAGACTCTTTCATGCTCAGTGATGTTTGATGGAAACTTTTCCTCCCCTCCCCCCCCATACCCTGCAGTTTAAAACACTTTACCCATAATGCTTCATGCTGGAGTGACGGACCTCGACGTCTCTGCAGGTGATCCGGAGCAGACTTCTCATTTAAGACGTTTCCGTCAGCCAGGCGGATTCTGGTGAAGGAGCTTTCATCCCGTTTGGATTTACAGAGGCGACTTTAACTGGGCTTCATCTGCATAACAATGGAAAAGGAAGCTGATGGGGGGGGGGGGGGTCGGGACTGTGAGCCTAAAGCAGCCGAGGAGGAGGAGGAGGAGAAAAAGATGAGAGGGCTGAGAGTGACGAGATACAGAAAGAGTATTTTAATTTGATGGAGCCACAGATAAAAGTCACACTTTCTCCTCCACAGCCAAAATATAAAAATACTCCACATCGTTAACTGAACAGAAACAGTAATGTGGAAGTAGAAATACTTTTACTACAGGTAAAAAGTACCTAAAGTAACTAAGTACACATCCTACTGATACTTCAACCATTTAAAGTGATAGATGGAGTAATACAGCATCTCAGGTCAAATGTGATGTTTGATTGACAGAGACTTACTGCACTGAAGTATAATTTTATTCTTCATATTTCCATTAAAGTTTACACTTCTCTACATTTCAGAGGGAAACATTGCACTTTTGAATTTTTCCAAGACATGAAATCCGATCAGTTATAGATTTAAACAAATAGAGCTGTGATGATGAGTCTGAAAGCACCATGGTGGACCATTTGAGAATATTATTATTATTATTATTAATAATATTAATATAATAGTTTTATTGGATCCATTTAAGTGTGCATGGTGAGGGATGCTCTTTCCAACTACTTTATGCTGCAGTATTTCTCACCTGGGGATCAATAAAACGTTATATTTTGTACCATTAACAGAAAGGATAATACTGCAGTACATGTGCTTCAATATTTGAGTAAATACTCAGTGTCCTTAATAGGGATACTTCTTACTTTCTAGTACATTTCAGAGCCTTTACTTTCACTTTTACTGGAGTAAAGAAGTTGAATCAGTATACTTCTACTTTTACCGGAGTCTTTTTTAAGTACTTCTACTTGAGTTTCGGATGTCTGTTAGTTTTTTAATGAACACTAGTTGATCAGAAACAGCTTACAGGCATCGAGTCCCAAAACGCTGCAGGAAACCTCAGGAAGGCCGAGGAAGAGACGACCAGGACAAAGAGACAAAGGAGGAGCGGAGAGAGAGAACAGGTGAGCAGGATGTGAGCTAACGAGGGACAGGTGGACGTAATCAGGTCGGGGCCAGACCATCACACCTGATGGGAGGGCAGGAAGTGAATCTGGAACGAGGCGCGACGAATAAATAAAACAAGAAACTCTGGAGGTAGAATGAGCAGTCCTCTGATTCCGATTCCCGGCTCCTCCTGTCTGCATGAAGTGTCCTTGGCCAAGATGCTGTGAATGTTCGATTAGATTAGATGCTGTTGCATGTATATGTTTTGTATTATATGTATTATATAAATGTGGAGTGGAGACATGTGATCACTGGAGAAATGCAGGTCTGAAGTATACGTCAGGGTTTTTTGCATTTTCAGTTCTTCTTAAAGTCATTTTTTTTTTGTTTTTTGAACCTTTGTCCAGCTTTTACGTCCTGATTTTACATGGTTATCACATGACAAACTGACTTTTAAGCTCCCGACAAACAGGAAGACACACTTCAATCAGAATGGCAAATTTATTTTTACTGACAATCCCTTGATCCACACAGGAAGCACAACGGAAATCCTTTCACATGTAAACGCGTCGTTTAAGGTCACTTGAATGTCTTGAGTCCGCAGGACGTCTCACACACACACACAAACACACACACACACACACACACACACACACACACACACACACTGTAGCACGAAGAGATGTCTTCTTCAACTCTATGTCAACGTGGTCATACTAGTAGTTGCTCATGGAAAGCTAAGCATGCAGAAGAACTTTCCCAGCAGCCTTCATTGAAACACCAAAAACACTTACAGAACGTTTTCCATCCTTCAGATGAATCATGTTTCACCATCAGAGGCCTCGTAGATAAACGGACACTTCAGAGATGATTCACAGCCAAAACCATTAAAAACTACATTTCTAGTAATAAAAGGTTATTTAAAAACGACTTTTACTGCTTTTATGATCAAAATTCCGTTCACTTTGTGGGCAGACATGGTTAATTAGAGAAATATTGTTAAAGTTGGAAGGTGTTATTATGTCCTAGTTTTCCATTCTGTGAGTATGAATTCACATCTCCTGACCTATTATTAGATGCAGGAATGCAAAAAAAAAGAAGTTATTTCCACCTGGAGGCAATTTAAAATCTATAACTCCCCTGATATTGTTGGAATATCAGAGGGAAAGGAGGGGAACGTATTAACTTCGACTCCACTGATTAAGTGTGCTGCCTTTTAATTAACTAGTCCATGATTAATTAATTAATGAGTGGAGATAATGGAGCTTCCTTTCATTTAGGACTCATTTCTGGTGCTTAATTACTGCTGTGCACCAAAACCCACCTCCAAGTGAAGCGGCGTCCGCCTGTTCGAAGCAGCAGGTTTGATTCTGCTTATGTAATGTGAAAAAACGGCCAAATTGAACTGTATTGAAATAATGGAGCACCTCCTGCATGCTAGCGTGTTTTTCTATATGTGGACCATCATCAACGCAATGACATAACGCTAACTAACGCTATGAAATGTATCATCAGTCTAAGAGGCTAATTAGCCGACTTCATGTTACGATAATGAGCTAGCTACTAGTTTCTAGCTAGCTAGCTTGAATTCATCGCTAAGCTAACTAACGCTATGAAATGTATCATCAGCCTGAGAGGCTAATTAGCCGACTTCATGTTACGATAATGAGCTAGCTACTAGTTTCTGGCTAGCTAGCTTGAATTCATCGCTAAGCTAACTAACGCTATGAAATGTATCATCAGTCTAAGAGGCTAATTAGCTGACTTCATGTTGCAATAATGAGCTAGCTAGTAGCTTTCTGGCTAGCTAGCTTGAATTCATCGCTAAGCTAACTAACGCTATGAAATGTATCATCAGTCTAAGAGGCTAATTAGCTGACTTCATGTTGCAATAATGAGCTAGCTAGTAGCTTTCTGGCTAGCTAGCTTGAATTCATCGTTAAGCTATGTAAGTTCAGGTCAATCGTATGACGAAATACCAAGTTTATATGACTAAACATGTGATCCCCGGGTTCTTATTTAGTTATAACACAGCTGTAGTCTGTATAATTTAATAACCCTATAAATATGTTTGCTTGTGCATACTGTTTATTTTTATTTTTAGCATTATAAATAATTAAAAAGAAAGTATATTGTTCTTGAGGGGCCATGTTAGCTCAGTTTACCCTTCTCACTGTGCAATAAAACGTTGAAGGTTGCACTAATATTCATTTTAAGTACCTTGTTTTTTGTTGTTGTGATATTTGAATCAAAAAATAAAATGAGGACAATCTGATCAAACAAAGGCTTTAAAGGTCAGAATTAACAAACATGTGATTGGTTTATAAAATGTGACCCGTCAGATTTAAACAACCAAAAAAATATGAAGTAGTTAAATTAGCTCCAAACGGAGTATTTTCATTCTGCAAGTAGATAAAAGTGAGCGAAGCAGCCGTTTCTGTCGTGGCGAATGTGAGTGAAGAAAATGAACGTTCTAGAAATAATAAGATTGGACAGAAACGTTTCAGTAAATCAGACGTTCAGACGGCCGACCAGCTGCTCCGCCGCCAGAACAATCTTCATCACATTTAACGGTTCACTGACGTCCACAGACAAACTGGACTAATGTACTCTTTATAAATATTTAAGTATCATTGTGGCTCGGCTGCGTCAAAAAGACAGGTGTTAAAAAAGGTCCTGGAGGAATAATCCACAGCTGTGTCATAACCCTTGTTCAAAATATATTCATAAATCATAAATCAATCGTAATTTGGTCCGAAAGTGACGCAATTTATTCAGCCCAAGTCGGATAAGAATACATTTTTATTGGGTTTTTTTCAACCCTCTCAAGAGGACGGATGGTTTTCTCTTCCAGGCCGACCAGTTAAACCAGTGACCTTCCATTCAAACACCTGCTGGCATTAAGATAGTGTTTATTATTGATTTCCCTATCAAAAATGTATTGCCTCTTCGAAGCTGAACTAATGCCATAACGAGCTTTATACCTTCGCTAAAATGATCTAAATTGGTTTCTTCTTCTCCGTTAATCGTTAGTCTTCTTTACTACATATATTATTATAGAATATGAGGTTTACAACAACAAAAACATTCACAAGCTAACCAGCAAATAAATGAATTAAAATTGCAATGCAACATAATCCAGTAATAAGATGTACATCAATCTGCATGAGTACTTTTACTTTTGATACTATTAAGTCAGAACTTCAACTTGTGACAAAGTATTTCTACACTAATGTATTGCATGGTTTTACCAGAGTAAAGTATCTGAGTATTTCCTCCACCACTGGAGAAAACCCAGCAGAATAAAGAAGGGATTGGAATTTGATGGGATTTATTTTTATGCCAGGATCAATACTGATACTCCTTATGAGGAGTTGCTTCACGTCGGTTCTGATGTGTTATAATAAATATATATATTTCATGTTGATAAGTGATAAGTACAGCTCCGTGTGCATTAGTGGACTGAGACATTTCCAGCTTTTAATGATGCGAGTCCAAAGCTTCCTGTGGCCAGTTGGTTGAAAAAAAAAAAAGTCTGGAAAACATGAAAGTGTTCAGATCATCGAGCAGAAATTACTTTGGCTCGGAGAGCAGCCGTCACAGCTCGTTGTGGCCGCGTTGCTTTTCGGCACGAACGCCTACTCGGGAGATTTTACGATACCAGAAGATCACAGCCCTCCTGGGTTTTATGTTGTACTTCACGCAGCAAGACGTATTAACATCTTCTCTTCCTCAACGTTCCACGACCTCTAATCATCAGCCAAATCTACTTCACGTTAGTATTTATTCTGCAGTAAATGTGTTGTGTTTATCTGATGTTTCTGGATTAATTTCACTGCTGCATTAGTGTGAACTCCTTTATCTACGGTGATGCATCTTATAATATAAATCACGTGTTTGTAGCGTTGCTTTCCTGTCTACATATCCCTCTAAAAAAAAAAAAAAAAGCTTTCCGACATGCGTTTTCCAGCTGGTCAAGAGGCTTTTTTTTAAAAATAGTTTATTTCTCTTAAGAAGTTGGAGGATTTTCTCAACACATACAGGAAATACTTCATCCTTCAGTTCATCGCAAACATTCAACCTCAACAAAGAGTTTTCACTGCACTGGGAGCAGATGAAAACTGTTAACTATAAAGTAACTAAAGCTGTCAGACAAATGTAGTGGATTAGAAGTATAACGTTGCATAAAGGGGAAATACTCATGGAAAGTACAAGTACCTTGAAGTTCCACTTAAGTACACTCTGTGTATTTTTGCCTCATTGCTCTTTACCAATAATTCATGATAGTCACTGTACTCATTAAATATGCATCATTTAACCGTTTTATTTTTCTTTTTGTTGTAAATGCATTAATAGTTTAAATACGAGGCCTCTTAAAAGTACAGTGGGTTGCATTTAGGGGCATAAACCAGCTGATTAATTAATTTTGTTACTTTAGATTGAGTTCCTCTTCGCCGGAGCTGCCCGCCACGTTTCTACGGCAACCCAGAACGGACAAACCAAACACCGACTCCAGGGAGGAGGAGGTCTTTTTGGCGTCAGCCGTCGTAGTTCTTCCACGTGCTAACAGCCTCAACGCCTAGGTGGCGCCATATTCTACACACTTCGCCTTTAAATTGTAAATGACTAGGATTCAAACCAAGCAGTTGCTGTAGCAGCAACGATGACGTCAGAAACAGAGTTTCCCACCAGTTGGCGTTTCCTCGGCCACGTGCGTCGTCCAGTCACCATACTGTACGCAGCCGCCGAACACGAGCTGATGGACGCACGATGGGAACGACTGGGATATTATTAGCTCGTGTCTCCGCTCGCTGCGGCGCTGATCGGTTTTGACATCGCCTGTAATCATCTACGAACGCCTGCAGCGGCCGCGGCTCCTTCAGCTCCTTCATCTCCTTCATCTCACAGGCTGCTGATGTAAAATCCTCCGAGACGCCCCGGCTCAGTGGCAGCATTTTATTTTTAATTCTTTAGGTTCTAAAGCAACGTTCATTTATCCGTTTTCATTACGGTTCTTTTGGAAGAGGGCTGCTGGGATAAATCCTTTGATTAGAAAAAGACACACAATATAATCAGACTGGACAAACAGGAAACGAGCACTTTACATTTCAGCAGACATGAAGCATCTGGCCTGAATTCAACCCAGTGAGTTTGTTAATAACCTTCATTCGGTGGAACGTCACTGCAACAAAGGAATGAAGTGATCTGGTGTGCGGTTATGGTGAGAGGAGGAGGAGGGGGTCAACATGAGATCCATGATATGGAGATTTCTTTCCTGAGTGGACACAGAACTACATGTTTGGTGGAGCCGGTGCCCAGTCACATGGAAATCTGATTTCCTTCCTTTAGTTTCTCTCTTGGCGTCAGATGAGAAGACTGATAGCTCTCATCCCTCAGCCGTTAGCTTAAAGACGAGGGGGGGAACAGCTTTGTTCAAAGGTAAACCCAACTCCCAGCGCCTCCAACGCTCGCTGCATTAACATAAGAGAACACGTCAGTCTTCTCATCTGACTCTGCAACAAAGAGACACCAAGGTTTCATAAAGTACTGGATCTATTTCCTGGAGGGAAGTCAAAAATATTCAGTGGTTTCAAATGAATGCATTTAAAAAGCATGGTATGCTTCCCCTATTTGTAAGAATTTGGTCCAAGGCATAAAATTAAAAAAAAATTGATACAAAGAAAAAAACATCTGACGAGGGCTGGAGGATGTGGAGAAAATAGAACGTCACAATATTTCTGTACCAAATATCCAGATATTGATACATTTTGATTAATAATCATCAGCCATGCCGACATTATGACTAACGGCTTAAATTTACTTTTAATTACGCGTGCATGTGGTGAGCGAGTCTGCAACGGCAATCGTTCACGCAACTTCAAGGTGTTTCTGTGGTGCGCCCTCTAGAGGAACCACGAGGAACATGCGTTGTAAGGCGGCAACATAGCCGGTTGTCTACGTGTTCGCCTGCAAGTACGTTGAACTGTTGGAGTAAAGTCAAATAAATGAACAGCTAAAAACGCTGTATGGAATGGATGCAATGCAACACTTACGATATCCAGAATCCGAACACGATAACTGCTCTCATATCGCGATATTGCTAGAATACATTGCCCAGCCCTAAATCAGACTACAGCGGAGAAAATAAGATTGAAAAAAGCATCAGGCAGTCTGAAGAGACCAATCTTTCAATTTCAATCACTAAGAAAAAAATGTATGAAAAATATGAATTTGGTCTTTTAGCCATTCATTTTTTTATTTTTTATTTACTAATTGGAGCTAGTATCATCATAGTAAGATCTGTGAATGTGGCAACGGGGAGGTTGTCAACAGTGATTGATGATTGTTATGATTTTTTCCTTTAAATATATTCACATTAAGTTTGAAATATCTGTAGGTTTTGTTTAGAAACTGCTTTTGTGTTTTGAAATATATTTATTCATGTTCAGTTATTTCCACACAATAAATAGGAACACAAACAAACAAACAACAAAATCAGAAAACAACAAAAATGAACAAATGAAAATGAAAGAAAAACATGTATATAGCTCAATAACTCGTCATATGTTCATAGGAAAGCTGTATTTCTGTATCAGAAGCTACAGGATTTGTTGGGCACCTTGGTTTTTCAGGTCTATGTGTATATTTTTGGACTATCTCGTAAACATCATCTTCTCTGTAACAGCTTCCCATTAGTTGGTGATTCTGTTAATACTGGGTTTTGCTCGTAGAGATAAAAGGAAACCAAAGAAAAGCTTCATTCACAGATCTGAGTTTAGAAGGTTATTAGATATGAACGACGACCAAACCCCACAAACAAAAGAAAAGAAATCCTCAAAGCCTTGAAATGCATTCTATTATGCATTTGAATATTTCTAATTAGAACAACCACTTGTTTTAAATATATATCTTAAAAGGTGATTTATGTAACTGGGCACTGGCCTGCAAAAGGCATTTTCATGTATTTTGTCATGCTGTCGTAAGCGCACACTTACATTAATGAGCACAAATGTTTGTTCAAGAGCAGAACCATCCAAAAAACTACAATCCGGAGCTTTTCCCTTTGAATGCTGAAGGGTGAAAAACTGAAAAACCCTCCTTCTATTCGACTGTGGGCTTTGCAGAGCGCTGGCATTCTCATAGAGATTAAGTTCCCTCACTCTGCGTCTCAGTTCGGGTGGGGGGAATAAAAACAGTGGCTGCCTTGAAAGAGAGCAGCAGCTCTCATTTAGCACGGTAAACAAGAAGCTTTGAAGTCAGCCATTTAAAATAGGATTTACATGAATAAATAAATGGAGTAAGCTCCAACACCGCTTCATGAAATCGCACAAGAAGGCAGACGGCTCGAGGGGATCGTCTTCTGCGACGCCGACACGTGACGCAGCAAACATTATGGACGGGTTGTGGTCCGGGACTTAATCGATAGACGCCGCTGATCTAACATCAGCATCCGTGATCTTGTGATCCAACTTCCACGTATGAATGTTACTATTCAATGAGATGGACAACAGTTCAAGTCTCATAAAGGTGGATGAATGAACGACGAGACCCTTTTGCTCCCTTCTTTAAATCAACATTAAAGATGTGCTTCACAACCCTATAAAGTACAAAACAAAATAATTAAAACGTTCCTTCCTAGGGATGGGCTCGTTAGCATTCTAATGAATCCACTTGTAAATAAAAGTAATTCTTTAAATGGATCTGTGTTTCCCCATTATAAATAACATGAAGGTTGGATCAGAGACTCGTTCTGGTCTCAACGAGCCCATCCCTAGTCCTTCCTCCTCGTCACTTCCCCAGCTCTGCTCTGGTTTCTGTGTGTGGTGGATGGAGGACAGAAATGGCGTCTGCAGTGCTGCCTGTCTCTGGATCAGTCTGACATGGTTGTGACAGCAACTGTTTGGTTCCATGTCTCCACTCAGACTGGCTTCCTCCCCCCTCCTCCCCCTCCCCGTGGAGCTTATCGGTACGGCGGTTCGGGCTGCTGAGGGTTGGGCCTGTAAAGCTGCTGGACTCTCACCGGCCGCCCGGCAGCCGGCCAGCCGCCCGGTAACTGTCCGATGACCCTGAGGCCGACCGGCTGGCCGTGTCCCGGGAGCTGGGTGCCGGGGCTGAGGATGTGGGTCTGTCCCAGCGGGGGTTCAGGTGTGGGGGCGCTACCCTGGTGGCATGGAGCCGAGGCTGGGGGGGAGACGGGGTAGTGAGGGAGGAGGATGGCGGGCGTGAGGCCGTAGCGTACCTGGAACACCCGGAGAGGCCCCTGCGCCACAAAGCCGTTGGGCCGCTGGGGCTCCGGCGGCTGCTCCGAGTCCTTCCTCACCTCCTTGCGCTCCTCCGCTCTCTTGGTTTTGCTCGGCTGCCGCTTGGCCTGCGCGACCTCCTGCATCTTCTCGGCTTGAGCCCGGCGGATGTGATACGTCTTCCTGGAGCTTTGGAAGGAGTCCAGGAACTCATCCAGGCTCACGTTCCCCTCCATGAACTTCTCCAGCAGCTCCTGTGAAGCCGGGCAGACAAATAAACTGACATCAGCAGGACAGGACAGCACACAAAGGGAGGTCGGACCGCGGGGAAGCGCTCCAACAGACTCCTTGAAGAATAAAGAGGATTTGATCGGCTCGGGGATGTTTACCCATGAACTCTGGCAGAGTTGGTCAGCCACAATATTTCACTGCAAGGACATTACACACTGCAGAACAAAGGCCCAATACGCTGCAACTGGTACTGGATTGTTGAATGTAGTTTTCCTTTAATAAGGTAAAGATACCGTCGGGTTCTGCTGTAACCTGATTTCTTTCATGTGAATGAGGTTTCCACAATCGAGGGAAGGGATTAAAGGGATATTTCATGGCCATGTGTGAACACAAACAAGGTTTTTTTTACAAAACAAGCCGGCGTGACGCGGCTTCACCGAGGTAAATTAGTGCTGGGAGATCAGCGCGGCGGGATTAAAGGAAACGTGAGTTATTGTATTTATGAACATTTCATGCTAAAAGTGTATCTGATACAAAGCTCTCAAACATATGTGAGTCTCCAGCTTACAATGTGTGAAACTCGGACACATTAATACTGTGAGGAAACTGAATCCATCCAGCAGGAATGTTACCGTGTCAACCAGGATTCTTTTTTTTTTGACTGGAATCAAGAAATGTTTGCCGATTTTGCTTGGAGAAAAAAAAAATCATTCATTGATTACTATATTGATTTTTTTTGGTTGTTTGTGATCTAAATGTGTCCTGTGTGACCTGGTTTCTCCTCACTGACCTGGTTTCTCCTCACTGCCTGATGCTCTGTACACATATATATATAGATTTAAATGCTTAAATGTCTGGTACTATTGTGTACTTTTACTCACGGGTTCTCCAATTAAACCTCATGAAAAGACAAAACCCAACAACGTGTAAAGGGAACGCACCTTCAGTGGATCTTTGACCCGTCTGAACTCGTAGTCCGTTTATTCTACTAAGAAATTAATCTTGACATTCAGGTTAATTTGGATTTTTAAAGGAGGCTTTAAAGCAGCAGGAGGGTGGAGAATGTGAGGTGACATCACAATAAACTACAGGTGATGAAGGAACACAGTTCAACAGTGATGATGTTGGAGCTCCTCGGATAAGATACCGGTCAGTCTTATAATAAAGAGGTGTTGAAAATGAGGTACATGTCTATATTTATCCTTTAAATAACCGGCTAACTTTAGATCGTGGTTATTGCATCTCCTCCCACTGCGACTGGAGAGTTCCTCCATCTGGCTGGACATCGTTAAATTAAGGTTTCTGTGAATGTGATTGGCCTTTACTGCCAACAAACAACAGCTGCTACAGGCAACGCTCATTGAATTTTAATGCACAGCGCGTGTACAAACAACAACCTGCATTAAAGTTTAACGTCCGGGCAAAAAATAAATGTCACATCACCGGGGAAAAATGTTATTAACCACCAAAACAAATGTTTCCTTATAAAGAGCTAACAACAATAGAAACGACCTTTATCAGATTAAACAACATAGAAAACATTGTTTTGGCAAATACAAAAATTCCAGTCTGGTTGTGTGAAAATGGTATTTTAGGTTCTTGAATGACATCAGGCAGTGAGGAAGCTATTTCTTTTTCTTCTTTTATAGTTTCTTTGTTCACTGTTGACTTTTATTGTTAACAAGAATGGCCTTTTATGTGACTGTAAATCCATTTTTAGTCACGTCTCACTCCTTCTGGAATCAACCCGACCGCTTTGAGAGGAAAACTTGAAACACGACTGAAGGAGGACTTTGAATGTTCCGAAGCCATCGGGGGGGGGGGAACGGTTTGATTTCCCTGTTAAACGCTTGTTTCAAGTAAATACTCCATAGGAGTCTTGTTTGGCCTGTCTTCATTTTGGACAGTCTTTGGTTCACTGGTGACCGATGGTGGTGAATTTATCTGGGTAATCGTGAATGCCGTCGAGTGGTTTGAAAGGGGGGTCGAGATCATCAGAAGTTAAAATATTAGATTCCTTACTAAACGTGTAAAGTGATTCCAGCTATGTGTTCAGTGTTTAAAGGCTGGAGGGTCGTTTCGATTCATCCGTATGAGCACCGAGGACAGCGAGTTCAGGTCTGTGTGTCAGATTTCTGTTTTTCATGCTGGTACCTGACGGGGGAACCTTCCTAATGAAGAAGCCCGTTTGACTTCAGGCAACAGAAGACGACGGCGTCTTCAAAGGCAGACGCCGCGGCCGAGGGAAGACACGCGCTCCCACATTTTCACGCTCGCAAGTGCCACTGCTGTGATTACGTGCACACTCTGAATATGGAATGAAAACTACGTCTCGGAAATCAGGATGGTTTTCCCTGAAGCAACGACCCTCTGGAGCGGCTGGATCCCAAACATAGATGAGACCAGATAGTCACAGCGTGGAGGCGTTGGAGGATATCTTCAGACTCGGGTCTGACTAAAACACATACAACACAAACATTAACCGACACGCTGAACCGGTAAACAGATGTACGGAGGCTGTTTGGCTTGTGCATGGTGTTGCTTAATCAATCAGTGGGCCGTCTCATGAGTCATGGAGGGAATCGATCCGAGCGCTGTGAGCTGGGGGAGGGGGAGCTGAGCCTGGAGCATCTGTGTGGGTTTCATGTGTGAATAAAAGACTCCCCCGCTGGCCCGGGCCAGGCCAAAAGAACATGCGGCACTTAAACACTCGGTCCTGCATCGTGTTAACAGAAGTGATTGTTATTAATGATGTAATTCCACAGCGGAGGCTTTCTCTTTGTGTGGTACTACAACGACACAGAATATATATATATATATATATATATATATATATATATATATATATATATAACGACTAGAAATGATGATACTAGACACGATTTGATCTTGAAAGCCTTGAAGTGAAATTCTTAAAACATCATGTATTATTGTATGTATTACCAATGAATGTTTGGACTTTACTGAATAAAAGGAATGTTGGAGCAACATCAGAAATGCTCCTTCAGCCAGTTTAACAGTGAGTGGTCGGGACGCTGTGCGTTTCATTGACGGCTGATTTCTGGACATTCTGATGAAGAAACCTACTTACAGTCGGGCTACACCAAACTTGAACAAAACTGACGTAACAATATTTTTATTCCACGATATATATATCGGGATATGAAAATGACAGGAATTTCTACTCAAAATGTTTTTAAGTAAAAAGCCTCACTTCGATGCACTTTGAGAGATCCAGATCTATAAACAAGGTTGTGCTCTGGTAAAACATGTATTCATGAACTCACTGGTGGAGATATTTATACAAACTGTGGTTAAGAGGTTAAGGGTCGCTGGGTTGCCAACATCGCCTCAGGCCCCTCCCACTCTGGACAGTCTTGCTGGGAGCGCCGTTCCTCCTCAGGGAGAGAGGGTGAAGGAGTACTAAGTTCACAGACGGGAGGTGGCGAGGTCAAGACGAGGGTTCTGTAGAGCTAATGGGCAGATCCAAGCCGACCTATCATAGCCGGTCACGGTGCAGCGGTATGGGGAAGTGTGCTCGCCGGTGAGAGGCTCCTCCCACACAGAGTAAAACATATAGTTCATCATGAAACTGTGGTGGGCCGACCTTGACTGTAGGTCATTAATCACAAATACCGGATTAGTCATGAAAAGGAGAATCACGAGAGTAGTGTGACATGTTTGACTTAATTTACCCAAATCACAGTCGATGCTGAAGCAATAATATCTATATATTAATATATATGATATACATGATAATAAATTATTATCATGCAGTATAAACTGGTACACAAGTTACTCAGATGACATCACTGACTCTGTGTTATGAGGACGTTCTTGGTGTTTTGATATATTTTGCAGCACCCACTGGGTTTTCACAGTATAATGCATGGCCTGCCTTAGATGGAGCAGCGACCTGCTAGGATCGGATTATCAGTCAAGCATTCAATATGTTAATATTCCTCTCAAACACCACGTTTTCATTAGGTCACCCCCTCCCCTGCGGTTTTCTATTTAAGCATTTATGACCCTCCGTTAATGCTGCTCCATCCCCAAGATAAATGAGCATTTAGAGAAGGAGAATGTGAGCTGGCCGTGAGCTCCGAGGCCGTAAACGTGTAGAATCCTGAACACATGTTCGGTGTGCGGGGCGGGCTTAGTTGCTCTCAGATGTTGTAAGTATATGCATGGTGTCTTCAGACTTCAGTGGGTGGGCTTTCAGCTACACTGCAGCCTTTTACACAATCATCCACAGCAGCGCTGCACGGTGATGCAAGACTGGGTTTGATTCTCAGCGAGAACAAGAGGGAAACGGCTCTGTTGTTTGTTTATTATATATATTATATATTTATTTCTTACCTCAGAATGCTCCTCAGCACGCGCCACCTCCTCCTGCAGGAGGTTCTGTGCCGTCTGCAGGCTGTGCTTCTTGACGCGAGTCTCTGGAAACGAGAGAGGAAGATGGGGTATGATTTGGAAGAAAGATCCAGTAAACCCAGAAAACCGCAGCAGAGAAACTTATTTTCCAAATGACAAAGAGCCTGGAGGGTATGTGCTGACGCGGAGATGCTGGTGATGGCATGGACAGTCGTTGGCTCGGGGGAAAAGGGGAAACATCAGGCTGTAAATATTAAACTTTTAGCTATTTTGGGAAGCTGGTCAGAGTTTGGTTTGACCACGAAACTGAAACCTCTTTCAGAGGCTCGGGTTTTTTGTGCCATCCACACAGATTACTTTCTCAGATAAACCATTTGGGTTTTTTCTCCCCCCAGTTAATAAATCTATAAAACTTCAACAAACAATGAATCATCCGAGCTACCTGACCTCATACCTTGACGAGAACGCCCGGCAGCTCGGTGTTCACGCTCGCACACAAATACCACGTCTGAATTATTAATGTTCATGTCGATATGATAAAAAATGCAAGCAGTCTTAACAGAATGACTGAGGCAAGCAGCTCAGAAAACCACATGGAAAACCATCTGCCACCGAACACTCGGCTCGTGTCAACGATGCATCAGGACGAAGCAACGAGGAATGATGAGTGACGAGATGCCGTCGTCGTGACAAGTCAACAAGCTGGAGACAGGAACACTGAATGCTCAGTAAGCGGGAAAGCTTTGTTTTCTCTTCCATGTAAGTTTGTCTAACATGAGGCTTCATTTTAAACCCGTCTGATCTTCTTCAGCCATGTCACCGTGTTCCCAGAGATCGGCGGCCAAAACGGCAAGAATGTGACCCAGGTTAGAGAAGAAAATTAACAAAATCCTCAGAATGTTGAGCAAAATGTTACTTTTTTAGGGATATTTCCAAAGGACATGACTTAAGTTCAATCCAAAGCCTTTGTAGATAATGGGACTCTGAAGCGCTCTAATGCTGGGGAATCCTCTGGGGGGTTCAGGTGCCGAACATGAACCACATTTGTTCATGTTGTTTTCCCACAGGATTTCATTTCCTATCATCTCTCAGCTGCTAATGGAGCCATGAAGCTGAGGTCTGTGCAGCAGAGCTCATGGAGACGATGCCGAGTCCCGTCCAGCTCCCACCGGTCCGACAACAAGCCGGCTCTGCTCCGCAGACTCATCGCTTCATTCCAGGCTGGGTTTGTGGGTTTGGAGCTCTTCCTGGGTAAAACGTGTAATAGTGAGGTTTGAAGGAGATGTTTCTAAACCTTTATGTTTTTACGTTAAAGTCCTGTGTGGCGCTAACATTAGCAGGTTAGCACATCAACTCTAGCGATGCTACGGAGGAACTTCTATAACAGGAAACTCTTCTCTCTGCTTCTCAATGAACTTGCTTTTTCCCCCAAAAATTTGACAATATTTCTTCAGGGAGTTCACCCGTGGTCGCTCTGACAGCTTCATGGAGTAGCAGCAGGGGGCGGGGCTTAGCGAAGGGTCAACTAAGGTACTTAAAAATCGGTACAAATGCATATTTTTATATTCGGTGACTTTAACTCCACAGGGATATCATTACCTCATCATCTCTGACATTTATAGATGTCTTCATATCTGGCTGTATATTGATTTGCTTTTTACATATTCAGTCAATACCAGTTTATATTTATAGATATATCTTTTCTCATGTTTCAAGATGCTGCTTACTTGTTTATCTGCACGGATGCAGTGTTTTTTGCTTGCTTTGTTTTGTGTCACCATCTGTACTTCTCTTCCTATTTTAGTTTTCACGTTCTCTCCTCTCCTCTGTGTAATTTTGTTGCTGCTGCAACAACAACCCCTCCTCCCCTCCCCCTCCCCCTCCGGGGATCAATAACGGCTTATCTCATCTTAAACAAACGGAGCACGGAGACCGGCTTTGGATTATCTTATTTTATCATGGAAAACAAATTTACATTGCTTGCTTACACACAGGAAGTGGCCAATCACGCCACGTCTAAGTGCCGACCAGCTGATCAGGCGGAGCCGGGCCACAGCTTGCTTGGTAAATGTGTGCAGCACTCACGCAGCATGTGTTCACCTCCTGGGGACGGCGGTCGGTCATCATTACGAACAGGCTTGACCCAGCTGACTGCAAAGTGTGTCTCATCCCTCCAAGAGATGCTGGACCGCCCTGCTCTCCCCCACAAATCAGGCTGGTTCAGTGGGAACTGGGGGGCAGATAAAGGTCACAGCAAGGACTCTAATAACTCCCAAGCCTCGGGGGGGGAAACAGACATTGTGTGTAGGCCGTTGTAATTCTAGTTTCTTTTTAAATGCCTGTCACTAATAAAACGCACTTTGGCAGGCAAATCATTCACAGAGATCTTTAAAAAAAAAAGCATTTAAAGGAAGGTTTCGCAGAACGTACTGCTTTCTAGAACGCCGTCGCCTCGGCATTAATAATCTATCGCTCCACGTTACACATCATTGTATGAACATGGAGGAGTAAAAAGCAAGCATGCATTAAGGAAAGGCCTTGTTCATGACCCTATACAGCAGATGTGGGGAGATGGGGGTGTAATCAGAGGTGACAGCCAGGCAAACAAATGCTCCTACAGCAGCTGTATGTGACCTACATTTGAGGAGGGGGTGGGGTGGCGTGGGGTGTCAGACCTGGAGGCCAGCGCCGCCTATAGAGCTGCACCGCGAGCACGTTGGGTCTGGCTGCAGACGTGAGATGATGAGGAGTCGATGCCATCACCCCACTGAGTGAGCTCCACAGCCAGAGACCCTTCACATCTGTGCTTCATCTCTGAGATGTTTCCTGCATGGGCTCCTGTCTGAATGACCAACGTTCTGGGGAACCTGTACCGGCAACTTCACCTTAAAGTCCAGCTTAAACGGCATTTCCAGAGTATCCATCGCCCGTGTGGTGACGTATGTCTGAGTAGAGCAGGAGGCGGATGTAACCATGGGAGGAAGTCGGCTTGATCAGTTAACAAATGTGCATTAAATTACTTTAGCTCATTGGATTTCTTCCGTGTTTCCTTTTCAGGCACATCTGTAGTAGAAATCACCCAGTTAAACATTTCTCACTCGTAATTATGACTCGGATTCATTAAAGTTAACGATGTGTTAAATGTTGGAAACGACTGATTACAGTAATTCCCATATGACATAAACTCTGAACCAGAGAGTTGAGTCTTTGAAAAAGTGCTCAATGTTTAAAATGGATCATTTTAATCGCTCTTATGTTAGTTTTTGTTACTTGGTGATGTATGCCACAGATTTCAAACAGTCAAGTTGAAGCACAGATTCATAATTAATATTGTTGACTATCAACCATTTTGTTTAAGTCTTTTTATTATTCTGCCTTAAAATGTTTTTCGACGTTCTCTCAGAAGAGGTCCAGATGTTTACAATTTTTGACATTTCAGAGACCAAATTATTCATGGACATCATGTAACACCGTATCTTCATCTTTCACGAGGTCAGAAGTGGATAGCCCCTCCGGTGGCCCCTTGAAGCCTCACTGGTTATTTCATGCCATAAAAGAAACCCTTTGGAATGGAACAAACAACATGCTGACTGTTATGATTATTTTCCACCAGGGTCAATGATATCTGCAGATAACCGAGACACCTTGCCAATGACAGAGGCTCTCGCCAGGGGGACATGTCTGACACGGAGCCAGGAGCTCAAACCAAAGTATTCTGAATTATAGTCTGGGAACAAACGGATGCACAGACGGAAACAACCAACTGACATTGCCCCGCACATGGGAGTCATTTGCTTTCAGGGCTTTTCTGCCACAAGGAGTTTATCTCAACCCAAGCCGTGATCTTCTCCTCAACATTACCGAGTAGGTTTGTTGCAGAAACCCCCGAGGGTAAACTCCTCCCATTGGCACCGCCGTTAAAGGGCCAGTTCACAAAGAGGTTTTCACGATTTCTAAGTCAAAAATCCATCAAAGCGACCTTTTCTTGTCAAGATCAGATTTGGTTTTCCCTCCGCCACGGCCAACACTCTTAAAAGACGACCCGGTGTAATTTACTTTACTTTACTGGGAGCCAGCAGCTGCACTTGAGGAGATACCATCACCACCGCCGGAGATGCCTGAGGGCCCACTGACACAACAACGCCTTCAACATAATACGCAAAAAAAACTAAACATGTGGTTTGATGTACATTTATGGTTTATTTTCCCTCCCTTTAAAATAAACTCTATTGATCTCATATTTCAGTCCTGGACTAGTTCACAGTCCCTAGGACCAGATAAATCAAACAACAGGACTACAGTCATTAAAGGTTGAGGAGCCTGTTCCCCTAACAGAACAGTTGGACCGGCCTTCAGGCACCAGAACCCCTCAAGCCCCGACTGTCAAGAAGTCCGGAGAGGTCCGGTTCAGAGTCAGCATTCAAGTCAGCGAGCCGAGTCCACGGCTTCGACCCGTTCTTTGAAAGCATTGATCGATGTGACAGTTGCCGTCACTCGTTGGGCTAAGCTGCAACCTTTCGGCAGACAGCTGATGTCAATGTGTTAATGGACCACCCTAAAGCTAGAGGAGCCCTCCATAAACTCTGGAGGTATTCGCCGGTCTCAGATGGCAGATACGAGGCGACAGAGCCTCTGCTGCTTCTCGTAATCACTTGTGTTTCTGCTGTGATCTCGTCCCGAAAGGCATTCTGCGAGCCCGCAACCATGACGTACTATTCCTAATTTAGCCTCTGTTAATTGCTACTCTCCAAAAGGTGAGCCTTGGTTTTCATGTCATGATAGGATCTGGGATTGTTTTAACGTTCTAAAAGGGCGCTGAGTGATTGGCCAGCAGGTGTGCAGCAGAGGTGTGAAAGTAAGCAGCTTTTAAAATTCTCTCTCCGGGTCGTTCTTTACACGTGGACAACATCGTGAATGCCTCCGAGCGGAGACTCTATTTGGACAATTTGAAGAGAAGAAGAAGCCGCCCTCACCCAAAACAATAATTTGTTGATAAAGACAATTTTGTTGATCAAAAAATTCTCTTGATCCACTTTGAATCCGACTTTGGGTCCACTAGAGAAATCCTAGTGGACCCAAACGGTCGTTTTCAGAAGCAGAAACTGTGAAAAGTCGTTGGCTGGACTGATTCAAGGATCATTTCATATACTTACGCAACACAGGATCCCACAGCGAAATGCAGTTGCGAGCCCCGTTGCTCCACGAGAAGAACGTGACAGCCAGTGGCATCGCTGGTCTCTGAACCAGCAGCCCAAATCACAGCGAGGTGCGTGAACAACACTCAGCAACACGGAGCAACGCTGCTGCAGAAAGAATCATGTTGCCTGGGCAGCCAGACGTAGAACAACACCAATCTGCAGCCAGAGGCGGAACTTCATTAGCGTAACGACGACAGGGGGAAAGGTTCGTTAAAGCTGTTTTTAGGATTGCATCAGATGCTTTTTTTTTAGTCATAATTCATGTCATTTACAACAACACTTGAACCGTGACATCCATGTGACGAGCTCCACTATTCAGATGTCTTCTGCATAAACAGGCAGGATGCCCAGTTGTAATAATGGAGCATGAGTCTGGTGTGTGTAGAGGTGTGTGTGGTGATTCCGCAGCAGTCTGGTGACATTTGCATGTAATTTAATGAGGGCCGCTCTTCCAGAATCAGAGGCTGCGGACTTATAAACAATTTGTTCTGTTGTTGTCAGATGGCTGCGAGGATTTAATGAGCTGAAAGAGAAACTTTTCATACAGTATAAATCAGCTGTGGACAGGGATGCTGGAAGATTCACTCATAATCATGTAACATGTAACGTTTCCTGCTTTTTAATGGCATTACTTATCCTTAGATGTCTAATTAAACACATCTACTGGTCACTTAAATAGCTTATTTATGTGTGACGTGTTCATTCATTTTTGCAGTTCAGTTCAAATCAATGACAAGGAAGTGAAGCTGCTTGTTTGAGTTGGAGCTTGTGTAAAAAAATAAAATAAATAAAATGTCAGGAAAATATCAATGCATGGTCGATTCCTTACAGCATCCGTTTTCTGCCTTCGAGCACAACAGATTTCCACATTTCACGTCTCAGCGGCCACCACCATCGTGTCCGGTCAATCACAGGCTGCTGGATATCAATGCGACTGACTGACAGAGCGCCAGCTGGAAACAACGTGAAGATGCCATCGCTCGAGAGGAATGAATGCAGAAGAAAAAAAGCTGCTAACTCCACTGTACCGGATGGCTTCTGAGAATTCAAGTGAATGAATGCAGTTTAACATGCCGGGAACGCGTTCTGCTGCTTATTACACACAAATAGGTCACGGTATTACAGATGGGGCCTTGAAGGGCATGGATGCATCAGCGGCTTGGGAAAAGCATTGAATTCCACCCTGCAGCATCCGATGTTTGTCCTGGACCAACGCACGGCGGCGAAGCGGCAACCCGAGAGGCTTTGTGTTGCATTCAACACAAGTGTGAGAACAGCTTTGCAGCTCCGCGTGAAACAACAGTCACAGGAGCAACACTTTCAAGCCCATTCTTGAATGTGAGCTGAACGTCGGCACACTTTAAATAACACCATCTGCTCCTTTGCAGCACTCGTGGCGCGTCGTGTCAATCGAACTGCACGATCAGCACCTTTTTCTTTTAATTGATGTTTGAGTTGAGCTCTGGCTTTATGATCTTCCCTTGGTCTGTGCAGTCATGGTCATGTATCTCACCGGATTAATGCAGACTGTCAGACAGTGGTCTGATACCGGAAACCAGAGCGCTGACAGCTTTCTATTTCATCCATTTCAAGGAGTTTTCCGTTTTTATTCCCGTGTGGGAAAAACAAAAGACCCTGCACACTTTCATGCATGTCACTGCCAACTTTGGTCGGGGGAGGGCCAGCTATTCCCCCAAAAATGTAACCCCCCACTGTGCAGGTGCCCAGACAACCCAGTAGGAACAGCAATAGTGCGTTTGGGGCTGAATGAATGTTTTTATATTGAAAAATGGGATTTTAAAGAGTGAAGTAGTTCAAACGGCCACTTCCATGATCAATAGTGTCTCAATAAGCTGTAGCCACTCGTAGTTTGAGCTGGCAAATGAGGATTTCACCGGCGAAGACATAACTTGGGTTTATTCTATTCAGCGTTGTATGTGTTTGGTTAAAAACTAACTAAACTCCCAAACCACTTTGTTTCAGCTGAAAACCAGCGTATACAGGCGTTGTACGTTCTAAACGGAATCTATCCTGACCACAAACAGATGGTTTTAATTCCTGTAAAATCATACACATTAGAAATGTCTTTTCTAGAATCATTCAGCCGTGGCGGACCACCAGGGAGCCTGCTGGCCTCGAGGTGGGAGAAGGAACTTATACACCCAGCAGAAGAGAATCTGACCGGGCAGCAAAGCGCCTCATAAATATCTAAAATATCTACAGCAGCGTTGAGAGACACAGAGAACGATTTCAAGCTTTGACATCATTCAAACATACGAGGATATAATGCTTCCACTCAAATCTGAATATGGAAAGCCCCGAATAAAAAAGCTTTGTTACGTGACACCATGTACACTTAAGTCTCCAACAACACAACCGCCGGCTGGGTTCCCAGAGGAAGTGGACATAAAAGCCTCGTTTCACTGTTCATGTTCACTTCGTTTTCTGGTGGGATGGCAACAAAAGAGCCCATAATCCCAGTTAATGACCACACCCAACATCACAAATACCAGTATGAATATGAGTCCCGCAGCAGGATGTTCACTGTTGACTTGACTCGTTCTGAACACGTGGGCGGGTGGATGATGGACTGTGTGGTCGCCGGGTCAAAGTTCATGCTTTTCTTTTTGCCTCAAGAACATCAGGATCTGTGCTCTTTCAATGTAAAACGCTGACCAAGCTGCGTCTCGTGATGCGTTGGATTCAGAACATGTTGCCTAAACACACCTGTGTGTGAGCTCTGTACGCCGCCATGCACCTCCTAAAGTTTTATTTCCAAGAGACAGGGTTGTTTTAAACAAACAAGGTCACCTACGTCCATCTTTTATCACAAAGGTTTAGCCGATGATGAGCAACTAGGCGGCAGCAGGAAGAAGCAGTGGGACATCGATGCCAATAATAGTGATGAGAAACACTCAACTTCACCGTGGGACCGCAACACACACTGCCAGCTTCCCCAGGTCCCAGATCCTCATCCCCCCAAACCGCAGGATGTATCCCACAATGCAGCGGTCCGCCTTGATCCACTCCACAGTTTGCCTCTGTTGCCATTGCTCGGCCCTCCTCATTCATCTTTCCTCCCTCTCTCCTCCCTTGTTGCAGCAAATGAGAGTCAGATGCCGTTGCAGAGGAAGGAGGACCCCCACCCATCCTGCTTCGCTGGGGAGGTGGGACAGCATCTGCGTAGCGCTCGCACACAGCGACAGGAAGTTTAACATTCCACCCAACTTCCATCATTGGCCCGGCAGCTGAGGCTGCAGCACAAAAACCTGGCAACGTCTTTTCCACGGACGGGGCTCGCGCCATCAGAGTCGCCATCAACAGTCATAAATGTTGCAGTTGACGTTACCTCTGGAAATTAATGCAGCGTGGCTCGTTTTATCACCTGCTCTCGGCTTGGCTCTGCTCGTTGCCAGGAAGTCTAAAGCTTGCCCGTGGGGCTTAAAATTTAGGGCCGAGGCTTAAGACGACATCCTCTGGTGTTGCGCTTGTAGCCGCCCCGTCAAAAGCATGACTTGCCTAAACAAAGACAAGGCCCCCTTTCACCCGGCAAATTCCTTGACAACTGCTGCAGGCTTCCTGCTGGCATTCGATACGCTCCGTTTCGTTCCCATGACCAAAAAACTCCAGTCATGCTGAGGCTGAGCGGTTGAAGGCTCGTCTCGCTGGCGCTCTGCAGCTTTTCCCGTACTCTGATGTGAAACGTCCTTTATTGCATGACAGTGAGTCAGAAGTGATTTAGCCTTCTGTGTGTGGAAGCGTGCGGTGAAAGCTATGTGTCTGAAACTACGAGGAAAGACAATGAGGAGCCACTGCGTGATAACACGTTTATAATTTGTTTTGACCGTAAGTGGTTAGGAGGACGCAAACTTCTCTTTGTTTCTGCTATTTTCTTTGTTTTTCCCGACGTCTGCTCTGAACATTTTAAAAGCTCTGTGGCCGTTTAAGTAAATAAGGACAACAACAACAGTCTGCTGCTTAAGCTCATCCAGATAAAACGTTCCAGAAACAGTTCCACCAGGCCATATTTACCCATGCAGTCCTGGAATCTGAACCAGTGACCTTGTCATCGCAACCACAGTCCTCTCGACTTATGTCTCAACAGCGATGGTCCACTGGCGTCCCATATGAAACCAGAGACATCCCCCCCCCCCCCTTTCCTCTTTGTCTCCCGGTGGTGGGTCAAACTCACCAAGCTGACTCTGTTTTTCCCAGCATGTGGTTGCCAGGTTGGACAGTTCCCGGTATTTCTCCGCCAGTTGGAGTTTGCCGTTATAGAGGCGGGGTCGCTGGGCGAGGCTCTCCTCGGCCACGCTCCGATTGGTCGCTTGCAGCGTCTCCCTGTCCACTTGGAGCTCCTGAAACTGAGCAGAGGTCAACAAATCAGAGTGGTTTATCATACATGTGGTGCAGCTGTGTGTGAGTTAGAGTATATTATAAATCACTATAACATACACAGGGATGAGGCTTTGATTTGGACCTTTGTGTATTTATTCCCTCTTTTCTTACTCTTACTAATATGATTATATGGGGATAAATACATGTTATTAAATAATTCATACACAAACATGGTAATGTGTTTTAAGCACTCATTTTATTTTATTTATGTATGTCCTTAGATGAGCTGCACATCCTCTTTCACTGTAGGATTTTTTTGCTCTTTTTCTTTGCTGTTCACTGACTGAATATTATTTTTGCTACACATCACAGCTGCAGATATTAGTTAATCCACAAAGATTAAAATCATTTTAGCGCCATCAACAGTTGAGCCTGACTTTGACTTCAACAGAGCCCGACAGACAAAGAGCTTCATGGAAGAAATGGGAACTGTGATAACTGAACAAGACCCAGCAAGTCCGGGCACAATCTGCCAAACCCAGCGGTCCCCTTATATAGTTACAGCAGCGCTGGCACCAATAAACGCATCAATCATTAGAAATGGACTCCCCATCAATAATATCAACTGCTGCTGGCACTTTTAGAGCTTTATAGTCCAGCTGAAATGAATAAAAGTGTCTTTTTAAAGCCTTTCAGATCACATCAGCAACCATATATAGTGAAAAAAAAACAAGTATTCATATCTATGATTCAAAATCCAATATTTTCTTCCTCGAAAGCAAAATATGAGGCGTGCTCATCAGCGAGTACCGACCAATGACATCCATCCATCAATCACTCTGCAAGTTTTAACAGCACAGGAAAAGGTCGGGAGCTACATTCATCCTTTCAACGATCTAATAAACATTGTGTCCCACCCATTCCTGATCCAGTTTCACTGTGAAATACGTTGGGAAATATGCCTTACATATAGTAATACTAGTCGGTCAAAAACAAAGCGTATTGGAATGAAGAATGTTTGTTGTTGAGCTTGTGAATTATGCTATTTTGGAAAGAGAAAGAGTTTAGTTTCAGTCACAGAATGAGTACTTTTACTGTTGGTACTTTAACGTTTGCTTTGCTGCTAATAAGTTATTACCTACCTCTGGGCTTCTACTTATGCAGGACGTGTCATGGTGTATATTTACATTCTCCTGCCAGTACTTTTACTTCCCTGGAAGATCAGAGTACTTCTACCACTAAAATACAGGGCTTTTCATTTAATAGGCCCATTATATTTCATATAAGAAATGGAAACCCATGAGGCTAAAAGTTCAAGTCATTCATGGTTATTATTCTGGATGTGTATGGCTTCAACATGCTGTTGGTGGTGGTCTGGGTCTGTAATATGCACATGGGGGGGGATGGCGGGGTAATCGCTGTCAGCAGACCATAAGAAAGCTATAAATTATTAAAATTAATGCCACTCCCTTCCAGTCTGGCCGTGAAGAACCCGTCGGCGTCTCCCAACACTGACACAAAGCCACTTTGTGAGCCTCACACTGCAGAAATCTGCCTTCGGCGACCCCATCCAGTCACAGCATTCCTGTCATTCTGCCCGGCCGGATACTTTTCTCTTTCAGCAGTCGGCCAGCGAGACCCTGAAGGGCCGTTTCATTGGGTCCGCTGCTGTACGCTGCATCTGTCTCACATTTAACGGGTCATCACAAAGACCACCAACTTCAGAGGAATCTGCAGAATGTGACCTGTAGTCAGAGAGGAGTCTCAGTGCTAAAAAAGCTCATTCTGAATAAATGTTCCCAGCCAGAGGAAAAGTAACACAGCTAGTTTCAGCCTCCATCATCCATCCCGGCCTACGTTTCCCCCCTGGCTCGTCCGCTCCGTCTATCAAACAACTGCTGCAGTCTTCGGGGATCGAGGGTGTTTTTTTGCGTTTTGACGTACGGGCTGTAAAGCCGAGCTGACAGTGTTTACCGTGCCTGACAAATGACACTCAGGGAGCACTTAAAGAGTCAGAGGAGTTCAGCACTGGAGACGGCGGTGAGGAGCGGCGGCGAGGAGGAGCGGCGGCGAGGAGGAGCGGCACCGCTGCTTTCTGTGGTTCAACATGTCTGGCCACATGAAATGCAGTAAATAGGTGTTACTCTTTTATTTCAAACAACACTCAAGCTTAATTAGGCTACTGCGGTCCGAAGGCATCGGTTTAGTACGAGATGAAATTGACGGTTAGCAAAAGGGAATTCTTCATGTTCTCCAGGCCTGAACTCAGCTGGGAGACGCTGCTTGTTAAGGCTCTCTCTCTCTCTCTCTCTCGCTCTCTCTCTAGAGTTTAAAGCAGCTGTGATTGCTGTTTTTCAGAAAACAAATGACCAAAACGCTAATGTGAATTGATGAACCCGCTGTGTAGTCATGTAAGCTAGTGAACTTAGTGGAGCGTTATGAGTTGGCAGTCACCTAAACAGAGCCAAAAAGGGAGTCACATTTAGGAAACGCTTGTTCTGTAACGGCTACAAAGAAGATGTGTAAATAGGCAACAAGCGTGTGTGTGTGTGTGTGTGTGTGTGTGTGTGTGTGTGTGGGGGGAACGACCTCCTCAACGACCCTCGATGCTATACCTGATGGTTCAGATCACGGCACAGGAAATGGCACGACAGGCAGCTCGTTGTACGTGCAAGTTATTAATGAGAACACGGAGAACGCTCCAACAACCCCGCTGGTGTACATAATGTTCATTTACATGAGATTAATGCAGCACCCTGATGTAGAGCTGAGCCATAATGACAGATATTGCACGTGTTCGATGTGCATTAAAGCAGACTGCAACGCTGGGAGCCCGGCTACTTCCAGGATAAATGCCCTCTGCACAAACACAAGCTTTGTACTATCAGTTAATGACTTTAATTATTGCTAAAACACCCCCGAGCTCTGTGCTTCGTGGCTGAGTCACTCTGCTTCCAGCGTCGGGGGGGGGATTGGGTGACCACTGGTGGCTCCATCATCCCAATTCATTCACAGAGCCAAGTTTCAAATGAGTAATGCCTTTCTTTGTTTCTCAGCTAAATCACATTACACTCGGCGCCTTCATACATCCAAAAAGGAAGAAGATGGGAGTTGAAGAAGGCGATGCATGTTGTTCTCCAACGCGGTTTGCGCTTAATTCTTCCAAGTCCCCAGATGCAGTCGGGGGAGCAACATGTAGCTGTATGACAATCCCACCCAGGGTGTGTTTCACTGCACACACTGTTTGCATCACTCCACCCATTAGTGGTGAAAGCATTCAGTTCTACAGCAGCCAACTCAACCCCGGCGAGCAAAACCTCATCAAAATGGGGCCGTGAACAAGTTTGGGAAGCACAGTACACCATGAATGTGTGTGTGTGTGTGTGTGTGACAAGCATAAAGCCAGGAAGGCACGGGACATCCAAAATCTGTATTTTTTTTAATTCACCATGCAAATACCTTAATCTGCACACGTCTGAAGATGTTTTCCAAATGACAAGAGTCAACTGTTCCATTCGGCGTGAATCCCAAAACATCGAGACGTCACCTCGTTGCATTAAAAGTACACTTTTGGTCAGAATTCGTGTCTTTTAAGTGAAAGTAAGGGGGGCTACCAATTGGGAAAAGTAGAAATTGTATTCAAATAAGTCTCGCGATACATACTGATGTAATGCCGAATTTAAAAGTGTGCTGTGTGAACTCCAATTATATTGTGAATGAATCTTCCGCCTCACGTTTGAGTATTCAAACGGATGAAGAACTCAGGGTTCGCAGATTTTTAAAGGGGGTCCGGTCGCGAGGACTCAAAAGCCACAGAACGGCGCATGTGGGGGTCTTTAACACCTCGACGTGACGCTCCCGGTCCGTGAAACACACACGGCGGCTTGACCGCACAGATAACCCGCTGTGTTCCCCTTCGCTTCCGTCACTGATACACATTGGGAGATATTAGGAGTTCACGGAAACGGATTGGAATCCGACCGCTCGCCACGCAGACAATCGATGAGCCATGTCAAGCGGGTTTTTTTTTTTTTTTTTACACGCGCCTCACATCAAATCATCTAAACGCTCATTTAAAGCGACTGAACAAAAACCACAGAAGGAGAAACGCGAGAAATGAGGGGTTTAAAAAGCGCGGAAAAAGCGCAGGTTCGTTACTTGGGTTCTTTACGGGGGACGGGGGGAGGGGGGGTACTGCCTTACCTTTTCATTGAGGCGAAGGATTTGGTCCATTTTGTCGTCGTTCTGTAAAAGCTCCCGCAGCTCGCTCGGGTTCAAAGCCCGGTATCCGTCGGGACAAGAGCTCGCCTCCTTCGGGGTGGACATTTTATCCCGCCGGTCGGCGCCTGAAGACGGTTTCCGAGACACAAAGTCCGCACAGCGGTTACATCGCGCTCACATCGGAATGCGAAGCGATCAGCCGCCCCAGCATGCAGCAGCGGCGGCGGCGGCGTCAACGCGCGCGGACCCGGCAACCGTTACACTTCCTGTTAGCGCCTTCACAATAAAACACGTTCCTCCCCCTCCGCTCAAAGCTCCAGGGAGAAGAGCTGACTGCAGCCTTCTCAGTTAAAGGACCATACCAGTGTTACTACATGTCATTGTCCACACCTAGCTTACATAAAACTGTTACATTTAAATGTATTTTTTATTTAGACATCAACTGTTGAAGATCTAAAACTTGCAGTCAAAAGCCAGACTGAGGCAGAAGCCACCAGAGGGCCTGAGACACCGCTGTAATGAGGAGAATGACAGAGAGACAGTTACTCCAACCATTCTTTGCTCAGGGCCACCTTATGCAATGCCAATTTATGTCTTGCAGAGGTGGAAAGTGACAAAGTAGATTTGCAAATCATTTTGAGGTACTTGTACTTGAGTATTTCCATATTATATTACTATTTCTACCACACTACATTTTAAATTCAACATTGATTTGACAGTTGTAGGAGTGAACTAGTTTCCAAACTTAATGTATATGTTCATCCACTTTAATTCTCACGCACTGTATCAGCACACAAACCTCTTACTATATTTTTGGGTGGCCAGGTTGTGGAAACAATCCTCCTCCGGCATCACACTTGCTTTGTTGTTTTTGTCAATCTGAGCTGAGAGAAGTGCAAATACTCTCACTTGACTTGTCTACCGAGTTTGAGTGAGCTTTACTTTGGAACGTGTTGACATTGGATATGACTAATTATTCCACCATGATGCCGTGTTGTTTTAAGTCCCCACACTTGTCTTTGGTATGTTTGAAGTGTGAGCAGTCAAGAACTCTTGAACTCAAGGATGAAAAGTTGATCAAATCCTCCTTCTTTCTTTCTCCTGCTTCTTCTTCTACTTTTACTCAAGCAGAAGACTACTGTTGCTTACTGATAGTTGAAGTAGTTATAACTACTATGGTGCAGGTCCGAGTCTTATGGGGTAAGTTATTGTCCCATATGATCTGTGAAATAAACTCACATATCAATAACTTTTTGCATAATTACACAGCTTTAATATATTCAGCGTACAAACATTTCTGAAAACAAACTCACGACGAGGCTTAATGAACAGCTGAGAAAATTAAGATCATCTTCAAGGAAGTTTTTTTCTTAAAGCTAAAAGGAACAAGAGGCTGAAAGAACAGAGAGACAACCACATGGGGCAATTTACATTCAAGAGGATAGCATATGTTAGTTATTATAAAATAAGGGGATGTTTAAAATGTTGTTTTTAAGCAGTGACTTGTTTTAAATAGTGTTCTGGCTTTGAAAATGTGGTTTGAACAGGAAATGAAACAAACGTCTCTAATAAAGGCTCAGGGAGACACAGAGGAATAAAAAATACCAGTTATTAAAATCATTATTTAGTACGCACATATCAGAATGGCATCAGTCTTTCTAATTGACTCAGCAAAAAAGCAAACCATTAGAAAATATCAAACTATTCCCTTAGATGGTATTACACACAAAAAAAAGTTTTTAGAAATATCCAGATTAAAATATTTGCTTTTAAATCAGAAATATAAAAAATACACTTATTTTTATTTATTTTGAGCCCCACCATCTGATCAGATAGTCACACATGTTGTGGATTATTATGGATTAAGTATTGAAACTATAATAACTTTAAATAAACTTGAAACAATCAAACCTTTCAGCGCCTGTTGCCTGAACTCCACGTATTCTTTCTGCATGTCTGCCTCCTCAGTACTTTTCTCTGTGCTTCAAAATTGTACAAACAGTTAAAATATATGTATCTGCTATTTTCTTTTTCATGAATAACATCACACCTGTTCTCTCTGCTCAGCAGGATCCAGATATGAAAGTTAAAAGTTTCTTTTGTGCCATGATCTCCAGTTCTCTCTCCATCTTAACCCACATCGTCGTAGTCGTCTTCGCCCTCGCCCTCGTCTTCATCTTCACCTCCGATGTCATCGTAGTCCTCCGTGGAGCTGTTGTCTGCTGTCGAATCTGGATTCTTGTATGGTGGAGGAGGAGGAAAACGCTCATCCTCCTCCTCCACCTTCACGTTGGTCAGGTACTGTTTGAAGTCAGAGATGTCCTGCTGGTAGTCGGGTATACCCTGCACGTAGTCGGCCGTATCCTGCTCGTAGTCAGGTATACCCTGCACGTAGTCGGCCGTATCCTGCTCGTAGTCAGGTATACCCTGCACGTAGTCGGCCTTATCCTGCTCGTAGTCGGCCTTATCCTGCTCGTAGTCGGGTATACCCTGCACGTAGTCGGCCTTATCCTGCTCGTAGTCGGGTATACCCTGCACGTAGTCGGCCTTATCCTGCTCGTAGTCAGGTATACCCTGCACGTAGTCGGCCTTATCCTGCTCGTAGTCGGCCTTATCCTGCTCGTAGTCGGGTATACCCTGCACGTAGTCGGCCTTATCCTGCTCGTAGTCGGGTATACCCTGCACGTAGTCGGCCTTATCCTGCTCGTAGTCGGGTTCATCCTGCTTGTAGGCAGCCTTATCCTGCTCGTAGTCGGGTTCATCCTGCTTGTAGGCAGCCTTATCCTGCTCGTAGTCGGGTTCATCCTGCTTGTAGGCAGCCTTATCCTGCTCGTAGTCGGGTTCATCCTGCTTGTTGTCGGGTATACCCTGCACGTAGTCGGGTATACCCTGCACATAGTCGGGTATACCCTGCACGTAGTCGGGTATACCCTGCACGTAGTCGTGGTTGTCCTGCACGTAGTCGGGGATGTCTTCATAGTCGGCCTTATCCTCTGCCAGGTTTTCATAGCTTTGGGTGTCTGAAATAACCAATAATGTAGTAAGGCAGAGGTCAGTATTACATTTCAGAGTTACAACAGTCTCGTGGTTTGGTGGTAGATTGCAGCAATAATGGACCGTGTGATGGCGGTTTGATTATTTTATTGCAGCCAATGAGACTCTAAAGATATTCCACAGAAGTATACATAAAAACGTTATACCTGGCTGTATACGTGTGATGAGAGATTTACTTGCATTACCATGATCTTGATGACCTTCACAGACCTTCATGTTTATACCTTCGTATAACTTTCTAGTCTTTTCTACAAATCTTTGTATTATACCTTTGCAGACATCACAGAGTACAGTGTAATGTACAACTTATATCAAGTGTCTGTATAGAAAACAGAATCAAAACCCTCCACAAAAAGAGGTACGCGGTACACCCAGAGTGGATGGAAGAAGTTCTCAGATCCTTTACTTTAGCAAAAGTATAAGTAGTCCATATGTACCATTTTAAATATAGTAAAAGTTGTGAATTCAGCAACATGTCCTTAAATGTGGGGGACTTTGAGGGGAAGCATTGCGACTTGCCTGCTGTGAGAAACTGTGTACGAGGAGGTAAAGGTGGCATGTCGGCTAAAGCGCTTCTCTCCTGGTATTTGTTGCTCCTGAGAAGTCAAGAAGAAGAATTGTTCAACTTTATTTATTTATTTTTAGTGTGCAAAATCTGATCTAATCTGATCTAGCACCCAGGTGGGTTCTAGATAAAATCATTGGGATGTAAAATTGTTCAAAGGGGGTTCTTGGTAGCAACACAAAAGGAGTGAAGGTTCGGGATAGAACCTCTGGAGAGGATTTGGGTAGAACCATTGCTTCATAGAAGGGATCTCTGTGGAACCTCTTATAGATACCGGGTGGAACCTTTCACAGATGGTTCTAGGTATAGTCATTTTGTTGGGTTTTAAGTAGAATCCTCTGGAAGTGATCCAATTGACATCTTTATTTTTAAAAAAGCTACCAGAGGGTTCCCCTATGAGGAAAAGCTAAAAAAAAAAACCCTTATATGGTTCTAATTAGCACGTATATTTCGAAGAGTGTACAGCCAGCAGCTAGCTAGCTTAGCCTAGCCTAGCATAAAGACTGAACATAAGGGCAAATGTACAATTTCCCAGGGGCTGCATCAGGCACACAGGGCCCTGTATAAGCGTAAATTAATGTTTATGTCTTCAGTCTTTAAGCTATGCTAAGCTAACCACTTCATATTTAACAGACAGACATGATTGGCATCAACATCAACGAACTCTCAGTAAGAATGAGCATCACATTTGCTTTTTACAGTAGACTGAGATTGAACGTGTTCAACATGAAATGTGAACGTAGTGTGTGTTCATGTATTTACTTGACAGTGGCGTTGGAAGATCTCCTCTGAAGCCGTGTGAGACTGTGTTTTCCTTTGGAAATCAAGAAGAGAGAATTGTATTTAAACCAGAGGGAAAACAAATAAAAGTGGACGTGAGATGTTTGAGCACTGTGAACACGAGTTATTATGTGATGCAGGATCATGTTGTAACAAACATACAAACAGCAGGATTTCATTTATTGAAGTAAGACAAATCCTAATAATAACCATTTGCACATTAAATCTAAATCTATATACATATTCATGTTTTCATATCCTGTTTTTTCCTTCACATGTGTGTTTACTTGTTATTATCATTATTTGTTAATTTACACTGTGTTGATCCACATTCCTCAACCATCGCTGAGCTCCTCTCTGCTGCCGTTTCCGCTCAGGGATCATTAAAGTTTCATCCAAGCTAATCAAATCCAGAAGGCACCACTAATAATAGTAATTCATACAATTATAATAGTTTGACTTCAGCTTTGCAGTGGATCCCTAGGCGTAATACTTTCACAGTTATAATGCCGGTCTGTTCTTGGGTTTGGTTTCACTTCCTGTTCTAGCTGTTCATTTTCGTGGTAATGGAGTACATTGGATTTCTAGTTAAATAATAAAAAAAGAGGTAGTTCACAATATAAAATTACATCTACATCTTCCACACCCTTTTATTGACTGTAAACATGAAGTCTTAATTGAAAAGCCACCCGTCTTCTAGCTACCACAGTAACGTTTCAGAAACTTAACATAGTAAGATTTGACGTACAAACATCGTGAAAGAAAGATGCATATATTAAGCTATCCACTTCAACCAACTACAACAATAAATTGCTAAAATGCTAATGCTAAGTCCATAGATTAGGAGTAGAACGTACAGCACAAAAGTACAAAGTAAATGGCGATTGTTGCTAGTTGCTATGGTGATGAAGCCATAAAGTATTGCCAAAGCTGCCGGGAGAAGTCTGGTGGGTTTCTGCCACTAAGGGTTGAACCCCAACCGTGATCTCCTCCTCAACCTAACCAAGTACGAGTTTACTTGATCGTATGTTAAATTCTACTGCTCCCCCACAACAACTCAGACGTTAATATTGTGCTTTTTTATATTGTGACACACACACACACACACATCTCACTTAGTGTACGTTTATTTGTTTAATGTTAATAAACCCTTTTGAACATACTGCTGTGTTTATTAATATTATAGAATCAATATCAACCTCTTCTTTCCAACTAATTCCAAATTCCTTCAACTGCTTGTACTCATATGCTAATAGTTATTCATTTTAAGTTATTAAAATTGTCATTTTTGTATAAATCTCTTCATATTGAGACTGAGTTATATTTTTCCTCTTTAAAGGATGGAGCCCCGTTTTTATCAATTGTATTAATAATCCTATTAATATCAATAATTTTATTGATATTAATAACTGAATCTGCTCCTGCTAGTTCCCCAACAGTGTATTAAACATTTACCAGTCATTTTGTAATAAGAGGAAGCAAACAAAAATGAGAGGTAAAAGAAGTGTGTTTGTTTTTGACATACAGTAACTTTCTGACAGCACATTTTCAACCTACCTGATCTCGATATGCACCTGTTGATGCAGACGAAGATGATGCTGATCAGGAAGGATGCAAAAATGATCACAACGATCACCCATAACCAGAGGTACTTGCGCAAAAGATCCATGGGCGCTCTGCTCGACACAACAACAGAAGATTGAAGAGGAGAAGAAAATCTCAAAAACGGATTCTTCACTACAAGACATCTGACTTGTTGCTATTCAGTATACAAAGCTGCTGATCGGAAAGAAGACCATTCACCACTTCCCCTTTTTGTGCGTTGACTAAGTCTGAGGGTTATTTTTGTGTTAACAAGCCTAGTTCAGAATGAAACTCGCAATCTTGAGGGACTTTTTTCTGTTTTCTCATGAAGAATTCTACCACGAATGCCTTTTCTGGACATGAGCTCAACTTCATTGCTTATGTCAGCTAGGATGACATGTTTATGTTTCCTTATCTACATGAACAGAATGAAATAAATGCTCCTTTTTTCTGTTTATCTGCAAGCCCCCATATCCTCTCTTTGCAACAGCTTCCTGCCAACTTCCAACAAAAAGGCAATTCTGCCGATTAAGTCTTGTTGTGATATTTTATTCCACACATAGATGCACATTAAAGTGTTAAATTATTCTCTTCTGCACCACGTTACCTTTAAAGTTGAAATTACACCCAAGTACTTTTATACTATGTATCTTGTATTCACTTTTCTTAAGTAACAATTATTATGAATAATCCAGCAACAGACCTGGATTTTCTGATTAATTCGAGTCCATAATATTGTTTTATCACATCACCGTCTCCTTTTCAAATACTCATAATGTGCGTTACCTTTTTCAGCTGATGTCTTCAGGAACTGGGTTACAGTAGGTTGAAAAGAATAAAAGGATGATAGAAGAGGGTGGCGGATATGTTCATGGTCGTCATGTGTTGTATTTGCATGACAGTTTCAAATTCTTTTTCAGTTAACCAAGGAAACTTGATGTCTGAGACTGCAGCATCCCGCCTCCACCCTCTGCCATGCTCCAGTGACTGCAGTGTGTGTGTGTGTGTGTGTGTGTGTGTGTGTGTGTGTGTGTGTGTGTGTGTGTGTGTGTGTGTGTGTGTGTGTGTGTGTGAGAGAGAGTGAGTGTCTGGTCTTGTCAAACAAGCATACCAAATGTATACATCTGTGTGAAGGCTTGACATGTGATGTTTTAGATTATATGCCTTCGTCTCTGTGATGTTTAAGATGTGGAAACCAATATTTTATGCATAAATGTCCTATTGAGAATAGCCAGATATGTCAATGTCTTGTGAGAGTGTATGTTGAGGCCAGAGCAGAGCACATCCATTTCTGAGTCTATTTATATTTTCAGTTCCTCTTAAATTAGCATCATGTTACATTGGCTTTATCACCAGAGCAGCTGTAGAAACTTTGTGATGCTGCTTTTTTAAATTAGTTCATTGTTCTGTGACGAAAAAAAGAGAGAGCATAAATGTAAATGTGGAGCTTGATTCTATTTCTCAGAGAAAAACCTCAATGTAAATTGATTTTATTTTGAAAGGATACACCGGAATCACGCAAATTGGCTATAATTCCAAACAGGAAATCAGAAGTTTGCCGTCAAAATATAAGCACAAAACATTGTTAAATGCATTATTAGGACGTGGCTTTACAATATGAGAATTAGCTCTAAAATGGTTATTACATTTAAATTATAGCGTCGAATGTCACTTGTTTTTTTTATAATCAGGTTACGACTCAAACGGGCGTCGTTGAGCAGCGAAATGGGAATTTTGTATTGAAAGTCTAACCGGAAGTCTAACCGTGTCATCGTTCGCCAGCTAAACTCCAGTTGTGATGTTAGCCTGTTTTCTGGGACGCTCCTAGCGCTCGTCCCGCTGCCCTGGTAATCGCCTCCAGCCCCCCCTCAGGAAGCCATGGCCGAGCCGGCCACGGGACCCCCTCCGTCCTGCCAACATGACGGTAAGTGTGTGCGTGTTTGTGGGCTTGTTGTGTGTCCGTGTGTGGGAGCGTTCAGGGCTGCGAGCAGCCAGCGGGCCCGTCTCTGCATCCTTGACAACATTAGCTTAGTTAGCATCACCAGGACGACGTGTCACTGCTGTCAGTGGTTCATGTCGACCACTTCACGCTACGCAGTTGGTGCTTTGGCGAATATCCAACTGAAACTAGTTCTCGGGAAGTTGCTAAAGCTTCAGCCGTGTCGCGGAATAGGAGCCGTGATGCTGCATCCCAGATAACCAAGCTAATATGTCTGGTTAGCTGGTTAGCTGGTAGCTGCAGCTAGTGTTGACTGGTGTAAAGGTCGGTGCTAGCCTGTGTCAGCCCGACTTTGTGAGTCTTTAACGCGGATCATATGGATTATATCAGGCCGTTACGGTGTGCCGTGCACGGCCTGCACACATGGGGTTGGACCATAATACAGGAGGCTGAACCTGCTGGTTCCCAAACAGGGGTCCGGGGTCCATCTTCGGGTCCTCCGGGCGAATCAGAGCTGTAGCTTTAAGAGGCGAATTATAATCTTGCTGGATTTTATTTTGTGGATAAACATTTATGGTTGCTGCAGTTTGCACCTGTGAATATAGTTGTCACAAGCCGGAGTGGAAGCTTTGGTTGTAAATGATGCTGTCTGCATTATTGTTATAAGGCTATAAGAATAATTATGTTGTTATTTTTATGCATAATCTGGGAGTATACTAAATCTTATTTAAATCCTGCTTTTCTCTTGTGTGGTGAGAGTGCGATAATATAAAATGTGATTTACAGATAGCTTTTTATGATGTTACAAGCATTAAAAAAGTACATACAGTGTTTCACAATCCCTTAACTTGCACCTACAATTAAACATTTATGGGTTTTTTTTCCCATTTCAATCATCATTTGGAAGCCAAGCATATTGTAATGGTTTTAGCACAGTGTAATTGACTTCATCATGATACTTTCAGTTAATGATCGTCTAAAATTGATTGGACTATTAACACACCAAAGGTCTGAGACAGCTGCTGGTTTGATTAAATTCTAAATTTAAATCAACTTTGTTAAACCCAACATGTACAATTATCTGTTTGTGTACAGATAACTTTATCTTTATGTATGCTGTGCCATTCTGTGTGAAAGGCATAAAACTAAATGATAAAATAATAAGAAAATGGTCTTTTTTTAATCAGGTGATAGTTCAGTAAGTTTTATAGCATGCAGTTTTGCATAGTTATTTCTTTTATATTATACTACAAATGCTCAGAGGTTAAGTCAGGTCTTGAAAGTTTCCACATTGACCCTCTTTATGTTATCCATTTATCGCCGAAGCCTCTTTGCTTATGCTTTTGTGATTTATTTGGTATGTTCACTGTTGATTCAGCATGCTGCCTAATGAGTCACATTTCTTTGCCTGCTGGAAAGAGGAGCTTCATCCATGATTGCACCTCGGGTGTATTGATTGTTTGTTGGCTAATGATTTCTGACTTTGTTAAAGCGGTGATTCCTGTGATCTCTGTGCATTTCTGAATTTAATTAAATGACCTTTTTCGCACCAAGACTGACTATGTGAGACAAAAGCTTGTTTGGGTAGCCGTTATTTCATCACCATAGAAGCTTTGAGTTAAATGCAAAAGAGCTGAACACGCCACGTCTGTGTAACTTCACCAAGAAGCCACGTGAATGTACGTTGATCTCATGCGGCGGTGGAATTTGTGCTTTTAGCTGTCACATGACGCTCTGCTGCTTGCGCTGGTAAATGTTTCCGTCTGCGTCTGATGGTATCATCGTCTCTGTCTCTGTCCTCGGTCTGCTGGTTTTGAAAGAGAATTCATCAGTTTAGACATAGGCATATAAGATGTACAACTTACCTGATGCTGCGTTGGTAATTACAAATTATATTGTGTGACTAGCTGGTCTTCCACTCTTGAATGGTTTCTGAATGTCAAGGCTGTAGTCTAAAAATCACAAAGTATGGACGTAAGAGGGAATGTGCTTGTGTACTTCATATTTGATGGGAGATCACGGTGCCAACTGTTAGTGTATTAGTTCGTTTTGGAAACTGATACGGTACATTAAAACATATTTTTCTGCACATTTATTCTATTCTATTAGAAAGCATCAACGCCGTCTACCAGTCTGGCACGCATACTGCAGCATTTTCCTTTTTGCAGATCTGTGTGCATGTGGGTCGTTCAAAACAATGGGGTCTAAATGCAGAACTTTGTTAAAACGCAAAGGAAAAATGTTCCCGTTTTTAGCGAGACCGTTGTCGTGTAAACGTAGCCTTAACTCTGCTAGTAGAGTCTGATGCTGTGGTTCCCAGACCAGCTGGGGGTCGACATGTTAGATTACGGGGCTTTCAGATGATTAGCAGCAAGAGGAAATCAGTCAAATGTTTAATGTCTGCATCGCAAATGTTTCTTTGCAGACTTGAAGGGATGCTTCACTCACAAACTGGTCATTTGTAGGAGTTCACCCTCTCATTTATCTGGTTGTATCTAGTTAAAACAATTCCTATGTCCTCCTCACGCCTTATAGAAATATTCAAACAAATCGAATCCTGCAATTGACAATGACTCTACTTCAAGCTAAAGGTGCAGTTCAGATAATTACATGAAAATGATTTTACTCAAGAGAACAGGAAAATACAAAAGGTTTAAGTTTGTTCACTAAGTGATGATAAATGAAGGCGTGGACGGTATCTGATCCCCTGTCTATGTATTGATATAATGATATGAAACTGACATGAATGAAAGCATTACCATACGCTGTCTAATTTTTGTTTTCTTCTCTCCGTGATCCAGAGGAGCTCCAGCAGCGAGTGGCCGCTCTGGAGCAGGAGAGGGCTGGGTTCACCAAGCTCAAGCAGCAGCTGGAAGCCGAGTTCAACCAGAAGCGAGCCAAGGTTAAAGAGCTCTACATGTCCAAGGAAGGTAAGGATCCTGAACAACCTGGCAGTGATGCAGCGTCCCCCGTCATGTCTGCCGTTTGCTTCACGTTCTCGCCTCTCACCCTGTTACTTGCCTCGTTCCTCCCCAGAGGAGCTGAGGAAGCAGAGCGTGATGCTGGAGGGCGCCCAGGCTGAGCTGAGCTCCGTCCAGATCCAGCTGTCTGAGGTCCGCACCGAGATGGAGACCATCAGAGCGGTGGCCACCCTGTCGGAAAACACCAAGCAGGAAGCTATCGACCAGGTCCGCAGCCAATGGCAGGAGGAGGTGGCCTCGCTGCAGGCCATCATGAAAGGTGCGACGGAGCTGCTCCTCCATGATGTTTATTATTCCTAAACGTGCTGCTATTAAATACAGGGAACGTTGTAATTGAGCTGTGGAGATTTCAGTTAATGCAGTAACTCAAACATTTTATTTCACATGGCATGAATTAGGGATAGGACGATGGAAGATTTCATTGTGGAATACAATTTCAAAAAAGGAATAAAACCAAAAAAGTTGATCTTGATGAATTTCCATTATTCTGAATGAGTGACTTGAAAAAGTCAAACTTGCTGTCATGTCTCATAAAAATAGTGAAAATAATAATTGGATTCTGTTTCTTACCATAAACAACAAATAAATAAAAAAGATGTATGGAGCTTCCCCCCTTGACTAAATTATGTGTTCCATTAAATGCCCTCTGTTTCATTGTGTGGTTTGCTCTCTGCTGTCGGAACCAGAAACGGTGTGTGAGTACGAGGTCCAGTTCCACCAGCGTCTGGAGCAGGAGAGGGGCCAGTGGAACCAGTACCGGGAGGCCGTGGAGAGGGAACTGGGTGAGCTGAGACGGCGCCTCACCGAGGGCCAGGAGGAAGAGAACCTGGAGGATGAAATGAAAAAAGTAAACCTCTACCATCGTTTATTGAAATTGCGTGATTGTGTGATAGTGTGTTTGTTTTTCATTTTGTCCATATTCAATCCACCTTAAAAAGGCCCAGGAGGATGCAGAGAAGCTGCGATCGGTGGTGATGCCCATGGAGCAGGAGATCGCAGCCCTGAAAGCCAAGCTGACCACAGCTGAGGACAGAGTGAGGGAGCTGGAGGCCTCCAAGGTTAGTCGGAATACATCCATGAAAATCAGAGGTGATTGACAGTGATTTATTAACTGGGTGTGAAGTGAAGTCACTTGCTTATATTTTCGACCCGAACCTGCGGGTCCCGTCGGGTTTGTCGGGCCGACCCGACCCGTTGAGAACTCTATTCCCGTCTGCTGGTCATGATAATACGTGTATGAGGGAAAAAAGGGGCCGCAGTGAAGAAGTTGAATCAGTACTTTTGAACACAAGTATCTGTACTTCTACTTGAGAAGAGAAGACCTGATTATTATCATGCTGCTTCAAGTTGAAGTTCTGTTACCATGAAGCAGTTACGGTAACTTGTGATAGAAAAGTTTCCTAAAGACGTCTTTAGCTTGAAATACACCGGAGTTGCGTGTTTGTTGCTTTCTTTTCCAGGTCAAGGAGCTCAATCACGTCCTGGAGGCGGAGAAGTCGTGTCGTACCGACCTGGAGATGTACGTCGCCGTGTTGAACACTCAGAAGTCTGTCCTACAGGAAGATGCAGAGAAACTCCGGAAAGAGCTTCACGATGGTGCTTATGCTTTTTTTTATTTTTTATTATAATATATGAAAGTCCTTCTGATAAGTAAATCAATTAAAGTTCCTTGCAGTAGATTCAAGCAGGGTTTTGAATGTGAATTTGAATTTGAATGTTTACTTGTAATGGGGTATTTTTCCATCATGGTATAGGTCTGTAAGTATGCAACAACATCATCCCTCTTTCCTGTCGTTTCCAGTCTGTCACAAGCTGGAGTTGGAGCGGCAGCAGCACAACCAGTTAAAGCACACGTGGCGGAGAGCCAACGACCAGTTCCTGGAGTCCCAGCGCCTCCTCATGAGGGACATGCAGAGGATCGAGAGCGTGCTGTCCTCAGAACAGCTCCGCCAGGTGGAGGAGATGAAGAAGAAAGACCAGGTACACACGGACCGTCGTCGTCTCTCAGCAGCTGACATGTGAACTCATCACACAACAGTCACAAATCCAAACTCACCCCCCCCCCCCGACAGACACCCCCTTAACTAACAAATTTTCGGACTGCTAAGCTATTGCTTTACATTGCATTTAGGTTTTTTTTAACCTAATAAGTTGGAGTGGAATTCAGTGGCATTGGCCCATTTTAAAAAGCTTTGTCTGTGCGTTCTAGGAGGAGGACGAGAAGGAGAGGCTGAACCAAGTGAAGGAGGAGGAGGATGTGAGAGACAACACCGAGCCTCTGGAGGATTTGAGCGTCGAGGAGGTATGAGCATCATGTAATGTGATACGTCCCTCAGAGGGAGCCGGGCTGAGCTGCTACGCTCTTACGTCATATTATATCCCCCTTTTTTCAGTAACGTGAGCCTCAAACGGGCAACATGGCACCTTCACTTTCCTCCTGTTATGTTTCTAGCAGCCACCAATCGATGCTTCTTGGTGGGGAGGCTGAAAAAACCAGTGACGTTATGAAAGATTTAAGTCTTTTGTCTTCATTGTACATTTACACTTTATATTCTTTTCATGCTACTTTGTACTTCTACCCCTAACATTTTAATCCACTACAATTGTCTTATTATTATTATTATGAGCTGCTTTTCCTTTTAATTCATTTAAATGTATTTTTATATCATGATGAATGTTGTACTGTTGGTTGGATGAAACACATTTTTGAGAGATATTGGAATATTTTTTTATAAATATATTACTGAATGATGAATACTAGAGAGGACGCTCAGTTTGATTTCAGGGTTTTTTCCGGTTTGAGCGTTCCACGGTCTGATTTCCCTCGTAGGTTCCTCGGTATACGGAGCATACGAGATTAATAAAAAAAACATTTAAATCTGCCTAGCGTCTCATCTTCAGGATTAATGCGGCGTGTCGACGTTTCTTTCTGACATTCTGGAAACTTCTCTGGACTTATCGGCTCTTCTCTTTCAGCCCAGTGCCAACCACAGAGCCCACGGCTCCATGCACTCCTTAGACGAGGACGTGGGGGCGGGCCTGGACCCCTACAAGGAGAACCTGCGGAGAGTCCAGTCCACAGACAGCCTCGGCTCCTCTCTGTCCGTCCAGCTGGGACTCGGCGGCCACAACCACAAGGCCAAGTCGGCCAGCCACCTGGACGAGTCGGAGTTCGGGCCCTTGGTGGGGGCCGACTGCGGCGTGACGGACAGTAGCTTTGGCGACACTTCGTCCATCAGCTCCATCAAGCTGACGGCGAGCCACTTCCTCCTGACTAAAGACCAGGAGAAGGCCATCAAGGCCATGACACCCGAGCAGGAGGAGACGGCGTCACTGCTGTCCAGCATCTCCCTCGCGCCCGACACCGCCTTCTTACCGCCGGCCGGCTACCGGCTCGTCAGCGACAGCGAGTGGAACCTGCTGCAGCAAGAGGTGCGTCGCCAATCACGGGCTTTTAACATCAAAATCATTTTCCAAACAGTGTTGTGGTTATGACAGGGCGTTAAACGTACACAGCGCTGTGTAGCGTTTAAGCTTTTCCTGTGATTTAGGATGATTACTTCTCTTTAACAGCTTTCCCCGCCATGAACCAAGTTAGTTTTTAACAGAGCTGCAGGTGATTAATGCTGTTTATTGTTGTCTAATGTAGGAGAATAACTATTAGGGAAAAAAACAACCTTCCAGAATGATTTCATCCTCCACTGAACAGCTTTACGTTCTATGGGAGCAGCTCCAATTGCTCGTTTGAGGTTGTTACTGTGTGCAGCGGTAGGAAAGGAAAATGAATCACATCGAGTCGTTCCTGCATACAGTAAAGTCACATTTCTAGCATAACTCAACTCCCTATATTCAGACTTTTACACACATTTTTATAGCTGAGCTTTTTAATGTATTAACGTCTTAACATTATTAAATAGTGATTATCGTCTGTCACCAGGTGAAAAATGCCGGCAGGAAGCTGGGACGCCGTTGTGATATGTGCTCCAACTACGAGAAGCAGCTGCAGGCCATCCAAGGACAAGAGGCTGATACACGGGATCAGGTTAGTGTCTTTCCTCGCTCTCGCTTTGCTATTATTTATTTATCTTTTTTAAATGTTACTGCAAGAGTGTTTGTTGGCATCAACCATGGGTGTTTTGTGGAAGCAGTGTGATTTGTGGAC